>NC_052953.1:28263044-28575259 GCF_013358895.1 Oreochromis aureus
CGACAGCTTGATTCGGTACGAGGAAGTGTGGCCGGTGAAGTCTGTGCAGTCTGAAAAGACTTCTCGTGGATAAGGGAACATTGCTTCTCCAGCCAAAAATGCTGTCGCAGTTCACAGTGCACACAACCAGAAAGCAGGGGGAGGTTTGTTTCACATGACATGATAAGGTAGAACAAGAAACAGACAACATGTTCCAAACATTTTGGAAACATCATCTTGCTGTCACATAAAAGATTTAAGCACTCTTTGATCATTTACTGCAGTTGGTACATAATATCTGCTATTTAGTCCCCCTGTGCATGTACACAACGCTTGATTCAAATAGGGTCCTATTTGGACAGAAAGCTTATATTACATAAGGTATGTGTACAAGTGTGTGTAGTTTTTAACACCAGCAAGCTAAAACAAGGAAAGAAGGGTGGTGCTGTGAAATGTCACACTTTGCTCAGTTGCATTTGTATGTAGGTAGGTAGGTAAGGAAAGAAAGAAAGTCATACCGTTGTGCAAAGCAGCCTGATAAATGAAACTAATCACATCGACAGATTACTTAGACATTCACTTTATAACCATTAGCAAAATCCCACATGAATCAGAAACTTAATAACTTAACAAAATAATTTAATATTAGACTACAGCCTAGGATCAAATTAAAGTTTAATTGAGCTCTAAATGGTGCTCAGGCCCATTGTCGAATTGCCACTTCACTGTGGTGGAGGGGTTTGTGTGTTCCGGTGATCCCAGGGGCTATGTTGTTGGGGGGCTTTTGTGCTTGCCCACTGATAGGGTCTCCAAGGCAAACTGGTGGCTGTGCCTTAGCCCATGGGACCCAGCTGGATGCAGCCTGAAGAAAAGACATGGACCGCCCTCCTGTAGGCCCACCACCTTCAGAAGGTGCTGTAGGAATCGGGTGCAATGTGTGTTTGGCAGCAGCCAAGGGCGGAGGCCCTGGCAATTCTATTAATGCTGGCCATGGGGACATGGAACGTAACCTCTCTGGTGGGGAAGGAGCCTGACCTAGTGCCTGAGGCTGGAGAGATACTGGCTAGATATAGTCGGGTTCACCTCAACACATGACTTGGGCTCTGGAACCAGTCTGCTTTAGACTTGCCCTTGATGAGAGGTGGGAGGGAGGGGTGGGTATTCGTATCCCCTCGGCTTGCCGGTAGATGAGAGACCTACAGGGTGTCCTCCTGATTAGGAGGAACAGCCTGCCTGAGCTGAACCGAGTTAGGTTCTGCACACAGTTTGTCCATATGAAAAACCATGTTTGAACATAAAGATGTCTATAAGTGCACAAGGCACCAGGACAACCTAGGTCACAGATTGATGATTGATTTTGTAACTGTATCATCAGATCTGCAACTATATGTTTCGACAATCAGGTGAAGACAGGAGCTGATGACCACCTGGTAGTGAGTTGGCTCAGGTAGCGTGGGAGAATGCTAGTCTGATGTTCTGCCACACCTAAACGTATAGTGAGGGTTTGCTGGGAATGCCCGGCAGAGGCCCAGTCTGTGAAATCTTAAACTTTCTGACTCGGAGAACTTGGACAGCATTCCAAGAGAGACTGGGGACGCAGATCAAGAATGGATTGTAAGGTGGCTGGTACCTCTCGTGGTGGTAATCCCCAAACTAGATGCAAGACATCAGAGCTGAAGGGAGCTATTAAGCTAAAGGAGTCCTATCAGGCTTGGCTAGCCTGTGGGACCTTGGAGGCAGCTGACAGGTAGAGTTGGCCTCTACCTGTCCGGAACGTCGCACGGGCAATAGCTGAAACAAAAACTCAGGTGTGGGAGGAGTTCAGTGAGTAAACTCCTCCCACACCTGTGGAGGCGTGTGGACTGTGTGTGTTTCCACACCCCTCTATATTAAAACAAAATATAGAGAAGAGTGAGTAAATAAAGTTTCATGTAAATTTTAAGATCTGATGCTAAGGATGACATCCGATATTTCTTGGAGATAGCTTATCACTAACAGTGTGCTTATGAATAAGTGATGATTTATGAGGGTGACTGGACCACTCTGGGCCAAGTTGTTGTTCCAGGTCCTTATCGCTTTGAGATTTTGCATCTGGCAGATTCTTGGCGGGACACATGGGAGTCAAAGTCTTTAAGCAGACGGCTGATGCATTTCTTCTGGCCCGGAGTAAAATCAATCACAGCTTGAGCACGCTGTGTGCACAAAGATACTTCTAGACACCCTTTTATAAGTGTGACACTGTAATCCGCTTAATTGAGAGGTTTCCTTAAATCAGCCTGCACATGTTCAGAACAGAACAGAGGTCTACAAACCTCCGTTTACATGATTGTGCAACTCCTGGCACGACCAAGCTATTTCCAGCATCTCTTTTTCCTGCTGTGTGTCTCCTTTTTCTTTTATTCAGCTTTATTAACCTTATTCTTATTAACCTTGTTAGCATAATAAGCTGTCTCGTAGTGCTGATACTGCCTAATCTGTAAGACTACAAGGAATTATGATTGTTTGTTCCACAAATGACGCTCAAGGTACTAGAGACACACCGTGTATCGATAGTGACAGCATTGTAAATTTGAACACTTCTTCATGTTTACCTTTCACACACGTTTCAGTCAGATTAGATCAAGGTCTTTCTTTTAGGGAATTAGTTTATGGCCCTGTTTACAGCTCATCTCTGATGTAAGCATGAAATGATCAGGACAGAACGGATCAGTCACTCATGTTACAGCAATATTGTTCCATGCCAGTATTTTATATTGCAGCACATATTAGTTAGTATAAATACATCCATATGTCAGGCAGTGATAAGGAACCTTATGCATACATGTATGTGCTGATTTTGTAAAGTGTGATCTATGCACTAATGAACTAAAAGCTGTCCTGCTACCCATGCTGTCATTCAGAGATGAGGAAATTGAACTTTTTGAGAAAGTGTGATGCTCACTATTTTTTAATTACAGTCTTTTTATATGCATCTAAATTTAATTTTTGCATTTTGACATTATGAGAAATGAAACACTTGATCCATTTTCATATATAATAGTGTCATAAGTGAAGACAACCACGAGCAAACTGGGCTTTTAAAAGCTCATTTATGGGGCAAAAATATCCAGAGATGTAATCGGCTTTTATGAAAGGAGTAAGGATATGCTTCAGCCTTCAAACAGATGGCCTCACACTTGATATGATGCAGAATTTCTAGCTGAATCAGTGACTGCAAGCTGCCCAGTCCCCGAGGGCAGTAAGCAAACCTCAAACCATAACATTTCCACCACCATGATTCACAGTTGGTATGAGGCTCCTCTTCGGCTGAATACGGAGAGGTAGGAGGTCCCAAAGAAACCGGCAGATGATTGAAATCTTTCTGCATCTGCCACATGCAGATTGAGAAAATACTTTGGCAGAAAATGTTTTCTTTCTTTAAAAGGGAAAGACTTCTTTCAAAGTATTTAGACATCTTGACAGACTCATGCGTAGCTGCTGCCATTTTTAAGGTGTTAAGAGAGCTCTGTATTTTGGAAGGGAAGCAGCAGACACTTCACTAAGAATGAGAACGCCACATCTTAGATGTCAGAGACTTGGATAAGACAGCTCCCACCGGTCACTCTCCAAAGGAGGGTCTTATCACTGGCACATAATCTGGAACCCTGTTATTTTATATTATGCATTTGATGCTGTGATAAACGTATGGGTGTATTTAGTTTTTACACATGACTTTTCTTTTGTTTTCCGCAAATTCTAAATGATAAGGTCCATGATTATATGAACTGCCTAACAATACAGCAAATCTCACATATGATCATGTGATGGCCTAAAACAGGGGTGGGCAACTCCAGGCCTCGAGGGCTGGTGTCCTGCAGGTTTTAGATCCCACCCTGGGTCAGCACACCAGAATCAAATGATTAGTTCATTACCAGGCCTCTGGAGAACTTCAAGACATGTTGAGGAGGTAATTTAGCCATTTAAATCAGCTGTGTTGGATCAAGGACACATCTAAAACCTGCAGGACACCGGCCCTCAAGGCCTGGAGTTGCCCACCCCTGGCCTAAAACAATGGTGGGGCCCACTGTGACCTTAAGTGGGTCATACCAGTCCAACTACATGATAAACCTTTTGTGTAAAATTACAGGAAAAACCTTGTAATAATGAAATGTAAAGTTTTTGTTAGTTCCCAGAAAATGTTTAAACTGTGGACTATAATAGTGGAAAACAGGAACTCTTCTGTCATTTAATTGTTGATCTGTTAGTTAATTAGTATGAACAGTAATTTAATGGTATTTAACAATAGGAAAAGCTTTAAACAGGGTTGTCAAACACGACGCTCGGGGCAAGAATTTGCTCGGCAAAGCCCACTGGACTTACGCCTTATTCCTTGTTTTAGGCCATCAATGTGGCCCACTGGACGTCTTTGGAAACTTTGGAGGAATTTTGGACATTTAACTGTAATTTCATAAATTTTGCAGCTTGTCCTTCTTATAAAGACCTTCCCCACAGTGATAATACACCAAAGTAGTGAAAACAATTAAATGACAGAAACGTTCCTATTTTCTGTTAAGTGGGCCATAAAAATGGCCTCCATACAAGAAAGCAATAAGTTCTAATGAAACTGAACTGAAAATGAACTGAAAATGGGGTACACAAGATTTATCTTTCCTCTGAAGCAGACTAGTGGCTGAAGACGCAGTTCTGGCCTGCAATCCAAGGCCCACAGTCAGAATTGTTAACCTTGTGTTGTTAGAGTGGGTTTCCACATCAAATCCTGGGACTTCAGCTCTCAAGCTCCTCCTCTCAAAGTCTTGAGCAATTTCCTCTCACTGGTGACCTCCCAATTCCAGAGTAGGCTTTTCCTCCTTGAACCCAGCACACCAACAGTTTCCAATCCAGTCTTTTTATCACAACAAATCCACATGAACCCTGATTAAAATGAGTCCTCCCTCCAGTGTCATTTGATTATTTTAAAAGCAAAACCTTACAGGCCAGATTAAAACTATTTTCCTTTAAAATATTCACTTCTCTCACTGGAGTCTCCAAATTTAAACCAGCTTCCCTGTTGCAACTGTGCCCTACAGAAAACGAAAACTCCTTCCTGTTTTCTCCTTTATAGATAAGGCCTAAAACCATTACCAATCAACTACTCCCTGTACTCAACTCCAAATAGCTGGACTAGAGTAGAAACTCCACTCCTACATAGGTGTGGCCTATATCCCACACAAAGCACAAAAACACCAAAGCATGCAATAATTGAAATGGAAAATGATGCCAACCCAATGTTTGGTGGGAGATTCTCTCAATTATTCCATCATGCCACATTCTGCAACGTTTTCACCACTATAGAAACTCCTGGGATTTTTTTGTCAAAGAAAATATAAAGAACATAAAATAAATCTTCTGTGACAAAAACTTTCTGCTTTATAATTACAGGATAGTCTGGTCCACTTAAAGTGGGCTGTATAGCCCACTATATAAAATGAGTTTGACATCCCTGATTTAAAGCTTAAAGTCTATGCACTCCTTTACATTTTGTATCCTTCACATTTACTCCCCAGGACCTTATGTTTGACACCCTTGGCCTAAAAATCAATAGCCAACAATAATACATTATAAATATAACAATCCTACATTATAACTTTTTAAAACAAAAACATATTCATCATGTGAATGAAATGGTAACACTAGATAAACATGAACTTTGCTTTCAAAGCCACAAAGGGAAAATCTATCATGACCTTTATTTATATTCAATTTTCTCCTCTATTGTCTGCTTTTCGTGTCGTTGCTTGTTTGTGTTGGACACCCGATCGCTGCCTGCTCCCTTTGTGTCGTTCGCACCGCCTTGTAAGTCTACTAACCTCCAGTAAACTACATATGAATCGAATGTGCCTTTTTTGGGTGCTGTGCTTTTAAATTCCTGTCTGAACTGTGACACAATCTCCCCTGCAGTATCGCAGCCTCTTACATGAATCAAGCTGAAGTGATCCTTGACACCATCACAGCAACACAGTTCTACAAATCCCCCGAGGCTTTAAATAACCCCAGCAATGAGCAAATGCCACAATGCCTCAGGTAGCTTGCGATGACAAACAACCCTCATCAGTTGCACAGATCACATCTGACATGGAGCTCACCCCGGTGCTCTTCGCTTAAAATGCAACTTAAAGGAGCAGCACACGGTGGGCGGTACATATATAAGATGTGCACATTATTCAGCACTGACAAGTACAATGTTCAGCATTTCAATAAGTCACACATTTATGTTGTAACAGATGGATCACATTGGTGTTGTGATGAGCCCACAGGTAATCATCAGCTGAAGCTGCATGCGGTCCCCTCAAGTCTGTCGAGTTTGTTAGTGTCTTCCAGCTAACGGCTTTGTTTTCACTGTTTCGCTTTGTTATCATCAACCTTGGTTTTGGTCTGCTCGGGGACAGCGAAAATAATATTTTAAAAAGGACAAAATGATTTCAACTAGATGTGAAGCAGCCTGATGCTTCATTTGGAAGTCAGTGGAAGCTAATGCAGAGTTAGAAGTTAGAAAAAGGTGAGCTTTTAAATGTAATTGAAACATAAACATGCCTCACGATCAGGTGAGAGACCACACGTTTTTCACAAAAACTTGAATATATTGTTACTGTCCTTCACAGTTATAGTTTTGTTTAAGAGAATCCTTTTTTAACTGATTGATAAAATTTTCTGATCTGTACAGAGTAGGCATGCAGTCATGTGATGAAGAACGTTTTCTCAGGACAGTGCACGTTTCAGCAGCTTATACAACCACGTTTAGCAGCAGTATGACTTCTTTACACTCTTCTTTGCATCATTGCTTCAATTCATTGAGATTTGCAGGCATTCAGGTATACACGGCTCTCTTAAGGTACAACCACAGCATTTGAGTGGTTTGACTGGGTCATTGCAGCATTTTGATTCTTCTCTTTTTCAGTCATTCTATTGTAGATAGGTCTGACTGGGATCATTGTCCTATTGCATGACCTAATTTTAGCAAAGATTTAATTCATGGTTGACTCAGTGACTGCAAGCTGCCCAGGTCCTAGACCTGGAAAGCAAACCCAAATCATCACCCCTCCACCACCATGCTTACAGTTGATATGAGGTGTTTGTGCTGATATTTGGTTTTCACCAAACATGGCGCTGTGTATTATGGCCAAGCATCTGCACTCCGGTCTATCCAAAGGACATTGTTCCAGCAGTCTTGTGATTTGTTGCAACTTTGCAAACCTAATCCATGCTGACACGCTCATTTTAGAGAGAGGAGGCTTTCTCCTGACAACCCTTCCCAACAAGTCATCCTTGTTCAGTAATTGTACTGTCATGAACTTTAACATTTAACATGCTGACTGAGGCCTGTAGAGTGTGAGATGTAACTGTTGTGTATCTCTGAACGTTGCACGGTCTGATCTTGGAGCTAATTAGTTGAATGCTCCAGACCAGCAATCTGACAAAGTGTCTGTTTTTATAGCAGTGCTGACAGTTGGTGAAAATAATTTGATGACATGCAGCATGTCTAAGGCATGCTTAGTTTTTTCCCAGAAGTGCACAAAGTGGGATTGTATAAAGTTATGACCTTCTGCCAAGTTGCAGATTAGCTTAAGCTAACCTAAAGAAAAGCTAAATTAGCTAAATCACTACCCTGGATCTCTAAACACTGCCAAACGCCTCTGGTGATTGAGCTGATATAAAAAATTCACTGTATATAAGACACATAGCCCATGTGACGTCACCAATTTGTTAGCCACATCAGTCGTGAAGCCTCAAGCTAAGAGCAGTTTAGCTAAACCCAATGTAGCGTAACATATAATATTTGTATAAGTCTTCTAATCTTTGGTATTTCCCTTACTTAATTCACCTAATTTATCTGTCTCCAAGCCACAGCCATAATGGAAAGTCTGCCAGGTAACAAATAAGGCAACGCTAAAAATAAAACTCATTTCAATTTTGATTCAAGCTACTTATAGAATTGCTCTTCATATCATGCGGCAACCTAATTTTAAAACAGAGGGGACAAATAGACTGAGAGGGAAAAGAGAAATAAATAGACAAGTGAGGAGCCCGAGATTGGGGTCTATTAAATCACAGCTGCATTAGCAGCAGGCATTAGTCCCTCTGACCCTCTTCGTCTAATTCATATAAATGTTCTGCATGTCCTCTCTGCTTTCTCAAGCCACATATGTATTCTGCTCAGCTCGTGTCTGTGTGCAGCATGCACAGTCTTTCTTGCCGCCTGGCTTTCGCCTCCCTGTTCCTTGTTGCTGGCGAAGGATTCCTAATTTACACTAATATTGTCACTGCAAATAAAATGGTAGATGTCACACCTCAAAATAGCCCTCCTCCCAATGGCAAGAGGTGAAAACTGAATTCAGAGGCAGCATAATATGATAGCGGGGGGACAGCAAGTTGTTATTGATCCACTCAAGCATTTGTTCAATACGAGTCTGCTGACACATGGCAGATATGACCATCCGCCCACTCGGGGTTCTTGGCCACAGCTACATCGCCTCTTTGCAAGATTCGGAGAGGATGCCAGTCATCGTGTGTTACTGTATGAGGCTGAAATGTTTAAAAGCATCATGCATCACCGATTGTGTGATTGTGCTGTGTCCAGCATGATGCAATCAAATCATATCATACACATGCAAAACCAGAGACATAAAGACTTTTTTTCCTTCTTAGATTTTCCATTAGCAGTATAGGCAAACTGTAATATGGCACGCAGGCTGTGCTTCTCCTTTGAGAGCATGTGTCAGAGGACAGTCCAGTTGAGTTATCTGGTGCTATCAAGCCTCTGCTTGCTGTCTTGTATAATGTTCTCCACAGGGAAATGCCCAGCTTCTGCCAAGTGTGGGCCATGTGTGAAAAAGCGATGATCCACCCACTGTCTGTCACTGCAAGAAGCTATAAGCTATAAGGCTGCTGCCCTGCATTTTACGATGTCTGAGTGAACAGTGCAGAAAACTGAGTGACTTGTACTCCCTGTTTTCTTCTTTTTTATCGAGAGTGAGTGAAATCCTTCCACCCACAGCAGCAAACACAGTTGGGAGGCTTAAATATTTCACCATTATTAGTTTTCTCTAACTACCCCAGTGAGGCAGGGAAATCTCTCTGCCTTTTCCAGAGCTGGCTCGGACCTCAGTGACAGACAAACCCGAGGAAGGTCGAGCCACTGCTTTAGCTGACTTCAGCTGCTAATATGGTCACCAGTTAATTTCACTATTTTCCCATTCTGTGTTAATTCTAATCATTCCTCAGTAATGTGTTGTTGTTTTTTTCTTTGTATCCAAATAAGCCCACTACAGTGTCCAACTGTGATTTCTCACCACATGATTCATAACGACAACAAAATACTGACACAGATCTGTCCAAATCTCATGGCGGTGTAAATGACCCTGCGCTGTTCATCATTCTGGGAGAGCCGTGCATCACGGAGCAGCCGCCGCCCCAAGACAGTTGGCCGGCTTCACCAAACAACACACTGAAAAGTTTTGTCTTGCAGGATTGTGGTGTGGAGGAAAATTGATTGCTCACTTCAAACAGCCAAGTAACCCTGGGAAAATTGCACCTGCCACCTCTGTCAGTTTATAACCACCCTTTCGAGCAAAACACAATTCACCTGGCACCGCTCTTGCTCCTTTATAAGCCGTCTAATTTTACAGTCTTGCCATGCATTCTTTGTGCTCTTACGACAGGTTTTAGCTGATACAAACTTTGCAGCCGTGGTTCTCAAAGTACGGGCAACTGGCCACCAGAGGTCCTCACTAAAATCTGATGTGCCCTCAAGGCTGACAAGGAAAGATTGCCCTGTTGTGGATTTCATTCACCTGCAGTTAGTGTGGTACAATGAAGCAGGGCAAACTAAGCCTTCCTAAGAAATACATCTTGCGTCTAGACGTATGATTTAGTCATAATGGATTACAAACACCATCGAGATGTTTTTATATGATGTATTTTTCCTGTGGAGCACTCAAGTGTATGTTGGATCCCTAAATAAGCCCTCAGTTATCAGAACTTTAAAGCCGTTCCTAAAGATGCCCACTGTTATGCATTCAAGTCACGTGTGCAAGAAATATTCACTTTTCTTTTATTTTTATGTTTTTCTGCCACATTTTACAACTCACATCTCCTGCGCCAGACTGAAGATGGCAGTTAGTTGGCATGGAAACCGTTTTAGATGGGGCGCAGGTAGAATGAATGGCACCACTGGAGCTCCACTGTCCCAAACTAATCAGCTGTATTGTCTGTTGGTCTGCCAGCTCCTTCTCTTATCAGATAAAGTATAAGGGGGCCACGCTGTGGAGCGTACCTGGTACTTTAACTTTAACTTTTTCCTTTTTTGTCCATCAGCCTGCTGAGATGCATTTCCTTGTTAGGGTCCATTGTGTCCATAAGACATGCTGTACCTGTCCTTACTGCAAAACAGGCTGGATGTTCAGTAACAGCAGCATAAAATGCCTTCTTCGAGGATTATTTTGATGAAGATTCATAATAGTTGCGGGATTTGCGTAACAGGGTTGCTAATAAAAGCTCAAGGTCATGGACTGGGCCAGTTTATGTCTTTATAACTGAATGTTTGTGGTATGCACCCACAGTTAATTCTGTAAATGCTGCCCACTTTGTTTTCATTATGTTGTCATTTCTCTTCCTCTTCCTATGTGCGTCGTCTGCACAGTTTAGCTTAGTTTTTTCCTGATGTGAGGAGATGCTGCTGTGCTGTTATAATGGAATGCTGTACTTTCTGTAATACCGCACTTACTATACAAAAACGCAGGCTTTTGGATATTTCACATCACAAACTCTTTTATTACTTAGTGTCCACCTGTGATTATGTAAATCTAATCAGCAAGACATGTGAAAATTATTAAGCAAATGCTTGCCTCTTTGAAGTGATATGTGTGATCTGCTTGACACCTGATGTTAGGAGTTAAAATGAAACAAAGACTTAGTGTTGCTGTACATTATCAGCCTGAAGTCAGAGGACAAATAAAAGGCAATATTGGTTTTGTAAAAACTTTATTGCCTGGTGACATATTTTTATTGTGTGTGTGTGTGTGTGGTGGGGGGGTTATAGTGATGTCACACCACAGTATTGGAGATCAGAGTACCTCTAATGAAATGATTTGCTTATATAGCCAATTAGCTGATTGTTGTAAAAAAAAAAAATAAATAAATATGAAAATGTCTCCTCTCAGTTTTTTTTAAATCAATTTGGTCCAATCAGTTCTGCAAAGCCTAAAGGCACAAGAGAAATAAATGGAAATCTGACAACAACTAACTGATTAATTGAGTGCTCGAGTCTTTCAGGTCTGGCGGTTGAAGAATGACCCTGACAGAAATACAGTAGTGTATAGGTGGTGCGTATGCTTGCTGTTCAGACAAAGGCAGCAGGCTCTATTATAGACAGGACTGTGGGAGGGCACTTCTTCACCCAGATGGAAAATATATATGCAAACAAAAATTCATTTGGTGTTTATAAAGGGCATTTCTACACCCGGGACAGAAACCCCTCGGAGAAGCCCCACTCTCAATTTTCCCCGTGCACCGTGCCGCTGTGTACAGTGTATTGGACAGAAAAATACATCAAGTGATGGATTATTCCAGCAGTGTATTTTTCCTTCCTTTTTTTTTCTTGCAGGTGGAAAAATAACTGCTCTGAGTGTCGGGGAATGATGTATGCAAAGTGAAATGTCAGCAGAAGATGAATGAAACTGTAAAGCCCAAGAAACATGGAAGCCACAATAAATTAAAAACAAAAAAAGCATCATGACTTGCTCCCTTGGAAAATCTATCTGGTAGCTCATGCTTCTAAAACTGTGGGAAATCAATCTGGGATGAAGGAGAGCAAAAATACTGGAGGCTTAAAAAAAGAAGAAATATGGCTTGAAGAGCTTTATATTATCTTTTTGCATTGTGTAGCCATAGCCTAACCACTGCTTTTTAATTGGTCAGTCTATGTAAGAGTTCCGAAAACACAATAAAGTAAATTCTACACAATTTGCCCTGAGCTGCTGTAGATGTGTAACATTTTTGCCTTTTTTTAACACCCTTACCAAAATAAACACAAAAGTGGGACAAAGTAGTAAATATGCTAAGCCCCTGGTGCAGGTGTGACAGGTAGAAGCTTCAAAGGTGTTTGAGAAGGAAGCAGCGCCATCTTGTGTCAGAAAATATCACAGCATGTATTTGTCTTTAAAGGTAGTGTTAAAGAAACATTTTATTCATATCATTTTCATTTCTTTTTAAAACGACTAGATTTAATATAATGCAGATACATTCAGAAAAAAATAATATTACTGATCATTTTAAGAATAAAGTCGAAATTTCGAGAAAAAAGTCGAAATGCGGCTGCTGTATACCCTCTACAAAATGCCCTGTTGTAGATGAGTTAGTGAAAAAAAACCCTCATCAGCCGTCGTGTGATACAACATACATCCTCTTGTTACACGAAGGTGTGACCATTGATCGCATCTGTCCATTACCAGCCATTTCATTTTGTACAATTCATTGTTCTAGGCTTGTGTGTGCGTATGTCTGACCAGATGCAACTTTCTGCACCATCTTTTCAACTGTAATCTCCACATTTCGACTTTTTTTCTCTAAATAGATTTTCGACTATAATCTTGACATTTCGGCTTTATTCTCAAAATTGTGTTGTGTTTTGTTTTTTTCTTAATGTGGCCCATCGTAAAAATGGTCATGTCCACACACTGAACACTGCTTAGCACCGTTTTAAAAGCTGAAGCTCTCGCTTTATTTCTCGGCAATGTGAAAGATTTCTCTGATTGGTTCGATTTCAGAAATGGGTGGGACATAGCACAGCAATGACCAATGGAAGTTGATCTAACGCCAAAATACCAAAAAGTAAACAGACTTTGTTTTTATGTATCAGGTGCAACTCAGTTCGCCGAAGTGAAGGTGTTCCTGAGGCCGTGTAGTACTAGACACCCGTCTGGTTTTGAACAATACGAGGACTCTTCTCTGTACAGTCGCTTTGGTTGTGTTTTACATCCTGCTGTTACAGAGTGCGTTGCACTAGCTGGCGCGCTAAGTAGCCTCTAGCTTGTTTTGGCTGCTGTCTTTTATACGAAAGTAACATTAGCTAACAGCTCTGCCGCGGAGTGACAGCTAGCCGAAGGTAGGGAGATTTGTTTGTAATTTATATGCTTTCTAACAGTTCTTTGGTTTCATGTGTGGCATTTATCGGGCATTTAATGTGGTACAATTCTGTAATTTCACACTGACTGTGCAGTGCCATTTGCAAGCGAGCATTGTCACCCACACCGCCTGTTTAGCTTCTAGCTACATTTTTCTTCCTGTTTGCACCACATGTCGCTGTGCTGTTTGATTCCACTTTAGAAATAAAGTGAAGACAGCTTTGCGTGATGTATGTATCAGGCAGACAAACGCGATGAAGCCCGAGCGCCGCTGTGCTTTCATGGCTGAGGATGGAGCTCTGAGTCCAGTAGGGGGACGCGCCGGGTCATCGGGCCGCCTGCGCCGACAGTCCTACAGAAGTTCAGAGCATTTCTGCAGCCTGCTGGACGGCCTACTGTCTCTCAGACACAGTGGCACCTTGTTTGATGTTGTGCTGGTTGTGGAAGGTCGCCCAATACAAGCCCACCGTATAATACTGGCAGCCTCCTGTGATTATTTCAGGTAAAACTCACAGGAGTTATTTTTTCTTTTGCTTTGACTTCACTTTGCTGTTTTCTCTCTGTGCACACGACAGTACTGTATGCAATCTTTTGCGCCTGTGTCCACAGAGATCCAAAATTTTCATACAAGAGCATTCATATGCACGCCATTGACCGTCAAAATAGTCAGCCACCTCCAGGCTACTGAATGAATAAGTTGTTTCCTATAACACACACCACAACATATGCTAATGTGTTTACTAGCAAATCTGACCAGTTACTGTGGCACCCCCATGTCACAAGACAAAGCCTAGGCATCTTGCACAGTCCAGTTGAAACCAAATGTATCCTCAAGCTCAGCAACATTGTCATATGATCACTAGTGGTTTGCATATTTTCGGTTCTGCACCAGTCACATGATTTCTTGAACCTCAGTGCTTTGCCCTCAGAGGCCTTGAACTGCACCTGTGGTTTAGTCTTTCCCTGCATACTGTAGACACATCAAAACTTCTGTGCAGGTGATTTAACTGTTAAAAAAATTAAAGACTTCCTTCTTAGTTATATAACTCTGGTTTGTTTTTATTATCGTCTAAAGCCTAAAACTTGAAAACATTTAGTGGTAATAAAACCAGGGTCACTTGTTCCTTTAAGTCCACTAGCTTACAAGGTCAGCATAGAGCTATTGTGCCTGGAATACAAATGTCACCACCAAATAATTTCAAATGTGTTACTGTGAGCATAGTTACTGCACCTAACTTGTTGGTATTTGTTCCTGGCTATCTGTTCGTCATATCACAGTCAGTGTCTGAGCATAATTCACAGTGTTCTTATTCACTTGAGTTACTCCGTAACAGCCTGGAAATGTTAACAACAATGGAAACATTGCGGATGTCTGTGTGAAGCAGAGATAAAAAGATGGACTCGTCAACCCATCCTTCTATTCATTTTATTAACTGCTTATCCAATTCTGGAGCTGGAGCCTGTCCCAAATGTCATAGGGTGACAGGCGGGGTACGCCCTGGGTCGATGCCAGTCCGTCACAGGACTCCCACAAAGAGAAATAAACAACTACACGTACATTCACACCTGGAGCTGGTTTAGATTAAATAGTTAATCTAACATGCATGTCCTTGGATTGTGGGAAGAAACCACAAATTCACATGGAGAACATACAGACCAAGCCAGCTGGCAGGTTCAAAGCAGGAACCTTCTTGCTGTGAAGAGACAGCGATGATTTGACTCACTCGCACTCGTTGTAGGGCAGCTGGTTCAGCCGATTGCAAAATTGCGCCTGATTTTGACAACACAATCAGGCCCAATGTTGCATCTGTGTTTTAATCTCTCCAAATGTTCCATCAGCTAGTTAAACCAGTCAGGTGACATAGCTACAGTTTGTTTTAGGTCTGTGTTGAATTTTACTTTTACTTGCGATTTCTTTCCTACATCATGTTTCAAACTAAAACTGTAAGAGACACATTTTAGAGGTTTCACTGAAAACCTCAGCCTGCAGTTTGCATAAGCCAAGAGTCAATGCAACATTTTTGTCCTGAATGCTTATTTGTAGTCAGTGCAGGACTGCAGAATATTTTCAGGGTAATGCATCGAGTCAGTAAACTCTCAGGCTCTGCTCTTGACAGGTAGCCCTCTAACCCCCTTACAGATAATGATTTTCCATTAAGCATTGTCATATTAAATTTCATTTCACTGGTAACCATGTCCTAAAAACTGCGGATATAGAATAATCAGTTATATTAAAAACAATTTGCTGGCTTATCCTAAAATAAGGCTTTTTCTCCCTCTGCCGGCACAATTTTTGCTTTTTCTCCCATACATTTGAATTCAACGTTCTTTGAGTTGCTACGTCTCTCCCTTTTGATAGGGTGTGAGTCTTATCATTACTGGGTGACCAGGATGACCCAGCATAATACTTTATTACCCTTCTCCACTAGGGGGATGTTTGCAGGAGGCCTCCGGGAAACACAGCAAAAGGAGATTGCAATTCATGGAGTGTCCTACATGGCCATGAAGAAAATACTTGACTACATCTACACGTCAGAGATCGACTTAGACCCAGAGTGCGTGCAGGAAGTCCTGATAGCTGCCACACTTGTACAAGTAGGTTGTTGTTCCTACTTCTTTCTTATTTTGTTTTGTTTTTTAAATTTTTTCAGCTAACCTGTGCAGCTTTTGTGTTTTCCAGCTCGAGAATGTCATAGGCTTCTGCTGTGATTTCCTTTTCTCTTGGATGGACGAGAACAACATTTTAGAGCTGTATCACCTGGCCGATCTCTACGCACTGCAACAGCTGAAGGCCAAGGTGCACTGCTTCATGCTCAGCAACATTCAGACGTTGTCCCGAACAGATGTGTACCGACAGCTGCCCCAGGATGAAGTGTTCAGGGCGCTGAGCAGCGACGAGCTCCAGGTGAACAGCGAGAATGAGGTGTACGAGGCAGCGCTTCACTATCATTACAGTCCCGAGCAGGTGGAAACTGACCAGGTGTATTTGCAGGTCAGTCCAAAGGTGTGTTTGCATTTATACTCATCTATCTAAATAAAGCACACATCTTAATTACACTCTATTAAAGTGTTGCATTTATGTTTCTGTCTCCCTCACCCAAAGGACAATCTCAAGATGCTCGACGCAGTGCGGTTTTGCCTGATTGAAAAGCACATGCTGCAGAGATTGCACAACAGACTGAAGCAGTGTCCACTGAAGGATTCTGTTTCAGCTGCACTGCGCTACCACGAACAGGAGCTCCTGCAGCCTGTCCTCCAGACTCCTCTCACCCAGCCGCGGTCCACTTTCCACTGCATACTGGGCTTCGGGGGAATGTTTAGTTCCAGCTCCCTCGCATACACCGATCACCTGTTTCAGGTGTTTCACCCAAGCTGGGGGGAGTGGAGGAGTCTCACTGCAGCTCACACTCCCCGGATGTCCAACCAGGGCATCGCCGTGCTCAACAACTTTGTTTATCTTATTGGCGGGGACATGAACACCAGTGGATTTCATGCAGAGACCCGCTGCTGGAGGTGAGAGCCTGTCATACGCCCTTTATGGTTCATTTTTGTGGTTAAGTTAGAGCTGCAGCTGATTAATCTCATTAATCAGTTTATTACTGTTGAGTTTTTAAATTAAAAATACAGGAAGCAATCTTACAGGAGGCTCTGGACTTTCATTTGCATGATTTGATCCTCGAGACGATAAAAGGAGAGGAAGGAAGGAGTTTGAGGATCTTTGCCAGCACATGGAGTTTGCCTAGTTGTCATGGAAATGTAGATTTTCCAAGTTACAGTTATTCATTATCTTAAAGAACTTTTTCTCCTTGTTTGTTTTTTAAATGATGTTCACAGTTCATATTTTGGCAACATCTGTTTAGGTACATCCACACCTCCAGCATTCACAATACTGTGGTGATTTGGGAGCTTTGAAAGGAGACACAGCTGACCCAGCTGCAGAAATATCAGGGTGGGAGTTTTCTTCTGGACAAGCAGAAAATGACTTGTCGTAAAAACCACATTTGCTTGAAAAGCAGGTTCACACACCTTTTGTGATTTCATCCTTTTTTGCTCGACATCCTCCCATGTTTGATGCTCTCGGCTTGTCTCCATTATGTTGCCGCATGACTGCCTCATACTCAGGTGTTATTTTCAGTGACGCTTTCACATCATTGTGAGCCCGAGCAAAGAACTCTGGTCTTTCAGAGATGTTCTTTAAGTAAGCGAACCTGCTCTTCCTGTTTACCGGTCTGAGTGGTTAATATGATGTGCTTACACTGCTGTTCTGGTGAGGGAGATTATCTTTAGTAGTAGCTTGCCACAACAGCGACCAACATTAAACCCCACAAAGGGCTCAAGCATTAATTAGATGCAAATGGGGATACAGGTTTGATTCAAATAAACTAGACACTGATATTTATAGTTTAATTTAGATGCTTTTAATTCAGTGTAAAGATGCCAAATACATCGCTCCAGGGGTGTTCTCTGACTCACAGTTACTGTGGTGGAGGATTTCTGAGCAGCTGTCGGTCTCTGGAGGCGTTTCTTTGGCTGACACATTACTGATGTTACTTGCTGGCGTCAGATGCCAAACTGACTTGTGCAGTGCATCATAAAGTCATGGAGCTGAATATTCGTAATTTCTGAGCTTTAACACCAGTTGACAGGGCTGGTGGGAGGTGGAGAAGTGAAGTGGGGGGAAGAAAGTTGACTTCATGCTGAGACTTTGCACACAAACATCCACAACTAAAAGTTATTTACTAATGTTGCAGTGCCTTTTTATATGAATATTGGCAAATGAAGGAGTGAACTGAGTACATGTTAGAGTAAAGGGGATTGGCTCTTTGCTTTAAGATGGAAAAAAACAACAAGACAAATTCCTATCTGCTGATGAGGATTGTGTGATTTATAAAAAGAGCTGCACAGAAGAGCTGCTAAATCCTTAAAGATTTTTAAAACAATATCAATAGAAACCTAACGGTTCTGTTTTGTTTTAATAGAGTTTCCTCTTTGCTTCCAGATCAGCTCATCAAGTTTTTTCTTCACTGTTCTGAGACTCGTCTGCTCTTTCCAGATACGACCCCCGTCACAACAAGTGGCACACCATCCAGCCTCTGCAGCAGCAGCATGCCGACCACTGTGTTTGTGTGGTGGGCGGCCATATTTATGCCATCGGAGGGCGAGACTACAACCACGAGCTGGAGTCGGTGGAGCGTTATGACCCACACAAAGACACATGGGAATTTGTGTCTCCTCTAAAGAGAGAGGTATGGGAACCTGAAGGTGTGAAAGATTGAAAATGAAGAGTGCATATGATTCTTCTACTGTCCACATGATGGCGCTGCTTACTCACATTTGTGCTGAGACCTACATCCAGTGTAATACTAGTCTACCTTTTCAGGTGTATGCCCATGCTGGAGCAGTGGTGGATGGAAAAATTTATATAACGTGTGGGCGCCGAGGCGTGGCGTACCTCAGAGAGACTTGCTGTTTTGACCCAGCAGCCAATCGCTGGACAGGGTGCGCAGAGGGCCCGGTGGAGCGGGCGTGGCACGGCATGGCAGCCGTTAACGGCCGCATGTACGTTATCGGAGGAAGTAATGACGAGCGCGGATACAGGAGGGATGTCCTGAAGGTATGGTCATGAGTGATCGCAGCTGTTTATCGTTGGCTCTCTGCTTCTCATGCAGTTTAAAGTATTGCCTCTTTTTTTAGCCTGCTCACCTGTTTTTTTTTCCTCCTATAATATGAATTTAAATTTGAAAATATTCCACGGCCTTTTCGAGACCGACATTATTTTGCATACTAATACAGGCCAGAAGCTTTGACTTCTCAAGCTAATTAAATTAATTTCTGTGCGAGCCAGAGCGGCATCTTTTGATGCTCTTCCTGCAGCACTTTTATGAAATAAAGAGTAATTTATTACTCCCTGTTGTTTTTTTTTGTTTTTTGTTTTCTTCAATTTCAGGTAGCGTGCTTTAACCCCACAGCCAACTCTTGGTCTTTAATGTCCCCCCTCCCTGCTGGCCACGGAGAACCCGGCATAGCTGTGCTGGACAATCACATCTACGTCGTGGGAGGGCGTACGCACGACAAAGGCAACAGGATGAAATACGTTCACGTGTACAGCGCCGACAAAGACGAGTGGAAAAACGGCACGGAGTTTAAGGCGCACGTCTCCGGCCTGGCAGCCTGTGTGGCGCTCATGACCCCCGCTGTGATCGCCCAGGCCAGAAGCTGGGAGCAACGCACCAAGGCTTCATGGGAAGAAGTGGACATGGACAGCTCAGATGACTCAAGTGTGGACTGAAGCTGCCGTGTTAATCGGATTCCATCATCATCAAGGACCTCCTTGCGATCTCTTTCTTTCTTCTTTTTTTATTCAACTCAGCATGTTGAGTTTCGGATGTATTTAGTTTTTTTGGGGTGTCGCATGCATGTTGACAACTCGGAGTGCCTCTGAACCAAAGGTGTCATTCAGGACCTTTTTCTTATTTCTCTGATCTGACCTTAGGTACTCTTGCCCCGCCCGGGAATCTCTTCTCTGAACAAATGTTCACGCTGCTGTTTGTTACTGATCGCTCGTCATTATTTCCTTAAAACCACCAGTGTTTCTGCGACGCTTATCACAGAGAGCAAAGAACGCTTTCGAGATTAGTAGCTATGCAATAACATGGTACTTTGGAGTAAAGACACATGTGGGTTTTCCTTTAAGACTGTGGGGCCCCCAGTTATTACTTTGGGAGCAGTATTACTGTGTGGCTAAATAAACATAAAAGGGACACGTTGGTCAATGCTAGCAAGGACAAGTCTGTGGCGAGACTGCTGGAGAAACTCAAAACCCGACGATGAATCTCCAACGAAATCCACAACTACCAAAACAAGAGAGTAAAAACTATGACCAGGCATATCCTAGACCAGAGTGCGCTCTTCTGGTCTGACAACTTGAAGCTGAACGGGTCACAAAGCCACTTGGAGATTAGAGAAGTGACTTCTTCCTTATTTCTATTTTCTGCAATGCCACACACTGAAGTTGTATTCTGTAGTAATAACAGTTCCTGTTTCAAAAAAAAAAAAAAAAATACTATAAAAGCGGTTTTGCAAAAAAAAACCCCCAAACCAAGCACGTGTTTTATCTGTGAAAAGAATGGCAGGGGTCACACAGACTCAGCTCTCATTATTCCTCAGCTGGTTCTCTGCATTGTCAGTTCTCAACAATAAACATACAAGAAGTGAGTTTTTGTCTCCAGCCCCCAGACAGCTGCTCAGTGGAGCTATCATCTCTCCAAACCTCTGAATGATCGTTACGTTGTGCAAACGTCGTGCCTTGTTTTCTTTCTTTCATTCACTCTTAGCCTGAGTTTATATGTGATCCGCGTATGTCTGAACAGAGACGAGCCTTAGCTATCGTGCCTCTGATATCATAAATAATGAGTAATTCCAAATAATAATTTAATTTATTTATGTCTGTACCTGGATGGGGGGGGGTGGGGGTCTACAGATTGAAGTTGCCATTTATTTGTAAATGAAATGTGAAAATTAACCATTACTTTATTTTTGTGCATGTATGTCCTTTCACTGATCCGCTCATCACTTGAGTTAGTCTGTATCCTAATGATGGTTTGTTTCAGAATATTTGTGTTCACCGAATCACTGAACTGTGTGTGTGTGTGTGTGTGAGAGCGTGAGTGTGTGTCGCCTTAGTTCATTGCAAACTCTGTTTCACACTGGACTCAACCACTGTTAACTCTTCATTTGAACCCACGTAATTGTAAATGTACCCGTCTTTTCCACGTGATTTGTTGGAAACACTGTCAAACATATGCAAACAAGATAACTTTTTAAATTTGATTAAAATATATATACGTCCTGTTTTTGTCACGTCTGAATGTTATAGAGGGAAAAGTATTACATGGGTTTAAGAATGGACTGGATTTTTCAAGCATTGAGCTTGAAGCACCATTTAAATCGTCTTGGGGAACAAACGTCTACGGAACTGAAACTGACTTCTAACAAATATTAGTTTTGTTGATTTTTTTTATCATTTAGAAAAGAAGTATTTGGTGAAAAAGTTACAGGAAATTGTCAGGCGTGTAACTGAGAAGCAGATGTTTTCGCTTCGACAAATCTCTGACTTGAGTTTGTCTTCACTGCTCTTTTTTTTGTTTGTTTAATTTAAAGCCCATTTCATAAATCTAACGTCAGCTCCCAACAGTTGATTGTGCTCCTTGTTTGAACTGCTGCCTCCTGCTTTTTATTCCTCCCAGTCTCTACCAGTTCCTCTCCATTTGGCTCTGAACTCCATCAGCTTTATGAAGGCTGACTGCTACTTTCCTCTCTGAGGCTGTTTCATCTACATCTGTTACCCCCCACCAGCACTAAGTGTGTGTGCTCCCTCCCACGCACCCCCACACCCCTCTCTTTCACACTATTGTGCCAGCCCCCAGCAAGTAGTCTGGCAGGATCTGCTGACATCAGCGCTGGACATCCAGGATCTGTGTTTGTGTTTACGCATCAAATCTCTGTGTTCTAAAGCTATACTACCACCTCGGGGCCACTTAAAACGTACAGTCGCGCTCTTAACCGCGTCAGCGGCCGTTACAGAAGTCTGAGTGCGGGTCGATCTGGTGCTCTTTGCTGGACCATTATCAGAGCAATTAAAAGGCCCACATTAGCCAGTGATGTAGAGTTATGCAGATTAAACCCAGTGGAGTTGAGGATGTGTGAGCCGAGGGGATTTTGCTAAGTGCCCACTTGTATCCTCTACTTTCTCCTGCTCTGCAGGAGAGGAGGAAGTCAATTGAAATCAATAGAGAACAAAGAAAGTCACCTGTAGACGAAGATCTGGCCTGCAAAACATTGCTTTTCATTGTGTCGCAGACGATTTCCCTCCTAGACGTCTACAGTGGAGACCGGTCACACTACACACAGTGACCCAGAGACATAGGGGGTTAGGGTTAGGGTGTCTTTATATCATGGAGCATAAAACAATGAGTTTATCATTTATGTTTGCACCAGTATCTAAGTAACCACTGTTTTTGCTTGATGTGCAAAGTCCTGCAAGAAGTTGTATTATGTATTTTGTGTCACAAAGTTTTTCATGCAGCTGCTGAACATTTGGCCTGCTTTGCACTTTCCCCATGAACTGTTCCCAGGTGTAATTTGCATTTTTTCACATGTATTCATTAATTTATAGTTTAATTACTCATAAAAGATTTTTATAAAGTAATAAAACTGACCATTGTTTTTCTCTTTTTCACTTATTTGATCTTGCATGTCTAAATTACATGTGAAGTCCAGACTTCCCTGCAGCCATCATTAACAGATAATTCTGCTGTGGATTTAACTGTATGAAACTTGAGGGTCTCATCAGTATGACACACATGAAAGATGGGATTTTACTGTTGTTAACATGTTATTACAACAGATTATGAGACCATATTATGAACGGAGACCAGCTGTGACATCACCAGCTTTAAGCAAATTAAAATTATGCACTGACAAATATTTTAGCACATGTTTTTGGCTGAGAACACAGGCTTCCTGCAGGTGTAGATGGCATGAAGACAAATGACTCTCGTGCATTCATCTGTGCAGTATGATCCTATATTCACCTAGTTTAACCCTTTAAAGCATGAAAAACTCAAAGCCTGCATGGAAAGGAGCTGCACAGTTTGCAAGTCTCCTGATCTTTATCATCAGGTCAGACAGATTTCAATGAGTCATGAATCTGTTTGCAAAACTCTCAGCTGCTACTGTAGATTAATTAAAATGCAACAGAAATGTTAGTTATTGTGGGCAGAGGTGGAAAATGTGGTGATGAAAGCATTTTTTTTTAAAAATAGATACAGTCCTGTTCCTGTACAACGGAGCTCAGGGTGGAAGAGGTTAAGCAAACTGTTTCTGTGAGTCTGAGCTCCCTCTGCTCCGACCTGCTCACCGGGCAGAGCAGATTCCTGTAAAGATCAGCCTCTTCTTGTCCTCATTAAAATGGGCAAATGAAGTGTGTTCAGCAGGAGAAGCCTGTGGGTGGACACGCCAGTTCAGGGAAGCGCTCGGATAATGAATTGCACTGGATAAAATCCACACTAGACTTGGGTTTCTCCTGAAGGATAATTCGCCCCCACCCCCCCAAACCACTCTTCCTCTTACCCCCCCTTGGATTTTACGAAAGTCATTAGCAGCCCATATCCCCCTGAGGGTGGAGACAGTGGGCTCAGCCTGTGTTTTTCAGTTGTGAAAAGGAGCCAACAGCCCCCATATTTTCATGCTTTTTAAAGCTCATTGACATGGAGAATGAGGGCCGTGGAGATGCTTTATGTGCCGGTGGGTAAACCACAGCAGGTGACCCGGAGTCGCAGTAATACAGCGTCTTTAATGCATGCTGTGCTTGTCGAAACTACAGAGTATAGCCTCATTAGATCAACAAAGAGGAAATACAAACAAACACCACCAAAGGCTGCGGCTCTTATCAGGGGTGGCCAGGTACAAAGCATGCAGATGTGCACCCACTGGGAGAAGGCCAAGGAGTTCAGGCACTTTTACAAACTCTTACCCATTCAGTCAGGAGACTGGCTGCATGCGTGAACATCGACTGGGAGGAAATCAAAGTCAGCGGGCAGATGCTGGTGTGAGAAATAATTAAAGGGTCACAAGTAAATAAAAAAGGATACGAATCTAGAGACACTCCACAACCTTTGTTGTCACAGTTTTGTTTGAATAGAAGCAAAATGCATAAGAGTGAGATTCAGGATAGAAAAAAATATTTCTTTCATGTTTTTGTACATTTTCGTATCTCAAGTTAATAAGATGTCAGTGTAATAATGATACGGATTCACACACAAGACTTTAAGTCCAGAGACTTTTATTTATTTTTTATGTTTTTTTAGGTCACACCACAATTCGACAAACAATAATTGCACACGAATGATTAACTCTTACATTATTATTCTTAGCTTTTTACAAAAATATTTATTTACACCAGGAAACGAGGTGAAATGCAAAATAAATAATTGTTTTTTTGTTTTGTTTTTTTCAAACAATCAAACCACAAACTCGAGTTGCACTCAGCATAAAATGGCCGGTTTGCATCCTGCCAGTCGGAACAGCAGACAGAGCCATTCCTTATTCTTACTCTCTCCTCTCAGTGTTTCTCACTCTGGCTGCAGGATTGTGGCCCTCAGCCTTGTTTAGGCATGCGCTCTCACAGCTGTGAGTGCTGGGATCAGCTTTTTGTTAAGATGGCATCATAAGCAGCAGCAGTAAAGTAACTCTCAGTTGACGGTGGAGATCCCTTCACCAGCACGAATAAGAGAACAGCGGGTACTGGCTCCACTCGGCCACGTTGCCATGGTGATAGCTGTGATGCACAGCTTGCGTGGTGTAGTCAGCGGTCAGATGGTGAGGAGGGGGATACTGGGAAGGACCTGGGCCGCCCCACTGGCCCAGGGGCTGCTCGGTGCTGTAGGGGTTGTAGATGTGGTGACCAATGACCCCCGGCTTGCTGGCCTGGGCCACAGACATGTTGAGCACCCCCGTGTAGTCCTGGGGGCCCGGGAGGTGCTGGGGGCCACAGCTGGAAGGGCCAACCTCACGGGGCTTTGAAGAGTCGTGATCAGGGACCGTGGCTATGTCGGGAACCCTGGACTCAAAGCTGCTGCGTCCGGATCTGCTGTTGCTGCTGCCGATGCTGGAAGAGGGGGACGGGGACTTTCCATACTCATGGAACCTGGCGAGTAAAAAAAACGAAAAAGAAGAAATATTGATTGGCATTCATCAAAACAATATGATTATAATATGATCTGCTGCATCACTGATGTTTACCTGTATGACTGGTAGGAAGCTGGAGTAGGAACAAGCTGCTCTGTGCTGTAGAGATCTCTTGTGTCTGCCCCAACAGGAGAGTCAGTCCTCACTCTGTGCTCTCTCTCAGCATCCCAAGGAGAGTAGCGCTCCTCTTTGACACCATCCTCTTCTTTTCTTTTGGGCAGCTCTTCATCCTCTCCGTCGAAACCGTCATACGAAGACTGGCAGAAGTCTGAGGAGCCACAAATCATCAAATGAGAGAAAGAACAAAACAAAAAAAGGCATCAACATGAACAGAGAAGAGTGTGAAAGCGGTACCTGGTGGACTGTCTTCTTCAGAGTTCAAAATGTCTGATGCCTTGGTCCTCTTCTCAAGGCACGATGGGTCCTTGTTGGCACGTCTGCAGCAGTGGATCAGTTGCATTAAAAACAAATACAAACTAAAATACACTGAACAATAAATGAGCTCAGATTCTTTCAAGTCAACCAACCAAACTGGAGCTTTCGCGTCTGCATTTTAACCTCACCTTTTCTTATTAGTGCCTTCATCCCGGAAGCCTTTTGCAAATGGGTTGTGATCGATCTTCAGCTTTGTAATCTGCAGGAGAGGGAGACATAAAGTCAGAGTTAAAACTTTGTGATTTGTCTCTCGGCACACGGCGTACTTGCAGTGCTAGAAACAGACCTTGGTGTTCTGGTAGGCAGTGACTGCAGTGAAGGAAGTCTCCGGGAAGGTGAAGGTCTGGAAAACACTCCAGCGCACACTGAACAGGTCGTCTGCCTGGACGATGTGGAAGCGCGGGTGGTAGCGATGCATGGAGTGCAAAATGATCTGCAGACAGGGAGGCCATGATTTTCAAGCACTGCCAAAATGTTCGGTCTAAAGACGTCAAACTTTATAACAATTTTTTTTTTTTAAGTGTTGCAGATGTTGCTTTTACTCACATGGCCGTGCTGGTCGAGCGTGTTGTTGGTCAGCTTGAGCTTGAGGAAGGAGACGGACTGCTTCATCCAGTGACTCCCTGGTGCTGGAGAGTCTGGGTGGAGGTAGGTTCTGCAGGGAGGCTGAGGCTCCGCTTTTCCTGCTACCTCCCACTTCTTTTTATTCCACTGTTGGAGGGAGACACATGAGTCAGTCAATTTGAAAAAGGCGAGTAACTGAAGAATTTTCAACTCCTTCCTTTTCCACGATAGACTGGAGAGCGATGGCTGGCCTGTACCACCCACAGAGATGGGGAGGGGAGCGGGGGGTAGTACAGTGGGCTCACAGCAGGGGATAGAAAAACAGGAAGAGATAACATCCTTTGATGTACAATGTTGGGGGGTGGGGGTGGGGGTGATAAACAGGGGATGCCTTGTCTGGGGATACTGGCTACCACTTTGGGATATCTACAGCCAAACTTATGACTCTGGTGAGGCCTTGGGACGTGAATTTTCTCATGCATGACTCATTATACACAAAGGAAAAAGCTACTGGTGTCTTACCTTATACCTGAAACCATCCTCTGGGACCATGTCGACCAACAACACGTACTTGGCACATGGAATAAGCCCGGATAGATTCACTTTGCAATGTGGAAACATTCGCCTGGTAAACACGGGAAGAAAGAACGATCTCTGTAAAAGGTGGGGGAGCAAAGTGTGAACATTTAGCATGTGATTTGATTTTTCTGTTGCCCTACCTTCCCGGTTTAGTGATGATCATCTCTGTCCCTATTTCATGGAAGGTCTTCCACAGTTCAGTGTCCTCCAGAGTCATCCTGATATTACCCTGCAGATAGGCATCAGGTCCGGGAGCCATGGGGGGCGGAGGAGGCCCGCTGAAGTTGGACTTCAAGTCTAGAAGAAAAACATGAATAAGCATTTTTTTTACTGGAAAAACTGGGAGAAGAAGACACGCGTGTGCTCACGGAGGCAAAGCTGATATTAAGAAGTAGTCATCAACTCACCTCTGATGGACTGCATCCTTTGGATTCAACTTGATATGTTTTTGACTCAAAAGGCTTTAAAAAAAAAAGAAGAAAAAAAAAAGACACACCTCAGTCCAGGTGTGTGATATCCAAAGTGTGTCTTCAGCTCTGCTCTGTCTCCTGGGTCTCCTTCCTCACATGCAAAAGAAAAATCCAACAGCCCAGAAAGGAAGTCAGAAGGTCAAATCAGTCCTCACTGCAGATGTTTCAGAGATGCTGAGTCCTTGCAGGATGGGATGACCATGACTTTTAAGGGTAGCCCAGAAGTGGGTGGGGCCAGGGGGGGGCATCCTTTTGAAGTGGCACAATGATGGGTTGGAGTCCCACTGTGATTGGAGAGTGCTGGAAATCAAAGAGACTTAACAGAGGCTTGATACCATCCCCACAGGAAGGTGGGGGGTGAAGGAAATGCATCTTTATTAACTGCTAAGAGACAAATAGAGATGGACTTCCCTGCTGCAGAACACATAACTCAGTGCAGCAAAACCTGTGTAAATATTCCCCTCACACACACACACACACACACTGAGTCTGCTCATGAAAATGCCATTTAGTGTGTTTGTGCAACGTGGTTAAAAAAAAGTCATTATAATTCATTTGGCACAACTGAGAGAAACACAGCTGAAGGTCTGTGTAAACGGGTTAATGCACTGCGGTCTGTGCGTGCATACAGGTAGCGTCTATTTTTTTATTTTTCAGAAAATCAGCAGTGTTTTCAATAACTTAGTCAAAGTACACAGGCTTTTCTCATAAATACATTGCATAAATCTGATATATTGGTCTGGAAATGCATACACACACACACACATATATATATTTTCATATTTTATATATAATACATTTTTTGCATGATCTCCTTTACACTTTCCTCACTTTCCATCAAAGGCACCCACAGCAGTGGGTGGGAAACTCTGTGTAAACCCATAATGACGATGATAACATGCACTCTTTCCGCAGGTAACTTTCACCTGAGGGCTTTGTGTGAAGCCTGCCAGGTAGTGAAGGCTGCAAGAAAGGAAGGGGTGGGAGTGTGGGGGGTGTATGTGTATTCAGGTGTCTAGACAACCCCTGATAGATAATCTCATTAAGCTGGTTTCCCTTGAAAGGAGCAAGTTTCTGCAGCATGGAGAAAGCCCAGGCAATTAACAGCCAGTTAGCACCAAAGGCCCAAGTCAGCCTTGAATGGGACAGGAGGGGTCAGAGAATAAAGACCTGGCACAACAATCCAGCCATCCTCCAGCCCTCCACACACAGGCCAAAATCCACCGCTGGGCCTTTGCTCACAAGCCCGTCTCTGCCTGCGTCGCGCCACTCGCTGCAGGCAAAAGAAATGCTTAGAAAACTGCGAACATTAGCATAGAAGGGAAAGAGAGAGAAAACCACACAGTTTCCCTTCTTGCCTCCACCAACACACACACTCACAAATTTGAATTAAGTGAGTTTCACATCTCATTGAACCTCTTTTTCTTTTTCCTAGCACAAACACATCACTTCCAGTCAGGTTTCTAATTGTAATCCCATGTCTGCGTGCTGCATACAATGCCTTCTGTAGGCCCTTTTACACCCACACACCAAGGAGTCTTTTGTTCACGCGTGACTGTATGGATAGCAGCTCCGGCTTTTACAGGTGAGGAGCGAAACACAGAGATGGGTTTATGAGACAGCAGAATTGGCAGTTGTGTGTGCATAAAGAGGCGCGAGAAGTAAAGTCTCCCCTGTGAAAGTATTGACCAGCCTGTTTAAGACTCTTGCGGAGGGTCGATGTAGAGTAAAGAAAAAAAAAAGGAGGAGGAGGGGGTGACATTCAGCTTTTAATGATGCACTTAAGAGATCGTGGTCTGATCATTTACCTATGTTTAATGCTCTGATGCAGGACTCTCCACTCTCTCTGTGGAATTGGCCCTTCCCCCCTACCCCAACCCTCCTTATGTGAAACACAAATACACTGTTGCTCTCCACACTTCTTCTCTGGTGATGCTTCAGGGGACCAGAGAAGGGGTCACGCAACTTTTTTGGCTGTTTGTCAGCAACACGAAGGGCTGAATTCTCTTTAGATCACTTCAGCTTTAGCAGAGGAGAGCATGTCAGCTTCAGAGCGGAGGTGTACATTTCAGCAGCGGCAGTGTCAATCCCATTACGCAGTGGTTCTGAAGGCGACAGGTGTGACTGCTAAAGGCCTCAGTGCGGGGCCAGGTGACAAAAAGCCAGGGTGTACAGAGGCATGACAGAGAGCTTATGTAAGAGCTAGCCCAGGGGAGATTTAGGCTGGATGACAAATCAGGGAGCCTGTCTGGAGAAGACTGATAGAGGCTGCCAAAGCCCAAATATACTCCATGAATAAGGCTTTTTTACTAAAGAATGTTCAAGGGTGACAGAAAGGGTCTCACGCTGCAAAAAAATGACAGATCAGAGATACACTGTGTCGCAGTGAGTCCCCATCTACTCCCAGATCACCTTCAGCAGAGCTCTTCTACCTACCAGGTGTCAGTCTTTGGCCATTTGCTTTAACTGCACAGATCTCCCTGTGCTCAGCATTTAACAGCTGCCAATATACAGCCAGGGCCCAGGGATCAGACGGCTCTCTGGTAGCCCAATAAAAAGCCCCCTTGAGTGCAATGACGAGAAATCTCACACCTTTTGCTCACATTAGCCATGCAGCGTAGTCCTTTTGATGCTAAATCAGCCACATTGAGTGGTTTGTAGAGACAGCACCGGCAACTAACACGACGAATGAGAGGAACGATCAATTTACTTTAGATCGTTGGAGGTGCCGTGTTATGATTGGTCACTTTAAGAAAAAAGTTGAGGAAAAATGGGAGAGAGGATCTTTCCATGCCCCCTTTGACATCCCTGTCCTAAATGCAGAGTGGTCGTGATCTCATCTACACAAACTAGGGGCCGGGTGAGCTCACATTTGGTCCACCACATAAGAAAACAAATGTCACATCTAGCTTGCCTGGCAAAGAGGGCAAATGACAACTTCACAGCACTTCATAAGAAACTCCTGGAAGTTGCTAATGAAGACTAATGGCTTCCCTCGTGTCGGAGATTTCACACCACTGTGCACAAGCCCTTTGACCGCAGTCAGTGTGGTCAGCTGGCTGCAGGAGTTCAGAAGCTCTGCAGCTCCACTGGCAGCAGGACTGAAAGAGGAGAAATTCATCTTTGCCAGAGTCGAGTCGTAGGAGGTGCACGGTGCCCAAGTTGTGAATCTCCTTCAGGCAGATGTGTGACTTTGTACCAGATGAAAAGAACTCAGTTTCAGTTGTTCTGAAATGAGTTGTCGGAGTTTTTGGTTTTAAGTTACTTGATCACAACAGAAAATAAAATGCAGACAATGGGAAATAATGGGAAATCCAAGTCACAGTGTGTGTGCCCCCCAAAGGTTTGAGTGTGTTTTCTTTAAGTGTGGGATATTTATACTGTCTAATATGTCTAAGTTTCTTAGACTATACTGTCCAATGAGAGATGTTTGTAAGGTGCCTTAATGCTTTTATGCTGCTTTCCTCTGACTAAACAGAGTGACTCAGCATTAGAGCAACGGCCTCAAACTGCAGTCATAGCTGTCAGATTGCTTAAACGTGACTTTGTTACAATACAATTTGCTAAATGTGTTACTTTGTCTGACATGAATAATAAATGGTTATTCACTCTATTGTAAATGTATTATGAAAGGACACTCATAGGCCATTTCCTTAGGTACAGCAGCTTGCTCGCACCAATATCTAATCAGCTAATCACATAGCAGCAGACGTGGTGAAGATGATTCGCTGAAGTTCAAACTGAGCATCAGGATGAGGATGAAAGGTGATTTAAGTGACTTTGAATGTGGCATGGTTGTTGTTGTCAGAAAATCTGCTGGGATTTTCACACCCAATCATCTGTAGAGTTTACAGAGAATCGTCAGTTCTCAGGGAGAAAAATGCCTTGATGATATCAGAGGTCAGAGGAGAATGTGTGAGCAGTGAGGCATCAGCAACTCAAATAACCACTTGTTACACTGAAGGTAGAAGAGCATCTCTGAATGCATGTTAAACCTTGAAGCAGATGTGCTACAGCAGCACAGGAGTGCAACAGGTGCCACTCCTGTCAGCTAAGAACAGAAAACTGAGGCTACAGTTCGCTGGGGCTCATTGAAACCGGGCGACAGAAGGCTGGAAAAACGCTGCCTGCTCTTACGAGTCTGAATATCTGCTGCAGCTTAAGTGCGCAGGGTCAAAATGTGGTGTAAACAACATGAAAGCATGGATCCATCCTGCCTTGTGTCAGTGACTCAGGCTGCTGCTGCTGGTGGCGTGATGATGTGGAGGAAATTTTGTTAGCACAGTTTTGAACCTTATGTACCAACTGACACCCCACATTCTATTGCTGCTGACCATATCCATCCCTTTATGACCACAGTGTACCCATCATCTAACAGGATAGCACACCATGTCACAAAGCTCAGATCATCTCTCCATCTCCAATGGTCTCCACCGACACTAAATATCAATTAGACAGAAAACATCTGGGATGTTAATATGAACCAAAATCTGAGGAAGGATTCCAGCACCTTGTTGAATCTGTGCAATGAAGGTCCAACCCAGTACTAGCAAGGTGTAGGTAAGAGAGTGGACGATGAGTGTTTATACTTGGAAATAAAACTAATGTACAGAGTTTCAAAAAATGTTGGGGCGCTGTGTAAAAGGCAAATGATAAAAAAGGAAATTAAAACTGTTTATATTATAAAGAAACCACATCAAGAGTTAACACTGAGAAATCACCTAAAAAAGCATCTCAGAATGAATAAGGTTAATTAGTAAGATGATTGGGTATAAAAAGAACATAAGACAGGCTGAGTCTATCAGAGGTAAACGTGGGGAGGAGTTCACCGCTCAGAGTTCATGTGGGTAAAACATGAACGTAAGCAGCAGGTTTGAGAAGGCACCATTAATATTTACAGGATTAGGAGTGACACATTCTATTATGCAGACTGCTTTCAGGGAAATCATCGTTTATATCAGCAAGCCAACGCCAAAGCACAGTCTGCACATGTCACAGCAGCATGCTTGAGTGCTAAACTGGGCTGTCTGCAGAGTAGACCAGTCAGCCAGTGAAAACATTTGGTGCCTTAAGAAATTAAAGATAGAACAAAGGACGCTCTGAAGCCTGAAACATTATGATGCAAAAGTTGGAAAATATGTCAGCAGTGTTAAAAGAACAAAAGAACGGGTGATGCAACAGAGCGGTCAACATGCTACCGTTTCCCCTCAGGGTGCTGGAAATTACAGAAAAATTATTATTTTTAATTAATTTGCTAATTATTCCATTCTGCTTTTATTTAGATTTTACACAGCATCCCAACATTTGTGACGTCACAACTTTTTCAGCAATCAAGTGAAGTCAAGCAACAGCATGTAAGGACTTACACGCTGTTTGATGAGGATCTCCATCTGCACCATATCAGTCTGCATCCACGGCTCTTATAAGTTACAGCTGGTTTCCCCAAACAAACCATGTAATTTGATGCACGCATTGCAGCTGATAACAAACAGCACACACACAGTGCAGATCATGTGTTTCTCAAATATATTTTTGGTTTGACATCTATAATGCATTCAGTCCAGACACAGAGAACAGTTCCACTTCAGCAGCCTGCACCAGAGGGGAGCCGGGCGAAGCTCGAGCTCAAGCCTTCGACCTGCTCGCCCTCTTTAGCCGTGATACATTCCCAGAAGCTCGGCAGAACAATAGAAAAACTATCTTACACCAAAAAATAATCGTGAAATAAAATACAAAACTTTTCTTTTTTTCTCAAGGGTGATAGTTTACAATTATTCGCTTGTAGGCTTTCTTTTAAAAATTACATTTTAGACAACTTTCAAGAAACATAATCAGTAAATAGCTTTCTTTAACATCTTGTATAGAAAACAAAACAATCTTTAAAAAACATTCTGTTGTCTTCCTCTGAGTTAAGCTAGATTGTGACAAATTTACCAAAATGGTTTCAATGGAAAGGCATCGGGATTAGAGAGTCCTCCTCGGGACGCGTCAAAGATCGGGAAAGATCACGAAAAGCGCTTCTCGAGCTTAAGAGTCAACCGCTTAAAGCCAAAACATGTCGGAAAGATACTTGGATTGTGATGCGTACAAAAAAAAAAAGAAAAAAAAAAGCTAATTTCCAATAACCCCTTCCCATATGATTACAGATCAGTGCTGGTGACAGGGAGGTCCATCCTGGTAAGAACTGTTCCTCTTAGCTACAAATGCAAATGAAAGAAAGAAAAGAAAGAAAAAAATAGTACAAGGAATACAGTGAGTACAAAAATAGCGCAAAGTTAAGTGCAAACTGAAAAACATCCCGAATGTTAAGTGTAAACATTTTCAACCTGCTACATGTCATGAGGCCGCGTGGCTCGTTGGCTCCACGGGCGAACATCAAACGCAGCCGATTGTTCTTGTGTCCTTTGAAATATTTCGTGTAGCGATGCATTGTGTCCTGGAGATGAACGTCTCATGCCCAAGTAAACTATCAGAGTGGAGGACAGCAGGTGCATGCTGCTGAGCGCCCATCCAGACCGAGGCGCCTCAGCTCGGTGGGCTCTTGAGACGACTGGAAAGCTGCAGCTTGGCGATACAGTTAGCACACAACATACGAGAAGATGCATAAACACGGGACTGGCTCGCTTTAAAGGCTGATTTTTTTTTCTTTTCCCCCCAAGTTGGGCACAGGAGAGCTCAAAAAGCTAAAGAGTGATATGCATAAATGGCACATTACAGACATGCTGTGAGACGAAAGCCATCATTGTCTGTCATATACATCATCACCAGAGCAACACTGCGACATGACGGCCGATGAGAATACTGCAGTGGGAGTGCAGGGATTTTGTTTTTTTTGCAATGCACGTGAGGGGACAAGAGCATCAACACAGACAGCTGCAGAGGTATGAACATCCTGGTGTTTTTGTTGTTGCTTTTAAGAATTGGGGGAAGTGGAGTTTGGCAAAGTCAGGCCTGGATGTGTCATGAGTTCAGAGGCCTTCCGAGGCTCAGATGTCCATGTAGTCGTCCTCCTCGTCCGACTCGCTCTCTAGAGACGACTCCTGGCTGGATGTCTCCTGCACCTCCAGTGCCGGCTGGGTCAGAGTGTCCTTTTTGACTGTGGCTGCGGACTGGGACGACAGGATGACGTTCTGTACAGGAGCAGACAGCAGGGGTCACTGTTGAGTGCTGGGACCACAGAGAGCCGTGTGCGTGGTAATTCAGAGTGCTTACCTTAAGTCTCTGTTTGGTTTCCTCTGAGATGCTGCCTTTGGGGGAGAGAAGCGTGGGGGTCGGAGGCGTTACTGTGATTTCTGGCGGGAACTTGGTAACGGTGGAAGGGATGAAAAGCTTTGGCATGTTGGGCGGGACTCTGGAGCGGATTCGGCTGGGGTCTGGAAGCTTCGACTGGTCATTGCTGGCATACTGCTGCTGGTCTGAGAGAAAGAGCGTGGAAGAAGAAAAAAAGAAGGCGTGCACAGTCACTAACGGTGCTGTTATGCGCATTATCTGTTGAATTCAATCTACGCATGTTTTTGTAAGACACTTTGATTCTTAGGTAATGACCTGGGCAAGGTTGTGTTGTGCTACATGTGGCAGTTTCCTCCTGAAACCAGCCTGCTGCTGATTCCTGCCCCTGCTGGGACACAGTGGCGAGTTTCATCTGCTGGCAAAGGTGCGACTCCTGCTGTCGGTACAAAAGTCCCTCTGCAGGCTCCTCCCGCTCCTCTGCGGGCAACAAATAACATGTTAGGGATTGATTCGACCCAACAAAATACTTTGCAACCGCCCAAAAACTGTGCTTTAAATTTATAAATCAAAACAAATAAATCAGTGTATAAAAAAAATAAATATTGCAGCAAATTGTAAAATGTCAGCTTTTATAGCAAATCAACTGGACACTGAGAAGAAACATTTCTTTTCAGAATAAATCAAAAGCATTGGAAACCAAAGTTGCGTTGTGTACCATTTCACTTCCTCTCTGCTTTCCTTCTTTATCACGATTAGAGGCTGCACACACACACACACACACACACACACACACACAGAAATGTGTTTTTGACTGGAGGTCCCATGAAAGTCATCAGGAACACTCACAAGCGACTGATTGTTTACAGGTCGCCGATGAATGAGGGGATTATTTTGTAATAAATCTTCTTATATTTGGCATTTATTAGCAGACAATTGACAGTAACAAGTTTCCCTTTGATTGGGACCTCACAGCCTCATTCATTAGACAAGCATTTGTAATGAGTGCAGGAACACTGCTGCTAACACTAACTGCAAAAATTCCCCCTGCAGCTCAGACACGGACACAAATCTGAAAACAAAAATTATCTAATACGTTTTCAGTCTTCACCCGTAATGTTGCCTAGGAAACCGTTACATAACACACATCAGTGCAGTGCTGCTTCATACCGACCCGTGTGTGTTTGCACGCACATGCAAACACACTTTTGCATGTGTTTTCACCGACTTCAAAGGTCATGCAAGTTTAGGAAATGGAAATGAAGCTATACAACTTCATAATATGCAGCTCCTGGTTACGCTCTCGCTAAATGAATGATGAATGCAATTCAATAATGCCACCAGTGTGTCACAGCAAGAGATATTTGTACTTCAAGGACAATTTCTAATTCTCACATGACCACTAATGAGTCCATATGAAGTTCTGTTTAGCTGTAAAAGTGATGAAATGGACCAAAAACCAAGATAAATATTGACATGTTGGGAAGCTGCCAGTTCCCAGCAATGGTCGCCTGAAGTTGCCTTATATTGTAAGACCAAAAAAACCAAAACAAATAACAAAAAACCCCACTCTGCAATATTAGTGTGAGAACTCCCACAATCCCTTCTGGGGGGGGGGGGCTGTGGGGAAGAACAGGAAGAGACCTCCTGTAGAAGCAGGCTCAGGGAGGGGCAGCCGTCTGCTGCAAATGGTTGGACGATGATGGGAAGCAATGTTCATTAAAATGCCAGGTATGACAGAGAGAGGACACACACAAAGAACCCTGATCTGAAATCTGCGATGGTGGTAGAAGCGTAATACCCGGTATTCTGAGCGCTGAGACTTAATTCAGCTTTATTAGTCAAACATAAAAAAACCCCCAAAAAAACTACTAAACCTGCAAGTTGCCTTTGTCTTTTTTTATTTCCCTTATTGCGTACATGGTTAAGAAAATATAACTCCTACTGTGAGTTGGTTTGCCCACATGTGTTTTATCCTCTGTACACAGACACACATGAAAGATTCACTGGTTCTAAGCTGCCTGCAGGTGTGAATGTGAGTGTGAATAATAGTCTGTCCTGTGACTGACTGGCAGCCTGTCCTTCACTACCGCCTGGTTACCAGCTAATGAATGATAAAATGTTTCATTCATGTCTGTCAATGCAACTTAAACATCCCTATGTATATTCATTTTCTGAAAACTGTGAATGAGTGCCAACTCGCAGCATCCATATCTGTTATTCTCCCTGTGTAAAAACCCTGAGGGAGCTTGCCCCTTGAAAATAAAAGGTTTGTTTAAACTACCTTTCTGTGTCTCAAGAGTGGAAACAGGTAAGAAAGGCAAAAGAAAAAAGAAAACAATTTTTTTTTTAAACTTCCTCAACAACATCATGACAGTCATCAAATGTTGTCAACTGATTATTCTAACTAACTGATGCTAAATCTACTGACCACAAAGAAAAGGTTCACACATTGAATTTGCATACTACAGATTCAAGCTCTCAGCCTTTAGAAATGTCAGTTCTACTCATCCTAAAAACCTAAAGAGGAAAGAATGACATGTTTTGATATCAAACACAAGATAAGCTGAATATTCATTATGAGATCTGCGGTGATTAAGCCAAAGCCTTTGAGGAGCTCACGTAGGCACACAGAGTCACAATCTGGAGGATGTGAATTTCTCAAACTCTTGTTGGTGGACTGACAAAACCCAAAAGGCAAAACATAACCAGGCCAGAGCTTGCTGTTATGTAACTGAGCTGCTGAAACCCACAGGCGCCCCCTGCTGGTCACATGGACACAGGCACTGTAGCATCATTAGAAACTGGAGCTCCACTTAAAGCAGCAGAATTTAATGGAAAAACTGCATCAATTTTTGCCTGCAGAATCAGAGGACGTCGCAACATTTGATGTGTGTGGGAGGAGGCCTCTGTACCTGTCTGTGGCAGGAAGGCCATGGCTGCAGCAGAGTGGCTGGCTCCTCTCCTGTGCTGTGGCTGATCGTGGAAGCCTGAGGTCTGAGGTCTGGGCAGCTTGCTCAGGGGCTCGTACACCACCTTGGTTTGGCTGTCCTGGGTGGACAGCGGGTGGCAGGTGGAGTGGCTGACCAGGACGGGCGTCGGTAGGGAGGCGGGGAAGAAGAGGTCTCGTTGCTCCTTTGTGTACTTAGGTGTGGTCGGGGCATCGCTCGAAGCCTGCTGAAGACAGAAAAAAACAAAAAGAAGACAAAGCAACGTTCATGAGGAGGTGTGACTGACCTTGGCTAACCACCCCCTGCTCCGGCAGACTTCTGAGTACTGTACATCCTCCTCCCCCTAGACAGATCTGCTGCGAGACTCAGAGAAGCAGAGTCGATATATCTGCACTTTTCAAACACACATCAGCCGTGCTAGTTTTGCCTCTTTCACACAACAAGTAATGAATCCTTTACAGAGTTTCGGTGCCGCTCCTCGGGGTTTCACGGGCTCGCAGCACTTGCCCGCTGGACTGTGTGTTGGGTTATGGTGAGCTCAGATCTGAGCCACTTTGGTGGATGTCCTTTTGAGGACCACTTATAAACACAAGAGCTGCACAAACAACCTATGACAACAGCCGCCCTGCTCCCACAGCCGCTGTCATGGCAACACAGAGGAGCACAGTTAAAAGGAATAAATGCACCTTCTCCTGTAGTTTTTACATCTAAATGGATAAAAAGTTGGATGAAAAACAGCTTTTCTAAGCACAAGACACACAAGATGCTCGGTCTATTGTGCAAACCGAGCCAAAAAGTGAGAAATTCAGGAATGAATTCATTTCATATTGACTAGAAGGCTACATGGACATGTACAGCATTAATTATGCAGGGATGAAAAAGAGGCAAATATGACTTCATACTTGCAAAAGAATCTGTGAAAGCTAAACTGCATCTGCTACAGCTCTGTTAAGACATCTAGGGTCATAGTGTATATTCTGTCATGACAAGTGGCCTTTGACAGATATAGTACGTTAGCTCAAGAAAATTTGGCAATAACAGAGCTCTCGTCCCAGTTCTCCCTGGGTGTCTGCAGGGAGATGAAGCCAAATTGCGCTCGGCTTCACAGCTGCGTGCAGTGAAGCTTCCCGTGGGATTCAAACAGCAGAGAACAGGCAAAATTAAACAAGCAGAGTAGCCTTCCTAAGGCTTGGAGAGCAAAAGATCCTCCAGCCCAACGCAGAGCAGCACAGTAGCTTCGAGTAAGCAAGCAGTAGCTCCGTAGCCGGCTTTGATGATTCATATCTCATGAATTAAACATCCCCAATAGAGACACCAACAAGTCAGCTGGACTGTGTGCTTAGAAAAACTAGATTGCAGCATGAAGCCAGTATTCAGGGTTGAGCGTTCCCGTGTGGTCGAGGTCCAACAATGAACTGAAAGACTGTTCTCTGCCATCACAGATCGGGCTTTCGATCAGATTAGAGCCGCGGCAGATCTTTCCGACACAGCGGAAACAAACTTTTTCCATTAAACTGGCCTCCAAAAATGAAGCAATACTGGCATTTCACTGTGAAGCAAACAAAACATATTTACTGAAGTAAACCCATAATGTTGTTCCAGCTCAAATACAGGAGTCTTTTCTAATAAAATACCTCCACCAATTCAGTGTTATCCTTATTTAACTTATACTGGGCTTTTGTATAGCCCCTCAGTTCACATTCACCAGGTGACAGCAAATTGTAAGGACTCCTCCAGTGAAAACAAGACAGAGGACAACACAGCTGATTTTCCAGCTCAGCACTCAAAGGACTCTCTCCCTCTCCCTCCCCCTCTATTTGTGGGGGCTTGAAGGAAATGTGTGAATCTGCAAGCAGCAGGGAAAAAAAAAAAATCATTTCCTCAAGCTACGATCTACATTACCCACCACATACAAATGTAAGCAAATGCAAACCGCAACAGGCGATGGTGCCACAATAATTACACATTAACAGCAGTTAGATAAGACTACAGAATGAGCTTTGATGTAGAAAAGCACCCTCCGTTTTTCACATCCTGGGCATGCAAGGACACTCACCAGTGCATACAGACCACCTATCAGAGTAATTCAGTGATTTTCCTGGCTCACAATGGGCCTTTGGGCAGATGACTATGCACATAGTAAAGGCAATACGTCTGTATTAGCTTATATGGAAAAAAACACTGAGAAGGTGGTTAAAAAAAATAAATTACAATGCTGGTGATTTTCCTTTGGCTCCGGCAGCCAGGCGGCATGACTGTGTCTTGTTAAGAATCCATGTATGAGCTGTTAAGTATTAGTCATCCAATATAAATGATCATGATGAAATAAAGTGGTCAAATTTTAATTCTTTTTGAGTGTGGATGCATCTGGGTTTAGGCTTCTGCAACCTTAATAATGGCATTATTTATACATTATTTCAATTTTCTCACATTTAAATTATTCTAAATTATTCTAAACTGTAATAACGTAAGACACCACATTTACAAACATCCGGTAAAGTCAGCATACAGTCCCTGAAGTGAGCTAAAGTCTCTTTACAGAGTTTTTTCTACTCCTGGCTCTGTGTGATGTCAGTGAGATTGAATTTCTGTGGCATGCTGTTTATGAAGTACAGCAAATCAGAAAAAAAATGTCTTAAAAGGACATTGGTCTTAAAGGGAGAGGATCCCTAGTTAAAGACAGATGGTGAACTGAGGTGGCTGCACAAAGGCCCAGTATAAGTTAAATAAGGAATTCACTTCTTTACGTTAAAATTGTTATAATTGTTTAAGAAGCTAAACAAAATACTGTGAAATTAAATACATGTAGATAAAAACAAAAATATAATTTACTGCTACTAATTAACAACTGTAGTTTTTACACATGGTGTCTTGCAGCTCTGCAATCATCTATGAGTCAAGCCTCGCGTGGAAAGTAGACAAACGAATGAAAAGACCAAGATGAACAAAAGGAATCATGCAGAAAATAAGATGGTGCGATCGCTGAACTGGGGAAAAAAAACACGGATTTATTTTGCTTACAACTGTGGTACACATGAGCCTGAAGTTCAGGGAACATCACCGTGACAACAGGATGTGGGCAGAGAGACCCTTGATGACTGTGTGGGCAGGAGGAGGGATGAGAGGAAGGGGGGGGAGACACTGATCCAGAGTGAGGCAGAGCAAGTAATGATTCAATGAGGAATGCGTGTACTGGAGACAAAATTGAGATAACGTGCTTAGGCACTAGCTGATTGTCTGCGATTACACAGACACTTTAAGTATTTACTCGTTTCTATCACTTTACCTTAAAAAATGAAAGACATCATATGCATATTGCCTGTGCAAATAAACAACCTGAATATCAGTGCCACGCTGAAAACGATGACAAGTTTGGCAGCGACTGAGTGAGGCTGAAGGGACAACAGGGAGCATTCACACCACGCTTTGGGCTATATTTAGCACTGGCAGGCAGGAGCAGGTTAGACTTGAAGTCTGGGAATTACCAAGTTAGTCATCACTTTAGCACATTTTACTACAGATGCTGCATGCTTAACCCCACACATAACACAGAACATATATTATAAGAAGTGCTATTATGAGCTAAATCAGCAGACATGTAACACTAGAATTGAACTTGCTGGATTCGCCAGGTGGGCGAGCTAGACGATTGTAGTTTATCAGACATTTCTGGCGTCCTGTTAATTTGTTTTGAAAGAAAACCTTAAAATTTGTGTTTCACTATGCAACACACATCCCAGGATTTTTTTTGTGCATCATCTTTAATAATGAAGGAATAGACCATAGTTAAGCACGTGCTACAGTGAGCTACACCACAAGGATGAGAGAAAATGTGAAGGTGTGGGTGTAGCAGATGAACATGCTGAGTTACAAAGGTTTACCTGTCTTTGGGCAGAAGTGGCCAACTGTATCTGACAGAACTTCACAGCCTGGTCCAGAGCTACATCCTCATCAACCTGAGACAGGAGAAAAGGCAGAATAAGGATTTTAGGGCAGAGGAACGCAGTGTATCTACTAATCAGATTCCACAATGTCAACTTTTTCACATACGTTTCCTTGCAGTATAAACACAGCAATGATTATAGCACCACAAATTCATCAGATTTCTGAAGTGACCTGTCCTGAGAAACATACCGTGTTAATTAATCCTCATACAGCAACGCCAAACCGACAACAACTTAATCCGATTCTGAGCCAGCACGATTTTTTCTCTCCTCAGCTTTCGCATCTGATCATTAGCACAAGTAAAGAAAGGCGTAGTTCAGCTGGTGGATGTGTGGGAGTTGGCAAGCTTAGCTAGAGAACAACACCGCACACTCGAAGCTGGAGTAGGCAGCCAGGTTTTGGCATCTTCGGGGACACAAATTTGATAATAACCTTTCAGCATATTGTAACTCAAGTACTCGGAGAAAGATCTAGAATCTACCACTGACTGTTTTCAGGTTTTAGAAAATTAAGCCCCGATTGGAGAATTTAGCCAATCACAGGTCTTTGTTGTCCAAATGTTTTCCAGTTTATAGGCAAATGTTAAAGTTCCTCTGTGACTGCGAGACATAGTTGTCTGTATGAGTTAAGCAGACAACTTCCACCCAGAGGAGTGGGCGTAAGGCCTGTGAGAGGACAAATATTTAGGGGGACTTTATTTTTCCTCTATCGAATTTTTGTCTGTGGCAGCTTTAACAGCTGCGTGAGCATGTTTACAGCGACGTTCGCTGTCTGCAGCAATTCAGGGACCCCCAAAGGGAGGGAATTTACAGCATCCTCAATCGAGTTTTCAAACTGCTTATTGTAGAAAGAGACTGAGTCAAGCTTCAACATGTCACAGAGGACAGCCCTCTGCTTTCATCTCTAGCTCTCTGCAAACTCTTTACTTGTTGAACTTCCTCCCCACAAACACACAAGGATGCATGTGTGTGCATGCTTATTTGCCAGTTAGAACTTCTCAAAAATCCCTTATGTTTACCATTCTTTTAAAAAAGGGAAATTTCAACAAATACTCTGAAATAAAACTATTAATATCCTGCAGTTAGATCTCATTTACAACAAGGTTAATCTTATTAATGCAAAAAAACCAAAACAAAATAAAAATGCCCCAAAAGTATCTGACTGACAGTTATGGAGGACCAACACCACTTTCTAGAGAACTGCAATGCCCTCATTAACAGACAGAGTTTGCAAACAATCGAGAGCTGTCATTTGAACAAATTCTGAACCAACGCAATGTTCACATGATGATGCGCATTTGAGGATCCTTTTTGAGGTAACAATGAGCAACCATTATTCTGTACTCATCAAGCTGAAATACTTTGATGGCAGGAAATGCTCAGTCTACATACACTTAGTGGGTTTTTGTTTTAACACCTCAGCAGAGAGGTTAGAGAATGAAAAATGTCTTCAGTGTGATATGCAGCACTGCTGAAATAAACAAAAATGAAAAAAATCAAAAGGTACAGATTTAAAATATAACTGTGTGCAGGTGTGTTCTGGGGGAAAAAAAAGAAAAGAGAAAACAAAGCCTTTGCAGTTTGTGTAAGTAGGTACAGAACTACAAGATGGCTTTGGAAAATGTCCAGGCTTATTAATTGCATGATTTGGTGACAGGAAACATGTTGGCTCTGGCTTTTAGGTACGGCTCTGAGAAAATTATTCTCTAAGCTGTGTCTTAAAGAGCACAGGAAAAAGAATCTTGGCTGCAAAGCGAAGCGCCCAGAAAAACCAACCAAACGATGCAAACCACTCCATTCAATTTCTTATCTCATTCTTGCTATATTTTCAAAGTTTATATTTTTCCAATGGGAACTACATGGCTATTCTATTTTAACTATCTTAACATAATTCATTAAAAGAAGCCTTCTGTTTCTAGAAATATCCTACAAAGTTTTGGTTTCTGTGTATGCACTTTGTCACAGCACACTTTGCATCAGTTGTGCTGGCAGTGTAAAAACAATCTTTCACTATCAATTATACTTTGAAGGCAAAAACTAGCCGGGGCTGACATGAGAAAACAATTTGCTTTTCAGTGCAGAACCTGAATACAATATATATCAATGTGAAAAGTTAAGAGGCCAATCACAGGAATTAATAAAGTGAAATGCAGTGATAAATTTCACTGTATCTTTAAATCAGCAGTGACTGAGCCACTGTGGTTTTTGCATGCTTTAGAGATAGATATATATAGCATGAGAGAGACAGAGAGAGCGAGCAAAAGAGAGAAAATATGGCTATTCCTATTTAAAAATACCAAACAACTACATTTAGAGGCAGCAATCTATTTTAGAAATAACAGCAAAAGGACGGGAGACACAGGGGTTGAATTTGGGTTACTCAGAGTAAAAACAACCGCACCTTGAGCTGTATTTGCTGCAGAGCTCGAAAACTCAAAGTGGGAAAGTCCCTGATTGTCAGTAGGAGTACTGTTACTAATTCAGTTAGAAAAGGGGTTTCCCGAGTCCAAATTATTTTAGGAGGATTCTCATTAAGAATGTATGACTTTGCAAAATACCATTGAAAAAAATGCAGTGCAGTTATTGCGACAATAACGTTACCTATATGTGCACAGTGAAGACATGTGGTGTGGCACATCTGCAAGAGGTTTACCTGTTTTATGAGCATATAAGTCTCTGACATTATCTTTTCAATGCGCCCCAGGTCGTAGGTCATGACTTTCTGGCCTTGTTGCCACACTCTGTAGGCATCAAGCAGGAGGGTTTTTCCAGACTCTACATCCTCTAGAAGTTTCCTCTTCCTGTTCGGCTTTCGTAGTAACCCCTGATCAGTCCCGCTCGCTGCCAGGGTGATTTTGGGTGCTGAGGCTTGAAGCTGCTGCTGTCTGGAACTGATACTTAGCTCCTCCAGAGAGAGCTCTGGTGTCCGGCTGATGTCAGTCACTTTCTGCTGAGGCTCAGTGCCACTCACTGAGGTCTCAGCCTGTGTTTGGGTGCCCTGAGAATCTGTGGCATTAGAGGGTTTTCTCCAGTGGCAGATGTCCAGGTCCATGGGTTCTGCAGGCCCTGCTTTATGCCCCTCATTCCCAGGAGTCTCTGCCTTCCCAGGGTAGCCCTCCTGAATCTTACTCCCTTTATCTATTGACGGTACTGGCGCTGGGGTGAGTTGCGCCTGGGAGGCTTCTCTTGGACCTGGATCAGTAGCACAGGCACCCTCTGTGAGTCCAGGCTTCTTAGGCACGGCGTGTTTGCTGTCATCTGAACTGGGCTTGTTGGATGTGTCTGTTGTGGTCATCTCCCCCATGGAGGGCGCAGGCGCTTTCTGAAGCTGCTCAGACACCTGAAAAAGAACAGAACCTGTCAAAACATGAAGTGGGTGCATGCCAGATGTGTAAAATACTGAGCGGCTCTCGGCCGTGCATGTATACAGTGGGCTGTAGTAGTCTTACCCCAGTGAGACTGTTCAGATTGTCTTCCAGGACTTTTACAGTTAGGAAAAATGCTCTCTTGGCCAAAACCTGGCGATCAACATCCCGTAAATACTTCCTTCAGAAAGAAGGAATAGAGATGTCATGGAACGAATAAAAGACACATGACAGAATTAACATCATCACACAGAACGTGGTGCTTACTTTCCCTGGTCAGGGGTTCTCTGCAGCATGAAAGAGACTTTCAGCAGAGTATCGTGATCCTTAAGCTGAGACAGCACCTCCAGCAAGAGGACAATGGATCGGTTCATATGAGATGCAAAACTACCCGGGCGATCAATCTCATCTACTGGAATACGCCAGATGCCCTGAACAAGGCAAGGAGAAAACAAAGGAAAATGCACAGTTAAGTTTTGACTATTTTACTCATCATTGTTGCTAGCAGTTGGAGTAGGAACATTCAAAAGAGGAGACAGTGCAGTTACCCAAGAGTATTTCAAATTTCCCAGTGAAGCCAAATGATCTCCAGCAGCTCAAACGAAAGTTACCGCTCAATATCCCAACGGTCCAATTTGTAAAATTCTGAAAGTTTGTGTTTTTATAAATGCTCTCTGCTGCTATTCTAAGTTCTCAGAGGCATGTGGAGTGCATGACACAACGGAAACAATTAACGGGGACACGTGGAAAAGCTGAAAGGAAAGAAGGTAGTGGGGAAAGCAAGAAAAATTAATGTGACTGAAACACATGGCTTTCAAAGAAGAAAGCCCTAATGAGGGGATGGAAAGGCTGCAGGAGAGATCTAGCGGTCTAGCTTGCCATGTAGGAGGTATTAAGGGAGAGGGGGGCTTTCTCTCTGGGTGCACATGATGGGCAGTCTCATTAGTGCTCAGTTCTGTCCAAGCAATGAAACAGACCAACAGACTAGCTGCCAACAAACACTGTCCTCTTTTTTCCTCCCCCCTCCTTCTTCTTCTTCTTTTTTTTTTTTTTAAATGGAGAAGTCCACCTTTTCAGTGAGCACATGTCCACTCAGCAGGTAAACTGAGGAGAGGATCTGCACTCTGAAGCTACTGATGCGAGTGCAGATGGTGGCCTAGGCAGCACACAGGCTTCAGTCGCAAAGCACATGGCACATAGTACAGTTACAGACTCAGAGTGTGTGTGTGGATGTGTGTGTGAGAGAGAGAGAGAGAGAGCGAGAGAGACAAATAAAGATGACCATATCAGGATGGAACAAAAACAAATGAGATGGCTCTATCAGCTGCTGGAGGCATGGGGAGCATGGCGTTCCTCCTAACAGACCGCTCCAGATTGTCAGATGACATTTTCAAATCCACCGGAGAGGAACAAAGCAGGAAAGATAAACCTATCAAAACAAAGTCCATGCTTGAAGATGGACCTACAGCCTTTTAACCTGGAAATATAAATGAAACGCAAATGAATCCCAGAAAACCTGATACATATTGTTTTAAAGCATTCCTAATTTCTGTTAGTATTTTTGTTGTACATAGCCATATTTTTGGACTGTTTTTTAAGCAACTTCCGTGATGATAACTCAACTAAAAAAAAACGATGTCATGCGACGCAATCAGGCCGGGCTTGGGAAGGTTTTTAACCTTTCAATGCACAGATTATGAAAAGCGTCCAACATTTCTAAATGGAGAAGAGTTGTTCTTTACAGTAGCATCCAACCTCAGCAAATCTGTTTAGGGGAAGCAGAGCCATGGGTTTACACAGATTATGAAGCAGCACAGCATCTAAAGCAGATTTGTAAGACTTTAACGGCAATAATTTTAAGCATCTTTTTTTCCCCTTTTTGCTGCAGAAAATATGAACACTGCTTGATATCTGGAGCTTAAGCACAGACGTGGCCAGTAGATCACGTAAGAATCAGGCAAGGGGTAAGAGGCACAGCAGACAAACTCATACTTTAGATGTGTTTTTACAATTAAATAATAAGCTGGTTGAAAAGCAAAAGCAAAAAAAAAAAAAAAAAAAGCAAAAATAAGCCTTTTGGGCTTTTGGACTTTACAGTTAAACTGAACTGGGGAATTCTTTGTTTGAAAGCCAAATGAAAAAACTGGCTGTCTTATCTGCTTCATCTTCTCATGTCTAAACATGCCATGGACAAGGAAAGGCACGGGCCCCGTTAAAAAATAAAAAATAAAAAATGTAAAAAGGCAGGAAAGTTGCACAAATTAAGCATTGCTATGTTTTAAAGCAACCAATAGTCACTATCCCATGTTCCATCAACTACAGTTTCACTATAACCAACTACAACTTTAGATGGTACGATTTCGAGGGGTGGGGGGGATCCAAGATGGCTGGTCTCCTGCTAAAGCCATGAGCATTTGGCAGGATGTTGGTGTAATTTTATATCTTCCTAAATTCTTCTCCGCATTAGTCCTGACATGCAGAAATCTGAAGAATCTAAAGAATAAAATACTCCAGGAGTGTCCTTTACAGTTCTGTGCAATCTAACAGAAACACCACAGATTTAAAAACAGCTCTACTCCAAGGTACAGCTACTATAAACACAAATTTGTGCTCGATTTTGGAAAAAAAAAAAAAAGTCAGAAGGAACGAGAGGAGGCAACTCACCATCACCAAAGAAAGCTACTCCACGACGCCTGTGTTAGTATTCTTTTGGACAGTTTCCTGCTGGCGGTGGCGGCACCAGCAGCCCCGGCAGCGCCTCCACCCTGAAAGAGGCTCACGCTCTCAGAGCCAGGGGTGGGCTGCATTTGGGTGCTAGGGCAGCACGAGCTGCAGAAGAGGAGAAGAGGGAAGCACAGCTGCACATGGCAGAACAGGAAAAGAGAAAGAGAATGGCAAGAGGAGAGACGGTGCCGGAGTCACGGCCTATAAGCTCAGTACGCCACTGACAGTAGAGCTGACTCGTTCTTCTCCTGATTTCAAACCCTGCCATCTCAAAACAAAAACACCCACGCACTCCATCTCCGCTTTCCCCCTGACCCCAGCCTGCTGGAGTTCTCCACCCCCCCTCCCCTTCTCTCACTCTCTCTCTCACTCTACACAGCATACATCCAATCCTCGTAGGTCTACGCCAGCCAATTGGAGGCTGGTGGAGAAACTCCCGCCCATTAGTGCACACCCACACAATACACACAAACAGGGGAGTGCCAGAGAGAGAGAGAGAGAGAGTAATGAGGAAGCAGAGCAACAGAGTGAGGAGTTGAGTAGAGTGAAAAAGAGCCAGGGGGAGGGGTAGAGCGTGATCAGCCTGAAGACAGAGCAACAGGAAAAGAACAAGAGAACATAAACTGGCTGAAAAATGAATTCAGTGCTACCTCATCTGTGTAGTGTGATGCATCAAGAGGATGACAAACCAATAGTGAGAAAGGAAAGGCAAAACTAGCAGAAAAAAAAAGTCCCTCAAGGTTTGTGTAAGTAAAGCCCTCCCCCCGCAATAAGCCACAGAAAACAGTGTGAAGAACGGTGCTGCCTGAACAGATTGTGTTGCGTACACACATTTCCTCAGTCAGCCACCAACACAGCAACAGCAGCCCTCACCTTCTTGTTTTCCTCTCCTTTAACTCTGGTCGTCTCTCTCCAGCTGGCCACCAAAAACATACTAAGGAAACACACCTTGTTTTTCCCGCTTCCTGTTGTGAGTGTAAAAAGAAGTGCTGAAAAATATCGAGCTCACTCAATTACAGAGCAGGAGAAGGCAATGAAAAACAGACTTGCAGTCAGAGTTAACCCTCCAACATGCAAATCCAAATATCAACTTGTACAAAATGAATTCATTGGGCCAACACGCCTCCTCTAAGAGAGGCAGAAAAAAAAAAACACAACAAGGTTCTCCTAAGTGAGGCTCCACCTACAGCACGCTGCACAGCTGAACACACAAATGTTTGAGTCATACATCAACTGAGGCAAGTAATGCAAGTCTAACTGCTCCCCAGAAGCCTGTGTTACCCTATAATATAACAAGACACCAAAGCTCACCTATAAGCAAAGTTAGATTCAAGTGGTTGAATTAAACGTGAATGCTCACCCGACACTCACGCACAAAAAAAAGGTATCATTTCAAAACATGACAGGAGCAGAGTTACGTCTGTCTGAAATATAGCAACAAGGACGCCCATTTTCTCTGGAGCTACGCGAGTGGGTGGAAGAATATGCAAGTAAGATGAGTGCGTGTGTGTGTGGCGGGGGAAGGAAGGAGGTGGTAACTGTGCCTGAGTGAATAGTCAGGGACTCCTCACGACTACTCAACAGTAGTCTTGTAGCTAAAGCCTCCTGCTGTTACAACAGCATCACAAGAAATATCATTACAACTCAGTTTTCTCACTCTGTAAACCACTGTGGAAATAATGGCTACAATAATCCCACTACATGCCTGTAATGACGACACTGAAACAAAACAAGGTGATTTGGAGATTCACAAAATCAGTGTGTGATGTTGATGTTACATCACATTATCTGTATAGTTTAACTATACAGACTTAAGATATACTGAATCCATTTACTAATGCTTCTTTGGTGGCAGCTCGGTCTGGGTTTATAACATGCTCACTGGATTATAAACATGTGACATCACTTGGGTCATAAATAATAAATTGCAGACTAAAGAGAAAACATTTCTGCTTTGTATGAAGTGTCACAATACACACATCAGTAATGTAATGCTAAATTATATATTGATATCTGCTACCAAGTTTTATCATTATTCAACAAAAACATATAGTATGTTATACTCAAGCCTTGTTTGAATGAATCTTCCAAGCAATGGGTTTGGGCTAATAATATTTTCAAACCCAATAAAACTGACACGGGACTTAGTCCATACAAAGTGTAAGTGTTGCTCCTGTAAAACCAAACTTTGCATTTTTACATCTATTCCCTGCATCTGAAAATCCAAACATTTTAAGAATTAGTTTAATTTAATTTATCCAGCGCCAGTAACACCAGTCGCCCCAAGGCTTTTTGTATTGTAAGGTAAAGACTCAACAGTAATACAGGGAAAACCCCAATAATCAAACAACATTCTCTGAGCAAGCACTTGGCGACAGTGGGAAGGAAAAACTTCCTTTTAACAGGAAGAAACCTCCACTCCCTGAGCCTGGTACTGCTGAGGAGAAGAGTAAGAGGGCCAGAGATGAATAATTAATAATTAAATGCAGAGTGGTGTATAAACACAGAGGTGAGGTGAGTTAGTGCATCATGGGAATCCCCCATCAGTCTAGGCATATTGCAGCATAACTAAGGGAGGATTCGGGGTCCCCTGATCCAGCTCTAACTGTAAGCTTTAAAAAAAGGGAAGCTTTAAGCCTCATCTTAGAAGTAGGGTGTTCATCTCCCGAATCCAAACTGGGAACTGAAGAGGGGCCTGAAAGCTCAACGCTCTGCCTCCCATTCTACTTTTAAATACCCTAGGAACCACAAGTAAACCTGCAGTCTTCTCTCAGACTGCAGGTTTAAAAACGGTAGAATAAATAAATAAATAAATACATAAATAAATAAATAAAAGAATCTGTCTAGACAGACATTTATGCTTCTTATGTATGCTTCTTTCTGCAGATGGATGTGCTTTATTAATGTGTTTTGCTTCTTCTTTTCTTTCTATCACAATTACTTTAATGTCATAATCACATCCCACCTTATACTGGTTCACTTTTGCTGACAACCACACTGATAAATTATGCAGCATAACTTCATCTGGATCATTTCTTTACAGCAGTATGTAGGTTACTTTGTGCAGTTAATGTAACCCTGCCAATGCGAGAGGGAAAAGTAGGGCATCATGACCTACATTAGGGAACTTAGTATTCACCAACAGGCTCAATGAGGTGTGTACTCAGCTGAGAGTCAAGCCTCTTTGACATCAAGCGGCGCCACGCATCATGCCACATGTTTGATGTAATCACACTAGCACATTAGACGTGCTGCAGATGAAGCCGTGACTTGAACATACAGAGTATATTTAAGAAAAAGTCACACTGAGTCACTAGTTTGTCTCAAATGCAGCTGTTGACTGTCTGCTGAAAATTACTCACCTAAAGTTACAGTTTTCCTGAGGGGTTCAAATCCACTTCAAGCCAGCTAATCTGTGTGCCCTTAACTTAAAGACTAAGGGAAAACAGGCATTTCTCATTCATATTTAGAAAGGTTTAGATTGTCTTATGGCAGATACAGAGTGCTTGGTTCAAAGTGAACAGTAAAGCTCCAACAGTTGGTATGCTAGGGTGGCAGGTTTGCCTACAGAAGGGGCTCTGAAACAACCCAGTGGGAGCCAGAGAGCAGCAAAGCTTTCCTCCAGCTCAGACCTGGCCCTCATCGTTTTCACAGTCGGGTAACAGAAGCGTTCTGTAGCCGACATTTGACACTACGGCCCACATAATCAATTATGTCCAAAATAAGGTTCACTGCTAAAACGTGCCTGACAACTGAATGATACAAGGTGCTGACATGACGTGACATTCTGCTTGTATTATCTGGCATGTTAGTGAGAGTCTTTACGCTTTGACAAATCACACAAAGAGCAAATCAAAAAGTAACCTTTTTTTCTGCACATGCTGAGAAGGCATAATATGTGCTTCAAGTGAAAAGAGGTAAACAGACTGACATGCAGAACAGATGACAGATTCAGACAGTAATCTCCTCCTCTGGTACGCAACAGAGGTCTTGTAATTCTGAGAGGCAGATAATGCAGCGATGGCCCACTGTGTGACTCAGATTATAGAAGTGCTTGTCTTTAGTGATCCATATATAGGGCTGATTTTTGTGAATCCAATTGATTCGTGTGTGTAAACCTAACTATGGAAGGCCAATCATTCACAGCAAGCTGCACAGATCACCGAGTCCCAAATGATCTGAACACTTCATGTCAATAAATGTTCTTACGTTCTTATGCTGAGGCTAAACTACAGATGAGACAACAACCACCTGGGTACGCATGCAAGTAATTTGGGATCTCTTATGTGACACGATTCTGCGCCTGCACATTGAAGATTTGACTTCAGTGTCAACGCAGTCGCATGGCAACCTAAGCCTATCCCATATATTAATTTTGCTTTTGGAATAATTACTTAAGCATGTACTAAAAGAACCTTATAAAGTTACAGTGTTTAAAATCTCACTGCTAGACTTCAGTAGACTGCAGAATGCAGGCAGGCGAGTTCTGTTTTCTTGCTCATAATCCCAGCTACGGTGGCGGTTGTAAGACAAACAACAAATAAACAAAATGCTCACAAACCCTTTCTTTATCAGTTCATGGTCTAATGTAAAGGACTAATAAAATAAAAGAGTAAAATAGTCGACAAAGAAGTGTGTGCCTTCTGCTACAGCTACTGTCCTTGTGAAATGGCCATCAGTGTGTTGGTCACGTGCTTGTTCGGCCTTTATTTGTACTGAAATGTGTTTAAAGAAGCTAGCTGTTTGCCATCACGTCACCCATCCGTTTCTAAAGATTTTCATGCCTGAACACAGAATACTATAAAATACATAATATACTAGAAGTTTGCTCTGCAAATCCATACAATAAGCCATAATTGTCAGATAACAATCTAAAAGACACCAATACCACAAAAAAATTAGTGATTGATTAATCATGTTGAGATGATATCCCAAACCTAAAGCCTTAGCAAAATCCAAATGCTTTAATTAATTAAAAAATAAAAGTAAACAGTAAAAACATACAGTGGATATCAAAGGGGAAAGTACCCATAGCGACAGAAACCATTTTTCTTTTTGTACCCGGCTGTAAAATATGCTTTTTAATGCTGTTTAGTTGATGAGTGGGATCGACTCATTTTTTGGAGCAAGTCTTACGTGGCCACAACAAGAACTGCAGTTTTTTACACTTCTGTGTTTTCAGTTCCACAGGCTGCTGCTTGTTTTAATGGCATAATAATAACCCTCTTATAAAACATGCTCACATTCAGCAAAAGACAACAACTAAATGCCAAGCCTTCAAAATGGAGTAGTAGTGGTAGATATGGCCATTGTTTGTATATAATCTACAGCTACACACAGGTGCTACAGTCTGAAGAGCATCTTGCAGAAGTCTGTTTTGTAATTCTCTGATTAAAAACAGATTACAGCACTGAAGTTTTTAATTTTCATTTGTAAATACTGTAAAAGATAATTAGTCTGTAAATTTTGTGTATTGTTTAAAATTCTATATTATATTTATTAGATTATAATGTGGAATATTCACTAAATTAATTCCGTCATAGTTATAACCCAACCCCATTATATATGCAATATTGGCCCTGATAGCCATGAGTCACGTAAAATATTTTAAGTTATGCTTGGTGGTTGGCAATAATTCGAGTGATGAAAAGGCTGTTCAAAAACACGTTAAACATGTGGTGGCTTAATGACATATTAAAGGAGGAAATGTTTTTGTGTGTGTGTGTGTGTGTGTGTGTGTGTGTGTGTGTGTGTGTGTGTGTGTGTGTGTGTGTGTGTGTGTGTGTGTGTGTGTGTGTGTACACTGAACTCTGGCTTACATTGAACAGGTTTGTCTTGTTTCTTTCACAGAAAAGTCCTTGTGCTGGCATGTGCTTCAGCTGTTGCCATGGGACACTGCTTCCTAGCAACACATCTCTGGCCCACTGTAGGTTCTGTGTGGGAAAAAAAAGCAACAACATACATTTGAATGTACAGCATTTATCTGTTTTTATATATATCCTTTTATTCACCTTTTTATTTTCTCATAATTAAAAGTATAAAAACAGATTGATATATGAACACACAACGCATGAAAAACATTTGCAATGTAAACATCTTTTTATATCGAGATGACTCACAAATTAATGCATATACCAGTGTACTATTGAAAACAAGATTGCAAACCAACACCACTTCATGCTACCTGTCACAATCCCACTGCCCATAGCATAAAATTAACAGGCTTCCCCTCTTTCCAGGTTTGAAATGTGAGAATAAAAATGACCAGCCAATGTCAATGGAAGAGAGGCTTTTAATACTCAGTGTGTCACGTTGTGAAGGTGTCTAAGCAACCTGTGGCAACAGCATCAAGTGACTGTCATCCACTCAGGGCTGGGGTGCATTTGCTTTCCTCCATGTTAAACCTCTAGGAAACCTTACCAACAGTTTCCTTGAGCCCAATACTAACTAGGTAAGCCTCAATCAAAAGTTATTGTACACTGAATTGACTCCAATGGAAATTTCCTTTAGTGAACTTGATTTCAGTGTTTGTTTAGACTACCGAGGTCAAATGAGGATATTATAAAACATAAAACACCTAACACTATACCACACCCAATTTACCTTTATTCAGTTTGGGGAAAGACTGTATTTATTTAAGAAAACAAAAACTAAAGTGGTAACAGAAGGTTGCCATCTCAAGTAAAGCTCATTGCAGTCTCCTTGTGCCAAACTGGCTGAGAGAGCACTGCGCACCACCCACACACACCTCTGCCCACAAAGCCTCATAGCCAACACAAGCTGTTTCAGCAGCTCATGTATCACTGCAGAGCTCACAGTCCCACAAGAAAACCAAAGAAATGGAAATCACAGCTCTGGTATAATTACTATAGAAATACGGCTAAATACATAAGTAAATGGAGAGTAACATCATTTTTTTAAATTTCATTTTAGCGTCAACTTTAATTACAGCTGTTTTGTCTGTGACATTTTTTCATGAGTCCCATGTTTTCCCACAGCCTTACTGGACAAAGCAGCTTCACTTTCAAACGTGGTATGTTTTATTGGCATTTCATGGTGTTGGCTTAAACCGCTGAAGTTGCATTCACTGATTTTCACGAGAACATGTTAAAACATGGTGTCTATTCAGGTGAAGGCAGCCATCCAAATGAAAAAAACAAAACAACCCTATCAGTGATATGGAAGGCTTAGTAGAGCCTGGAAGACCATCAAAGATATAATGACAACTAAGGCAGAATTCTCTTCTTGGAGAAGACGGCTGTTGCAAGACCAAGTCAGGCACATTGTTGAAAAGGTAGTAGAATAATACTGAACAGTCAAAAGGATGCTTTTATGAATGTAAATATCACAAGGTTAACCTCAAGTTGTAAATCACTGTTAAAGATCAAAAAATTAACAGCCAGATTAGACTGGAATAATATTATTTTGACAGATGAGACTAGATTGTAGGAACAGAATGAGCAGAAGAAAAGAATATCTCCCAAGGAGAAGGAACGGAAGGGCTCACGATTGAAATCACATGACAATATCTGTCAAAACTGTTGGAGAAAGTGATATAGAGAGGGAATGTGTGGCTGCCAGTGGGACCTGTATTTTGGTGCATAGTTAAAAAAGCAAAACCCACTCTACAAATACTTATGGAACTGAATACACTGAACACACCATCAATGCAAGAACAGGCTTGTGGCTTGGCCATCAGTTAACAGGGCTGGACTGACCTGATGGGTCTTGCTGTTTGCATAGAAGAAGGCCAGGCGGTAGAGACTCTTGTAGTGCTGAGGGAAGCGCCCCAGACAGAGAAACAGAGCCCGGACACACATCTCCACCAGCATTCGTTTCTGATCAGGACGATCTGGAGGCAGGGCTTTGGGCACTTCTATCACCTCAGCGGGGGGCTCGGGCTTCTTCTTACCCTCACTGGCCGGGGTCTGGGGAGTGGCCTGCTGAGAAGATGCTGGCTTTGGAGGGGTGACTGGCACAGGCATCAGGTTAGAACAGGGGTCCGAAGAGACTTTGGGAGCTGAACCCTCAGACACCACCACCACCACTCCTTCGACTTCTTCCTGGATAACTTTCTCTTCTGTCTGGATGCCAGTGTGCTCACCACGTGAGGCTAAGAAACAGCACAAAATAAAAAACTTTAGAACCTGAATTCAGCACAAAAGTCTCAAAGATTTCAGTTCTGGGGCATTTGGTTAAGTTAATGTTGATAGAAATAAATGTGGTTTTAATGCTTGGGTTACACAATTCTTTGGGCAGGAAGCTAAACTTTGACTGTTTTAATAAATAAACTGGACAATAATTTGCATTTTTCTTTATTATGAGTCTCAAAACAACAAGCTTTCATTGTTTAAAGACATTCACAGTCCTGCAGTTTGTCAGCATTTGTTTACCTCTCAGCTGAGATTATGGAAATTCAACAAATGCAGCAGCTAAGTATCCATGTTGTAGTTTCTGACATGTTTATGAACTTGAAGGGGAAAATATCAAAATTCTTACTACCCAGAAACACCTACATAATCTAAAACCTTCACAAGCCAGAAAGAATTTCCCCCACTTGCAATGTCAAAAGCATATAACCAATAGGCTTTGACCTAAAAAGTCCCACCCCTTCACTTCCTGCTTTATCTGAGGTGAAATGAGTGAGGTGGAAGAGCAGAGCATTTTGGGAACTCTACAATGTTCAGGGGTATAAGTGTTGCATCCTTTGGATTCTGGCTGAATTTTATAGCAAATTCAACTCTTTCTCACTGAAATCAGCCCACAGGCTGTTGGCTCTAACTGAGAGAAGGGAAGATGTCATTTTTAAGTGATGTTAGGATCTATTTAAACAATGGCAGTAGAAAACAATAACTTTCAAATAAAATTTCTTTCATGTCAAACACTAAGTTTGTGTTTTTGATCCCTCATTTGGGAACCTTAACTACACGAACATTTAATTGAATAAAAATCTTCAAAATGCTACTTTACGTGCCAACATGTGCCTGAAGCCATAAAAGGCTCATTTAATCTCTGATTACCTGTGTCCTCAGATGCTGCCTGGCCATCCTTTACCGGGGTTGTACTCTCTGATGAAGATGAGCTCGCTTTCCCAGAGGCGATTTTGTGGCTGCTGTCTTGTGAGCTAGCAGGGTCTGTGAAGGCATCCTGAGTGGAGTTGGAGTCAGAAAGCAAGACAACCTCACTGTCCTGACTGCGTTCTGGCGAAACAAACAAAGAGAGGGGAGGAAAGAAAAAAAAAGAAAGAAAGAAAACAAGGGTTATGCTGCCAGTTGCATGGCCGCAGACAGATAACTACAGTATTTGGGATAAAAATGGAGAATTATACATATTTGTGAGTTTTTGTGTACAAAAAGGTAATTCTGGTGAAGTGATCTTTCATAAAGATCAAGTGAAAATACTGTACAGTGTAAACTTTCATAATAATTCGTTATATGTAACAGCATGCTGTGGATGCCTTTTTGGAATTGGTGGTAATGTGACAAACATTTCCTGTTGTAATGTGGGGGAGGAGGGGGGGTATTGTACATATTTAGGAAAAAAAACAACTCATGAGCCAGAAATTCTTATTAGTGCATCGCACAAAGAGAGATGGTCTGTTTTTGTAAGTAAAACAGGTTTTTTTTGTTTTTAAATGCTACAATTCTTCCTAATTACATTCTGCAGGCTCAGGAAAAATCATCCTGGGCTGAGAACTGTAAATAAGAATCAAGAGGGCAACAAGCTTTAGCTATTTCAGAGAATAATGCACACAAAGGGCTTTTCAAAAGATTCAGTCATGAGTCAACAGCCAAGTTACTATGGTACTGTAAAATTTGTGTAAACTGACAGCTGTGCATTCAGCGCTTCCTACAAGAAAGCACTTCACTCTAGATTCAAAATATAGCCTCTTAAAAGGTTTGGTGGGTTTGAAGAGCAGTACCATTCAGGGAAGCCAGCCATATTGAAGACCTGGGCAGGCAGTAATCATGGTCAAACTCTGGTGAGGCTGTTGAAGATACGGGGAGCTGGTTTTAAAATATAATCAAGCAAATATTGCACCTCTTAATTTATAGAAAAGATTATTAAAAAAAAGAAAGAGAAAAATCAGTCATTTATGCTTCTAGACAACTGAATGCAAATTTAATGCCACTCCCCTTGAAAGTGTAGAACCTGATTCAGACACACATTTCTTTCTATAAGAAAATCTGCAGGTTAGAAATTAAGTCCAGAATCTGCAATATGAATCAAACCAAGAACAACTTTTCTCCCATTTTACTATTAGAATCTAAAAAATTAAATAAAATCATGGGAGTAGTTCAGGAAGTATTCTTCGATAAGTGTCGAAGAGTCGATAATGAACATAACGATTTCATAAATGCATGTCTGAATCTGGTCCTGCGGTTTTACCACGCTGATGCACTTTAAGCAGGACTCAAGACAGAGAAATTGGACACCTGCAAGCAGCAATGTGCATAGTGGGGCATTTTCTGGCTTCAGTCTCAGTTTTGAGTGCCAATAATAGGGCAGCCACATTCTTTCTGACTTGACATTTTCACACTAATTGGCCATAATTAGAAATTAGATCCAATTAGTGGTAAATAGCAAACATGACTCACGCAAGGTTTTGAAATCTCTCCCAGAAGTTTGACTTTCTGCAAAATTACCCCCCACACTGAGCCCACATAAAAATGTGACCATATGATACACCAGACAATTTAGTGGATTGTGATAAAAGGACGGACTTTGTCCAGTTGTGAAGGCATTCACCCCATTAGAACTACATGCATATAAATGGCAAAGCAGGTGGTAAAAGCAAGCAGGCAAAGAGGTAGCAGGCAGGTAGGTAGGTAGGTAGGTAGGAAGGAATCTGGAAAGGGTGACAAAACTGGCAACATGGGCAATATGGCTGCGTTATTTGCACATTCAAGCTCAATATGATACATGGGGTGGGTGGACAGATGTCACAGTTCTTGTCACATGGAAACAATGTCCAAGGCTCTTTGGTCCAAACAGCACTCGGCCTTTAGAGTTCAGGAAATTAAAATCAGCTCTGCAGCACAGTCATTGTGTAAGTATGCAACAACCACTGGAATAAAAAAAAACCAACCAAAAAACAGCCCATCTTGCATACTTAGAGTGTCTTCCCTTAATTTAAAAGAAAGGCAGTTAGGCTTACAATACACATCGCAAGAGCTAACATAACAGATGGTTAGTTTGCATGAGTCAGTAAGGTCTCTTATAATGTTAACTGTACACGTGGTAGTATATTTACATTGCTGAAAGCAATATTGTGCTATTAGCACATTACTACACAGAACTATCAAATTTATTCTTTTTAAGAATTCAAATTTTCTACTTTCATTTCCAGCTTCATGAGAAAAATCACATTTCACAAAAACAATTCTGTTTATCAGAGCTGACATGTCGAGCACATCGAACGTTCTGAACATGTGAAACTAGATTTTTATCTGCATAATAAAATCCAAACACCATCAAGTTTTGCTACCTGCAGACCAAACTAAAATGAAACCTTGTGTGTAAATACTGAACTTGAGAAGACTTCCATTTATTTTTTTAATACTAAATGCACTAAATTACAGAAAGCTAAACCTCAAATACATCATCCAACTGGACAAATCTAACCTTTCACCTCTGAGCTGTGTAAGGCATGCATAAATATTTAAAGGGCCTTAAATTCAAGAATCTACCAGTTAATTAAAAGTAAACTAACTGGTTATGCTTAGGAGCAGACTTTGGAAAAGTACTAGCCACAAGTCTTAATAAAAATCAAGATCACTGAGAATTTTCAGCTTTTCCTGGTGTGATAAACAGCAGCTCATATATGCAACCCCCAATATCAGCAACAGAACAAATGCTGGATGTTACAAGACTGAGGAAGTTGCAACACAACAACAACAACAACAACAACAACTATTACATATTAGGAGGGGCAAAGTGATGGTTAGGAAAGAACATGGGGCCAGCAATAAAGAGCTACAAGTGAAGGATATGCCACCAATATACCTACACACACACACACACACACACACACACACACACACACACACACACACACACACACACACACACACACACACACACACACACACACACACACACACACACACACACACACACACACACACACACACACACACACACACACACACACACAGATATATAAACCCACAGGCCTTAATGCTCTGTCATACTCAACCTTGAAATCAGTTTCTTTCCACACTGCTGTTGCAAATTAGTCAAATAATCAGTAGCCATATTGCCCATTTCACCACATCCCAATCACCCAGTGCACGGGAATCATTGTAACTGAAACCAAAGCCATTAAGCATGGTGATTAGCAATCGGAACACTCCCCAGTGGGCGTCCTGTCCCAGCGCAGAAAGAGCTCCAAAGAGCCCAACCCCTGAGACAGTGTCTAGGACTGGGACTGTACCATCAGCCTGCCGCTCCTCATGCCGCTGCTGCTGCCACTGTTGCCTTCGGAGTGTTTTGCGTTTGGCGTAATCGTGGTCAAACGGCGTGGCCACATAAGGAGGTGATGTCAGACCTGGGGTGGCAACTGATGGAATGGATGAGCTAAGGACATTCCCTATACAGACTGAGGGACAGTTAAAGTCTTCATCCATCATAGAGGGCGGTTTCTCCCTGAAATGAATCAAAAACAAGAATAAGTTCTTCTGCATGATTTTTTTAAATTTGACTTTTATATCATACTTCTTGTGTTGTATTTTTTATAACTTACTTCTCATGGGCCCTTGGCATGCTTGGCATACTTTTCTCTTCTCCCCTCGCAAATGGTCCTGTAGCTGCTTCAACCAGTAAGTTAAACAAGAGCTCGTGTTCCAGATCTGGCTCATCAGCCTCCAGTAGTTTCAGGATGGTGGCACTCAAACGGAAATGCAGCTAGAAGAAGTTTAATATATGCAAAGAATGTCTTTAAAACGTGAATGTTTCCAGGCAGTAATCTTACATAACACTGCACTGATGTAACACAACTAGAAAATATTGGGAGCCACATGTCACAGATAGCATACCTCCAGGGCTTCCATGGCCAGGTCAGGAGGATTATGGTAATGGATTTTACGGGGATACCTGGCAGCTTCTTCGTGCAGGTAGTTTGCTGCCTATAAACACAGAAAAGGTGAGAGTCACCAACCTGACAATCATCTGCCAAATTAAATTAACTCCTAAACGCGTTAAAAAATGCCTGCTGAAATCACGGTTCATACAGTTCATGTGCTTCCAACAATCTAATCAGAACAACACAGTTATGACTAACTCCATTTAGTGTTCTGCCAAAGGGGAGAAAGAGACAAGAAAAAGAAAAGAAGGAAACATCTTGCGGGAGCGGAAGGGCAGCGATCTTTGCTTCTGTAGGTGGATTATGAAACAACACCAGAGAGAAGAGAAAAAAAAGAAGAATACATCGGTAATCAAAGGTTTATTACAATGACTGGAACAGTCCTTATGGTTTTTATTTTATTACTTAACTAATATCTAATGAAACTGAAAGGAATACATTTAATGTTGTGTAGACAACAAGTTCCAGCCAAGCCACACCTCAATACCAATGTTTATTATTAAACACCAATTATTTAAAGAGTTCCTAACACACAGCCTACGTAGGATCATTTAAACAATGTGTCTAGCCCTGTGATACTCAAACTGTGGGGTAAGCGACCCTGGTGGGGCAAAACCAGGGGAAAATATGATGGTAAGATTTTCTGATGGAACGTTGATGGATCGTATTGAACGTTAGCGATTTGTATTTTAACATTTTTTTGAAAATGGGAGAACCACTGGTCTAGCTCTTTGTCACCAAACCACTTCACCTTTTTATAAAGCTGCAGATATCCCGCCGGAGGCTGTCTACGTTTCTCTGCTATCTTCCCCAGCATGTAGTGAATCAGCCACTCTTCTTCGTCACTGTCACCCTCACAACGGGAGGCGCCCTGAAAACACTGAAAGGCCGTCTCCAACATGGAGTCTCTCCTTTCTTCCATCTGAAACATCACAGACACACATACACACACACACACGATGGCAACATCATGAATATTGTAGCTCAAGGGGCTAGATTAATTGACTCTATAAAGACTGCCAGTATGGAACAAGCAAGAAGTGGCCCAATGCGATCGGTGAGTTTATGTCTAAAAAAAAAAAAAAAAAAAGAAAAAAAAAGGTGAACGTTTAAAACAAAAATGACAGGAAACACAGGTGAGTTACATGTCAGAGCGCCTCACCTGTTTAACCACCTCGGGGGGAAGCTCACTGCGCCACTGTTTGAGCTGCCGCGAAGCAAACGAATGCAGCGCATATGACATGGTACCGTACTCTATCCACAATGACAGATTGGAGCTGTCGATCTCCAGGGCCCTCTTAAAGCAGTTAAGCACTGCCTGGGAGTGCTTCCATATGGGAACATCGCTTTTCAGCTCGTTGGAGTTGAGCTTGTCTTGGATACGGCTGGCCCTCGCTAAAGCCATACCTGCCCAAGAGTCAAACCTAAAGCAACACAAGGAAAAACACTTCAGTATTCTCACTGCACTTAAAAGTACACTATGTTATATTTTATAAAAACAAACAGATACAAACAATTCCTCTGCACATCCACTTTTGTGCTTTTTCAAACAAAAATTAAAGTAAACCTTAACTTTAAAACACTAAGAACAAAAAAGGGATTACTGTGTGCAATGAGCTACCTGTTAGGACAAACGCATATGTCATGCATATAGAACTTGATGGCTTTGGATTGCTCCTTGTTCTTAAAATGATAGTCCGCCACAAGGTAGTAGATCTCATTGATGATCGGAGGTGCAGGAGCACTGCCCTCTGGAAGGCACGGAGCCTTAAAGAGAGAAACAAAAATATCTTAATTAAACGAGATTGTTACTGACATCAAGGCTTTTAAAAAATATATTACAGCAAGAAAGACCCTGTTTATAACGTCCGAGTCACTGCTGCTTCTCACTTTTTCACAGTGGCCCCGCAAACTGACCTTTTCTGTCATGTCCTCAATGTAGGCTGCCACTTCATCCATTGTGAGGACGGGAGTGTCACTTGGGGGGGCGATGCTTGCAAACCTCCTCAGCAAATTGGCCAATTCTGCAGACACTGTGCTCGTCTTATAGCTGTCAAACTCAGGCAGCGACTTTGGTTTGAAATACCGAAACATGAAGAGGGCATCGCTCCACAGAAGCTCAACCTTAAAGCAGAGTAATATTACGGGAAATTAATACCTGTGTAACATACATGGCTACAGCAAATTACTGCTAAAAGGTCCCAAGAAGACTACTCTTTTATTAGTTACACTGTACAGTTAGGACTCCAGCCACTGAAAAGCACTGACATACAACTGTGGGAATGACCCCCACCTGGTGGCTAAACGCAAGTACTACAAAAATACAAGAGATTGGGTACTTTACACACAAACCTCCTGCTGCTGTGAGTTATAATATAACACAAGTTTACCTTTTTCACTCCCTTTGACTCTTAATTTTAAATCAAATGTAACTATTTACAAAGAACTCTGTCAAGCATCTCCTATAGTGACAAAGCAATAAAGGAGGCACGCTGTTATATACTAAATATTTCATTATCTCGTGAGTTACTCAAAGACAATTTCACTAAATTACGGTAAAAGTCTAAAAGCCCACAAACCACAATTCTGTCGGTAAGTCGTTAATCTAAATGTGTTTGCATTTTTCTCACACACTGAATCAGTGCAATTAACGCTTTTTCACTGGCGCAATTTATTTCAGTGACATCAGAAGTGTATTCCTCACCAGCAAAACAACATTAATGGATATAGCAGACTTTTTCTGTGTGTCGTGAGGGCCTGTCTGAGTCATCAGCCCTCAGCTAAACAACTCACTATTTATGCAGGTTTGTCAATACCGCTGGGAAATCACACAAAATAGTCCGACCTTAAGTTACCCCTCAGCAATTCTGCCTGTTCTTCAGATATTGACTTTTGGACTATGTCATTAAATTAATTAACTTCTGCTTGGCAGAGCCGCTTGTAGATCAAACAACAAACTATAACACATTAAATCAAGCAGAGTGTTTTAAGTATCTGTATAACCTGTGGAGATGAATGATCTTCAAGGTAGCGGGCCTTGCTCTTCTTACTGGGGTAGGCATATAAACAGAAAAAGCACTGTTCCAGGGCCATTTCCAACTCCTCCTTGTAGGGGTGAGAGTCACTGCTAGTAGAGGCTGCAAACTCTTTTTCCAAAACTCGCACCTAAACCAACAAAAACAAATATTTAAAAACATTTTCATATCTTTTTAAAAATCGACACGTAGGCTGTACATTACTTTGTTTTTTTTGGTGTGGATGTAGCATTTGCAGAGAGCAGTTAACAAACTTACAAAAAATTTGAGAAGGGCGCCGTCTGAGCTGCAGCACAAGGACCGGCGGCCAAGATACTCGTGGGCTGTGTTCAGAAGCATCAGGGAGGAGGGCAGCATGGGGGTGTCTGAGTCATCTAAAAATGAAGACTTGACAGTGTCACTCAGTGTAACAACTGACATGGCATATACAGTACACTGAAGGAAAACTAAACAGCATGAAAGCAAGAAGTCAACAAACCTTCATCATCCCCTACAGACATATGCTGTCGAAGCATACAGTCAAAGGCAGCCTCTTCGTGCTTGATAATGCGATACAGGATAATCCAAGGCAGGACTGAGAAGAAAAAGGGCTCCTTGGGATCATCAGAAATGGTCATGCTAAGATCAATCAGCTGAAACGCAAACCGACAACACAATAAATTAGCAATCTAAAAATTAAGTGTATCCGTATCTTACTGTTGCGTGAATTAAAGCATTACTTAAGGCGAACAGAAACTCTCTTTGAACCTGGATTAGGTTGTTTGCCAGTCGAGCCATACTAGAGAAGTGGGGGACATTGCTCAGAAGCTCCGCCTCTTTATTGAAGCAGACCTCGATGCCGTCTAGCAGCTTCACAATGGTGCTAACCCACTCCTCCTTGCTAGGTGGAGAGCTGCTTGGAGCAGAGTTGAGCTGCTGGAGGGCTTCATTCAAGGCCAGCTCGCTGCACTCCAAACACTGCTGGTAGTCCTGCAGCTTCAATAGTGAGTTCTAGGACACAGGGTTAGAAATAATTACGCATTTCAAATCGGTTAGCGATTCCACGGATATCGCTGTAGTTTGTCTAACCTGCAGTAACGTCAACTGGGTGGGACGCTCAGGTGTTGAGCTGACAAACTCCAGAGATTTGCTCCTGCTCCCATAATTAAGGGTGGGCTGCAGCAGACGCACCACCGAGTCGAAGTCTGATGACTCAAAGAGGCGCTGGATCTCTTCCAAAGATTGACAGCGCTCCAGACTCTTTAGCCTTTTGTCAATCTGCATGTGGGAATAGAGAACCCCCCCCCCAAAAACACAGTCAAAACATCTACAAAATAAGCTTAAAAATGTACCTCTCTCTTTTACATACGCCATATATACATACATTTATATATTTCATAATTAAGTATTTTGATTCTGATAAACCCCATAAGAGAGAAATGGGGATTATATTGATAAAAGCGAAAATATATATACTGGCCAGCACACAAACCTCCTCTACAGAGATTGCTGCATCTACACGAAGGTTAGGCAGGTTGATTGTGTACTGTTTCCCATCTGGGCTCTTTGATTTGCTCTGCAAAAGGCCTACACAGACATCATAGCTCTCCAGAGCCAATTCCATGTCCCCCTGTCAAAACAAGAAATACACTGTGACTGAGCAAAAAAAAATGACTCAATAATAATCAAGTAAAATATAAATAGACATAAACTTTACCTGCAGGGCCAGGAATCGTGCCTTTAGCCAGTATACTCGCACCATGACATCCAGCCAGTCATCCTCAAACAGATCTCTTTGGGATGCACCGAGAGCAAGAAGTAATAAATCACCCTGGAAGTGCTGCCCAGGAAATTCTGAGTCAGTGGTATTGTTTCCGGAGCCACTGCTGCTTCTTCTAGGAGTAACTGGATAAGGAATTAAAATATGAATGCAAGCCAAAAATAAACAATGAAGTTCCAATGTAAAACAAATATGTTCAACTCCAACAGTGACTCCAACACCTTTTAGATCATTTAGCCAAATTTTAAATGCTAGATAAATGGCAACACATTTCTCACATTCTCTTGAATGCTTTGCTCAGTAGTGGTTTGTCCAAACTGATCTTTTCAAAATCTACTAGGATATGAGAAAAATTATGAAGCTCACTCAGACTTACCAGCCTTCCCTTTGCTGTGTAACCATTGCTCCAACTGCAGTTCCATACAAGCCAAGCTCATCGTCAACATCCCCTGCATACGTTTACACACACAAAAAAAAAAAAAAAAAGCAAAACAAAACTAGATCCTTAGAGAAAAGCCTTAAAGGGCTTAAAGTAAATTAATGTTAAGCTATAAACATCCCAGTATGATAAAAGACATTCAAGCAACCATGAAATTAACCAACTTTCATTTACCCGGATGTGCTGGTTGCTGCAGTCCCGAAGGAGAGGATTAGGAAGACCGTTGCTGTGCTTCCTCCAGGTCTGATAGACCTCCAGGACCACAGCAGTCAAGCCCCGAGGCCACTCCTCCATGAACTTCTGACCCACTGCTTTCAGATAGCGCATCATCAGGTCCAGTATACCACCATTGGCCATATTATCAAGAAGAAAGTTGTGGACATCTTGTTGTTCTGGAGGAAGGCGTGGACAGTGTGTTAATATGACGGAAACACCAAAACGAGACATGATATTGTGAATACACATTTAGGATGCACTACATACCAGACTTCATGTATTCAACTGAGTCCACAGGCAAGCAACTCCCATGCAGAGGCTGTATGTCATCCTTGCCATCACACTGTGTCTCGAGATTACTAAGGCTCTCATCGTCATTATCAGGATCAAATTTCTTTAGCCTAAGAGAAACCAGCAAAATACTTTTACATCAACAAAACTATAATTGAGCTGTAAGATTTATGCATTCTACATAAGGTTCAGTATAAAACAGCTACCTAGAAGGTAGGTATTTAAAAAGCAGTTCCTGAAAATCAATCTTCTCCTCCTTCTTGCATTTAGTGTTTCGAACACGTGCAGAGCGCCGCTTTGCTGTTTCCCCGCTATCTTCTACCACGCGTTTCCGTTTCGGCGCTTTCTTCACCTTATCTGTGAGCGACACTTCCATTGCTGTAGCTGTGAAGATTTTGAGAACATTTAAATGGCTACAATAACAACAACAATAATACTTTTAATTGATACAAATAATCACAGTGGGAGGCAAGACAAACAGCACTGACCAACAGGTGGAACAAAGGTGTTGACCTCTACAGTGGACTGACTGGTGGCAATTTGAGGTTGAGTACCAGATTGAGCCATCACTGCTGGCTCAGTGAAGACCACTGGAGGCAGGGATGAACTGGGGCTGCTGCTTAGCACTGTGGTCTGGCCCATACTGACAGGGCTGCTTGGCTGGGGGATGTTCTGGAGGACGTTTGGGTCACGGTACTCTGACAAGTCAATTCTGCGGCCAAGACTTGGGCGTGGTGGCTCACACGTGGTCTGATGTCTGTACATTGCAAGGAGACTTTCACCCAGATGTTTCCATCTGCAATAAATACAGAAGATATGGTTGTGGTGCTTACTTAGATGTCAACCAAGCATAGCAAAAAAATTTTGGTCCGGTGATTCAGCATTTTCTGCTCATGTAAAGCAAAGCATGGTAATAATTAACAATAATCTGTCCTCATTAAAACAAATAATCTATGATTAAATGCTGACTGTGTAATGAAATGACGCAGACAGCAACAACAGCAGAGCACTCACGAGAAGCTGTGGATGGGCTGAATGAGGACAAGGTCAGGTTTTGGCTCAGAAAGAGAGAGAGCCTGCCTGCGCCTCCTTATCTCCAGCGCCTCTTCCATAATGGATTTGCGTTCCTCTTCTTCCACTTCCACATAGTGAATAGAAATATCACTGAGAAAAGTACAAAAAAATAAGACAGAGACAAGTTTGTCAGTCATGGAAAAGTATGGTGCAACTAATAAACAGTTTAAGAACTTAAAAGAAAGTTGCCTTTACCATTTCATGAACATCTGCATCGTATCCCTCTTCAGACAAGGCTGTTCCTCAAATATTTTTTCCTTCAACACCAGACCTTTGGTGTAACAATGGTCCTTCTCTAGGGCTTTGGAAATGAAGTACAAACAGCCTGGAAATACATAGAGAGATGATAGTTACTTTTTTTTTCCCCATACATGAGCTCTTAACCTGACCATGAAAAGCTTATGATGACATGTTACATACAGCTGTAGTCACTGAGTGTGTAGAGTATAGTTATGAGGTTGTCCAGGCAGGGCCAGTGGTCAGGGTTACAGTGCAATCCTTCCTCGAATGCATGACGAGCCAGAGGAATGCGCACCAGTCGCACAGCCACCTGACCAATTTTGTACCACATGTTCACATCAGTGGAATCCAACATAACGGCCTGAGAACAGAGCAGAGCAGAATATATAGTATGAACACCTGCCAGCGTTATTCATTCGTTCATTGAACTTATTCAAGTTAAAGTGGCACATTACCTCTAAGTAAAACTCCATAGCGGTCTCCAGGTCATCCCGTAATGCAGCCATACTAGCCAGATTTTTAAAAGTTGAATATTTCAGCATCAGTCCGGGGTGCTTGAGGCCCACTCTCTGATCATCAGAGGGCATGGCCTGAAATATTAAAAGGATACATCAGATTCAACACCAAACCCTGTGTGGTCTTGATAAGATCAAGCAAGGTAAATAATGTCAACATGACCAAATCAACATGGCCAGTTTTAAGTTTCAAGTAGTGAAACTGAATTTTATACAGAAAATGGTTAACATGATATTTTCATAATGACACAAAGTATGAAAATGTATGTCCTGAGAAACACAAATGGAAGAAAATCTGCAACAATGTGTGAAACTTTAAATATCACAGATCATCACTTTAGTCCTCGTGATCAAACGAGCCTCCAAGCTGGCTACGTGTGGTGTTTCAGTTTGAATTTTAAATGCACTGCATTGGTCTCATTGCAATTTACAAACATGGGATGCGGGATGAGCTCATCGGGTATTAGGATGAGTTTCAGAGCTTGAGCCCTTTCGTTCAGCTCCTGGAATTTTGGCACTTTCCTGTCAATTATCAACTCCTCCATATCATCTGCAGCCATGCGAAGCAGAGCCTCTTAATAGTTAATTTTTAAGTTTTTCTTTTCCAATATTTTGATAACACCATCCTGGGTAAGGTTCAGGGTCTCCTTCTCTGCCTTTATAAAAGCTGTTCTCAAGGTCTGCGCTGCTGATAAACTGATTTTCTCCAGCTCTTTAAAGAGAGGAAACATCACAGCGTAGAGAGCCCTCGGAGCAAGTGAGGCAGCGTCTGCTTCATTCTTTATGTCTCCCGTGGTCATCCTTGACCAAGCGATGGACCTCTGTGCGTGCACTCATCCACTGATGCCGGTTTCACCACACTCAATCAGTCATGGAGACTGACAGAATGGGAGCAGACAAGGATCTCGGGTGAGATGGCTGTCAGTGATGAGAATACCGGCGCACTGTTGACTGGATGGTGGATTTATAGAAAACAATAAATTACCTCCATAGGTAACGCGCTAATGTTAGAACAGCAGCTTTAGTGGTAAGCACTGTTGCCTCACAGCTAGAAGGTCCTAATTACGAATCCACCATCTGATTGGGGCAAAGCCGTGTTGCGTTCGCATGTTTCCCCGTGTTTTCGTGGGTTATCTCCCGGTACTCTGGCTTCCTGCCAGGGTCTGTCTCTATGTGTTAGCCCTGCGATAGACTGCTGACCTGTTCAGGGTTTACCCTGACTCTCGCCCTGGGACAGCTGGGATAGCCCACCCACCCCCACAACCCTGAAAAGTGTAAGAGAATGGATGGATGAACAGGATGTTCTGTGCAACCATATTAAAGGTTTTTGTTGGTGTGTTTACCTCTTTGAGCAGTGGAGTTTTGAGAAGCTCATGGTAGGCCTTGGCGGACTCCTCAAATTTATCATGTTTCTGCAGATCCAAAGCTTTGTGATATAAAGCGAATGCCTCTGCTTCCTATAGACAGAAACAAACGGGGGAATACAACTGACTTAATGGGATGTACAGAGATGAATGACTGCATCAGCAGATAGAACTAATATTGCTTATTCATCAGCATATAGTATGTAGCCTACTTGAGCCTCTTTTGTCTGACTCTTGCTGTTTCTCAGGGGGTCTTGAGACTCGTCTGCAGCTGTCGAAGCAGCATTTAGTGCTGCTATGCGAATCTGTGTAAAAGGGCAGAGAGAAAACGCTTTACCATGCAGTAATCTGTCTTAGGCAAGGGAGTGTGCGTAGTTACAATGAGGATGTAGCTGACGCTGTGATTCAAGATCTTACCATTTTAATATTTGAAAAGCAGATCTTCTGCCTTCACGGTTCGCAGATTTTAACTGGATACACAGGAAAGAGACGTCGATGAATGCAAGACAAAACAAAAATTACACTGCAAAGCCATTTAGTATGTCCTCTGTGTCTTTTTTATTTACTGTTATCTATTCATTTGAATGTATGTGAGAGATTTGGGCGTACACAACCTACAACACAGAAAAGCAATGCGAGCCGGCGTTTCTATCACGCCACGTAATTGCTCTTTAAAGAGGAGATTACGACCACTTGGGACTGACTAGCTTACATTACCGACACGCCATTCAAAACCAAATGTGGTTAACTTAGCTCTCTGTAAACGATATTTCGCTCCTAGCAAATAATATACAGAACTCTGAAGAGTAGATGCTAAACGTAGCTCACAGTTTCTCCAGCTAGCCGAAATTAGCAGGGACGTTTGTGAGCTAACTGTAGCTTGTGCTCCGCCGGGCGACCGTCACTTCCAGAGCTCAGCGACTTACCATTCATTCTCAATTAAACTGCACCTGTAAAGTTTCAGGTACTCGAGCAACGTAACAAACCCTGAAAACTCCGCGGCTACGAAGCACGAAGCAATTTAGAAACTTAACCTATTCATCATCCTTTGTTGTTGTCAAACATGGATGAGACCCGAGAATGTTTGCGTCACTGGATGACATTTGCTGCCCGCCAATCAGTAACGTGGTCACTGATTGGTCAATACCCAGTGGGCGTAATCTTAGGACCAACGATACTGTATGATATTGGGCGACACCGTCTGGGTTTGCTTTATTACTACACCGGCGTACGCCTGCCGAAAGGGCAGCGCGACATGGCATTTGAAGTGTCGGATATTCTGAGGCCAATACAAGGAAAAGAGCACGCCGACTGAAAGAGCATTTATTACAAAGCTACACGCTATCTAAGGAATACACAAAGGTAGCCCAATTGTTGGAATTAAATAGAATATTGTATATTATCCTAATTTGTGCAACAGAAACCCAACCTGCCAAATGCGTACTCTTGCATAGTGTTATTTTAAACTACATCGGCGACCAATCAGGAACCTCTATATATAAAATTGCAAATTAAAGGTTGGGGCAAAATCAGGTCGGTCAGAGGGATGTACACTTGTTATTGGTTATATCTTTGTTTTCCAAATGACGATGCTCCGCGAAATAACATTATATCTTTATAATAGTGTCATTCGTATATTTTAGTGGTTAATTAAAATGGGAAGAAATGGGTAATTTCATACTAATTGAATAGACTTTTTTCTCAGCAAGTAGCCCATTAAAAAGCCCCTCTGCGGTCTCAAAGCCTCAATGGGGCAGCAGGCCATTTAAACAGCACGATATGCATGAGTGGCTCGTTACAATACCTGTGCCAGCTTCCTAAAAACGAGCATGAACTTTTAATATGCAGAGATATGCTTATCCCCTCTTGACCAAAGTTAAAATAACTTCATCGGAAGCTAGGCTACCCGTAGTATGTCAAGTTTATGCAGAGGTCCATTCGTAGTGTGTACTAGTGTCATGGTCCACAGTTAGATGGGTAAGCAAGTGCACAGATTTGGTAAAAATAAAACTGAGGGATTTGGGAACAGCCTATTGCAACAAATCCTTTGGGCAGAAAAATCAGTAGCCTTATACATGTTTGCTTGTATGTTTACTTGTTCTCATCAAGTCCAAGCTATTAAATCTTCAAACAACCGTGTACAATCATACATACACTACACGAGCAAAATGTCCAAACAAAATGTTGTGTTTCTCCTGAAACATTACTGACTTATCAATTATGCACTAATAATGGCAAAATTTATTAACTTGATTTTTTTCTTGATTTGTGACACTCCAAAACTGTATGTAAACTGCAAAACTAACAGAAATACACGCAAAGTTTGTAGTAAAGTGCATAGCCATCTCATATTTTTTTCCAAGTACGTCTTTAGACTGTAGTTCGGCCTGTGCACTATAAAGCTGACTGCCCATGGATGGACGTGCATATGTTCTTGAGAATCCAATTCCCCATATTTACAAGATAAATATGCAACCCTGTTTCCTGGAAAGCGTGGGTGCTGCAGCATAAGCAGCACGTGTGCATAATATATAAAATGTTGAAAATGAGACATGTTGTTTTATGAAAAATATAGCTTCATTTTGAATGTAGCACCAACCACATACAGCCCATGAGTATTATCTTGCATATTATTGAATTAATTTATCATATATTTATTTATTCACCAAATATACAGTTCATATTGGCTAAATCAGGAGATGACAAGGTGTAAACAAGAACATTTGTTATAGATTAGTGCTCCCAGTCTTAAATATTTATAGCCCTGTTTCCATCATGGAAACTTTCCTCACGTACTAAGAACCATTCGAGTGACTCGTGTTTTTTCCACGGCGTGGATCAGGGTCTAAATGAAGCTCTGGAAAATCAACATGATCAACATTGTGACATGCATGGGAAACAGTCAACCACTAGAGGGCAAACTTTTATCTATAATCATGATAAGATCCAGTTTGGTTTTTTTCACCCTTTTTTCAGCACCCCAAGATGCTGAGCTGATTACCTTAGCAATGGTTTGCTGTGATAGTTGGATCATAATAGAAATTTCACTGATACCTTGTCAGACATTGCTGACAAATTGTATAAAATTATGCAAAGCAGTGGCTAAAAGATGGTTTTCCCTTTATTCTGTAGTTTGCACAGATATGTGATAGAAAGATGAGGTCTTTGTTAGGGTTTCTGATGAAGAACTGCAAGAAAACTGCAGCTTCTAGGTGTAACAGTATATCATCTTTGTCCTCACTGACCCTGTCTGTTGCAGTCCCTTGTTGCTCTGTCGTTGCTTCTCCCCCGCCTCCTCCATCCCTACACTCATCCTCACCCACCCCATCTCTTCCTTGGCTGAGACCGGCTGGCTGGCACTATTATCAATTCTTTCTGTCAGCATGCCTGCAAAGAAGAAAAAAAACGCTTACGTCACAGTCATTACTGGCCCTATAAAAGTCAGAGTGATGCAGATTCACTGTGCAGTCGGCCCGGCAACATTCACAGACACAGAGCAGCCCGTCTCACTAGTCATGGCTTCCGCCGGCTTTGACCCTTACTTTTCTTATGCTTACAAGAAGCGGGGAGTTGTGCGCAGCGGAGGATATGGGGCTGGTGGAGGAGGAGTAGCTAGGTCTGCCTACTCCACCCACTCTGCCCCAGTACCTTCCTATGCATCTTCACGCAGAAGTTATCCAGCATACACCCGAGCTACTTCCAGCTACTCCACCCTTCTTTCTGCTCCTGTGTTTGCAGCTACTCCTGAGCTACGCCTTGACCAAGCAGCCCAAGTCAGCTCTGAGTTCAAAGCAGTAAGGACCCAGGAGAAGGCTCAGCTGCAAGACCTGAATGACCGCTTCGCAAGCTTCATTGAGAGGGTCCATGAACTTGAGCAGCAGAACAAGTTGCTGGAGACTGAACTCCTGCTGCTTAGGCAAAGGCAGACGGAACCATCCAACATTCGGGCCCTGTATGAGCATGAGATCCGCCAGCTCCGTGTAGCTGTGGAAGAGGCCCGCCATGAAAAGCAAGCAGCCCAGGACCATAGGGATCAGATGGAGGATGTGCTGAGGAACCTGCAGAAACGGTATGAGGAGGAAGTGCTTGGCAGAGAGGAGGCCGAGGGCAGGCTCATGGATGCCAGGAAGGGAGCAGATGAAGCCACACTGGGCCAGGCCGAGCTTGAGAAACGAGTCGAGACCCTGCTGGAGGAGCTGGCCTTCCTGAAGCGCCTCTGTGAGAGTGAGATTGCGGAGCTGCAGGCCCAAATCCAGTACAGCGCAGAGGTGTCAGTGGAGATGGAGGTTGCCAAACCGGACCTGTCTGCTGCCCTCCGTGACATCCGAGTGCAGTACGAGAAGCTGGCACAGCGCAACCTGCAGTCGGCCGAAGAATGGTTCTGCAACAAGATGAATGTCATGACAGTGGGCGCCACTCGCACCACGGAGACTGCACGCAGTGCCAAAGATGAAGCTGGAGAGTACCGCCGGTTGCTTAAAGCCAAAATGCTGGAGATTGATGCCTGCCGCCAGATGAACCAAGCTCTGGAAAACCAACTACAGGAAGTGGAGGAGAAACAGAGTGCTGAGATTGCTGCACTGCAGGTGAGGCACAGAAACAAAGGAAGTGCAGTGACCTCTGTTTCTTTCTTGTGATAAAAAAAGAAGAAGAAGTGATCCTTTGTTATTTTCTGTTACTCAGAGGAGTCACAGAGCAGATATTTAACTTATGTACATATAACATTTCTCTTTGTACAGGATACAATATGTGAACTGGAAGAAGAGCTGAGGGCAAACAAAAATGACATGGCTCGCTACTTGAAAGATTACCAGGACCTTCTGAATGTGAAGATGGCACTGGATATCGAAATTGCTGCATACAGGTAAGTGCCTTATACATAGTGTCCCACTGTCTTATATACTGGATGGGTAATTGTGGAATACACAATAAAATTGGCAATTAGGCATCTCATCTTCTTGTAATGTGTGCTTTATCCTATCAGGAAGCTCCTTGAGGGAGAAGAGAATCGTTTGAATGTGGCAGGACCGATTTCTGTCACTGGGTACTCCCAAGCCATGTTTTCTGCTCCGTCCTATGCAAGAACGCAGATCTCCATGCATTCTCAGCTGAGCTCTGCAGCTCCATACCTGCTGAGCTCCCGCCTGTATACTACATCGCTGCCCACAGAGGAGACAATATCTGCGAGCCAAGCACAGCAGGCAGAGGCTAGCCCTCCCGAAGAGGAGGAAGAAGAGCAGGTGGAAGAGGAAGAGAAAGCTGAAGAAGAAAAGGAGGAAGAAGAGGCAGAGCAGGAGGAAGGGGGGGAAGAAGAGGAGGAGGAGACAGCAGAGAAGGAAGGAGACGAAGAAGAGAAGGAGGAAGAGGCAGATGCAGAAGGTTAGTGTGGTAAATTTCTATGTATACCCCTGTGCGTGTCCCTGTGTGTGGGAAACTAATGTGACCTTTTATCTTTCTTCACCTCATTTTCATCGCGAAGAGGCTGAGGCAGAGGATGGAGAAAAAGAAGACGAGGGGGAAGGAGGAGAGGACGGCCAGCCTCAAGAGGAGGAAGATGCCGATCAGAAAGAAACAAAGGGCGATGAAGAGGGTGAGAAGGAGGACGAAACTGGAAAAGAAGAGGAGGCTGAGGAGAAAAATGGGAAAACAACAGATAAAAAAGTCTAACTTTACTCATTTTAAAAACAAAGTGCTAGCCTGTAGCTAAAAGGATGTTCCAAATCCTCTGGTGCTCCTATTTGCTCTGATGTCTCATTCAAACCAAATGAAAATCTCTTAAAAAAGTGCTGGTGACCTTCACCTCTGTGTGGTCGACACGAGTGCCTGAAAGCATGTATGCACAGGTACACTCTGCAAAAGATTCTGCAAAAAAAAAAAAAAAAAACATTTACAAAGAAAGGATTTGTCAGCGGTAGGAATTCTGCTTTGTGAAGAAATGTTTGCTGGTGCTTTACCTTAACCAAAATATGCTTATGTAACTGCCTTGTATGTGCAATAGCCTTCAAGTCCATCATGTGCTGCATTAAACTCCAATAAAGCCTTGAAGCCTTCTTAACCAGAAGCTATCTCCTGGATTTTAATTTTTCCAAGCATTTGCAATGGTGTGTCAAATCGAGTAACATTTAGCATAAATAAAATGCATAAAAAGAAAATCATATTCAGCGTCCAAGCCCTGCGACTCACTTGCACATGCCAGGATGGAATTTTTTACTTCCTAATTAGCCCCTGAGCTTCTTCTTCTTTCGTTCAGAGTCTTAAAGCAAAATGCTACTGTTGCACTAGAATGTTAATGGAGGTTAATGGAAAAGTACGGAAATGGCAGCCAGAGGGCCTTGCTTCTGTTCACCACGATAAATCAGCTCACAATTGACTGAGAGGAGGAGGGCTGCAGCAAACCAGCACGGTCAGCAAGTCTGGATCATCTTAGGTCTTATTCAGCAAAAAAAAGAGAGAAAAAAACACACCAGTCCATAATTAAAATGCATGAAAAACAACACACGATACAATAAATTTTCAGTGTATCGGGCAAGCATTAATCTTTTAGCTTTTCAACATGACAAAGCCAATAAAGTCTCCTTAGATTTCCAATAACTTGTGAAACCAAAGGCTGGTGTTAACGAATTGAGTTACGCTGGCGTTTTAGGCTTTTTAAGTCAGCAGGTCGTCCGCTGTCCCGTCTCTGTGTGATCAGTGAGCTGACACCGGTGTTTTTTTCCTGCTGCCTCACCCTCATCCACATCACTGTCCATAAATCAGGGCGCCCTGAAACCTTTATGACTCAGCTAGTCTGCTGCACCAAAGAATCTGGCAAAGTGTCAGCTCATGCAGAAGAGCGAGGAGCGGAGGAAAAAGAGAGAGCAATTTCATTATTTCATTAGGGAGGAAGACAGACAGATTGAGGGTGGACTCGGGGGGTGGGGGCATTGGAATAGCTTGCTGCACTAAAACCTTGACAGAGGACAGACTGTCTTTATCCAGCAAATAGGTGGAGGATTTCAGGGCTTCCTTTAGGCATTTGCAGAGATGCAGCTCTTATCACTTAAGTAAACCCCAAACACACACACACACACACACACACACACACACACACACACACACACACACACACACACACACACACACACACACACACACAGATGCATACACCCTCTCTTTCTTCGTGTCTAAATGGGACACACAAGTGGTTTGAAGTGCTGCATCATATAATTTTAAGCACATAATGGCCCTTTTAATTCATTCAGCAGATTTCCTACTCAGTGTCGCATGTATAAAGGCAATGCCCTAAACACTGTGCAGTATCTTTTGCCACTCTCTCGCCATCCCCCATGTCCTCACTTTACCTCACTCGGAGCTACACAACCCCCCATCCTCCTCGTTCTGTTGCTCTTGGTTGCCACAGTAGAGTCGGTCCAGAGGAGCACTCCATTTAATTATTAGAAATTCCACTTTAGAGTGAATTTGGCTTTGTGTTACACACACCTTTCACCACTCAGAGAGGGCAATACAGCAAATGTTTTCTTACTGGATTAAAAGACCACTAATTACATACCACTGGGTGGATTATAACACACAAACCACATTGCAGATAGAATGCCGAAAAGGGTGAGGCTCCTCGGAACAGAAATAGTAAACCACCAGTAGGATGTATAGCTATTCTCCCACTTGCTTTCCATACAGCTAGGGAGCCTCGCAAGATTTTGTGCATGTGTGTGCCTACAGCTTGTGTGAAGCAGCTCAGGGCACAGTGGGGCACAGATCCCCTGTAAATGCAGCATATCAAAGCAAGGCTGTATTATTTTTATCACATTTCATCTCTCAGATACTGACTTTCAGCTCGTGTTTCATCTGTCACATTTGGGCCGTGAACGGACTGGTGTATAAATCTTATGACTCTCTTCCTCTTCTGGGCATAACACTATGTTAGAGGCAGGGAGGCCTATCACCGGGGCCCACCGGAGACCTCCAAGAGTTACATCCCTTTGATGAAAAAAAGAGAGAGACAGAGAGAAAAAACAAAGAGCTGGAGGTGCAGCAGGAGATATTGACAAAAACCAAGCTTCCTGCAAAACAGGTTAGGTAAAAAAGTGTCAGGATTGTACAGTAAGTGTAAAAGTTTCTGTGCTTAACTCTTGTTTTATGATGTAGATGAAATTAACTGATTCAACTTTGTGAACAGTTCACACATGTTTGTATGGCAGCGATGATGTTGTCAGATTTAGAAAGAAATTATTAGCCAGTAGATATACATCCACTCCCGAGTAAACACTCGCGCTCATCTGACACAGTCAACATTAAAAATTGAGTATTGACCTTCTGTTATGATCACTATTTATCATTATAATTTCCAAAGGGTAAAAATCTCAGGAATAATAGTGGTTTGTAGATTGATACAAATATCGTGAAAGTATCGATAGTTTCAATATCAATGCCGATATTGGTATCAGATCGATACTAGGGTGACTGATACGACCAAAACTTGCAGTCTGGCACAGCACTAATCTACAAAGCAGAATCCCAGCATTATTAATCTTTTGTGGTCTTTTATGGGATTATTAATTAAGTTGTTTTTTAAAACAATAAGGCTGCACTTTGATACACTCTGGTGTACGTGCATAAGAAAACATGAGCATGAACTCTGCAGGAATGAATGCTTTCCATGTCTTTGGAAAGATGGTGTTTTCACCTTGAAAGCAGCACTTGTCGTCCAGATTATGGGTTTTAAATTGTGGGTGGGCGGGCATGTGCAGTCCTCCCAGGCTCTGGTCCAGACAGTGATTGTGGTGGCACTGCAGTCTGTCTTTTTTTTTTTTTGGATGGATGTTAAACACGGAAATCTGGATAAGAGTTGCAGCTCCCTCTGCTGATCTGAGAGAATCGTCTAATTAAAAAGCCTGTGTCAAAAGAGCCCTCACGCTGGCCTGGAAGGCAGCAGGCAGAGACCATTTCATTTAAAGAGGTTGCAAACTCCAGTTCTATAAATAGATTCTCGTGTGTACATACAGCTTAGCTTCAATTTTCAGATGGCCTCACGCACCCACTTTCAGCGCTACAAAGAATGCTTCAGTGAGTCAGATGGAGACAAATGGGAGAGCCTCAGGGTGCATCCCTTCTCTTGCATCACGACCTGAAAATGAGATGTTAGGCATGTGGATACAAATGTGCTAAAGCTTGCTTAGACTATACCTGAGAAAGTGGAGGGTGTGATCACATATATTGACACTGTATATTTCCTTAAGTCGTGTGAGGGCCACATTTACCGTCCTGTGAAAATAACACTGTTTATCTAATTAGGATCTTTGCACAGTAAATGTGGTGACACGTCAGCAGGCTTCAACAGCATGCAGCAAACACGAGAAACAGAAGCTTTTTTTTTTTCGAAACTAAAAATGACTCAGAAAAAAAAACAACAGAGAATTTTTGGACATGAGAACAACAACAAAAGTCAACAGGAGCCTGTGCCCCAGGATGTAGAGTTGTCATGCACTGGCAGGGCACTGACCTATCCTCAAAAAGCTGCTGGACTGAGCAATTACCTGTATCTGCAGCCTGACAGCCAGGTGGATGCCCAACCCCAATTTGCCTTTGGTGTCTTGTGGTTTGGCTGTGGACCTATAAATCCATTGGGCCTTTTTTGTCGACTTGTGTTTCAGGAACTGAAACCCTCCCTCAGAGGGGGCAGTGCGACTCTGCGCTCAGATCCCTTCCACTTAGAAGTCTCTGAGGCCTCAAGCTTTCCTCACATTATACTAGAAAATCAGAATTCACTGAGTTTAGTAATTCCCGACGCTGAGGAAAAGTCAACTCAGGTCAAGCTTTATAACACTTCATACATATGGATGCCCATTGTACTTCATCTTTGTGCATGCTGCAAAAAACAAAACGCGCACACATATACACACACACGGGCATATGCGTTCAAGCTTGTCCCTGCAGGAAAAAACTCATCAAATGCAGCAGAAAGTAGCAAGGTGGACGCTGGATTGAGAGCTTATTTATTATTATTTCAGCTGTCTGTCATACTAGATGCTCATTCATCTGTCCGGCGACACACTGAGAAAGCCTGAGGCAATGTAAACAGATAGTGTATCCCGCAATAAAGACAAAAATGTTACTGCTAGCTTTGATTTTTTTTTTATCTACCATATCAGCAGCACATCCTCATCACCAGGACCACTTCTTTGCTTTCATGTAGGAAGCTGAGAACAAACAGTGCTTACGTCCCAGCTGTTGTGGCTCTGAGCTGCTTGTGCAACCTGTTTCCATTTACTTCACACATGTGCACACGGCTGGATTATAAACTGTTTTATTTCCAGAAAAAGGAGGCTTTATTACCAAAATGCTGCACCTAGTCAAAGAGTAGTGCAGGTGTCTGCCTGACCTGATCTAAATGAGACAATGAGGGCAAAAGGGGTTTCTAGTAAGGATGCAGCCTGTCTCCTTCTATTGCTTATGGAGCATTAAACTTCAGGTGAACTCTGGCGTTCAGTCAGCTTGTCACTCGGCCTCTCGCGCTCTCTCTCTTTCAAACGCACACACTAACACACCAGTGCACACAGACACCCATCTAAATTTCATGACTTCTCCTTATGGAGGAAGAGCAGAAGAAGATGTTAAAAAAATACCATGGCAGACCATAAATGTGACTCAAGAATGAGGCTTATCTATAGTACTGCAATAGCAGACAGCAGTCAGGTGATGGCACTGTTGCATTCCTTTTTGCAAGCTTGATTGTTTTCTTTATAACTTTCCAAAAGCAACTCTTTACATTTCATATGAGAGATTTTGCCCAAAGCATAAGAAGAATCTGAGGCAAAAAGGGCACGAGCAGATGCGAACACCCTCCTACAATGAACTCAAACACTCAGCGAGCACCTACGGCTCAGCCAGAAATAGGTCACAATAATCATGTGTAACGGCTCAAGTCATAACCTTGGAAATTCAGTTACAAAATACATCCCTGGTCCCCAGTATTTTGGATGGCCTCAGTCAGTGTACCTAAATCGTTTAGCTCTGTAAAACTGGTTAAACTTACAGCAGAAAGAAAACATGCACAGTCACTCAAAATCCTATCAACTAAGAGCAGAAATGCTTTCCGGCTTTAATTAATTACAGTTTTGTCTATAGGCTTATAAAGTGCTATTTTGTGGTTCCCATATGTTTAATAGCCCCCCCCCCCCCTTTTTAAATAACAGCTTCTAATCAGACTGCTCTGCATTAGTAATAATTCATTACAAGCTGTGTTCAAAAAAGAGACACATCACAATAGATGGGGGACAGAATAATGGAAATTGTCCTGGTACAACAAAAGCACCGCGGCTGAACATTACTGACGGCACCATTTGGTTGACCAGTGGCAGCAGAAAAATAAACACACATGACGGGCAAACAAAAGGCTGAATGGGCTACCAGATCTCAGAGCCAACAGCTGTAAATTACTTCAGTGGGGAGGGGATGGGAAGGCAAAGGGAGGGGAAAGGGTGAAGTCTCATCTCACTGATGGACAAATCAGCAGTTGTGTTTTCTGGCATTGCCTCCATAGGCTTCTCCTAATTTTGTGGCTTGCATGGAATGGGCCACAGTTAAATCAGATATATTCTTCACTATGAGAGCATAACTAGAGATGGGCCGAACAATCCAAATATCAGTAGTATTGATACCAACGCTGATATTGGTATTGATACTAGCATGACAGGATCGATATTTTGTTTCTGTCCCAAAGTCAGTATGCAGCCCACAGGATTGTGATAAATAATTTTTGTTTTTGAAAATGAAAACAATATGCTAAATATACTATTAAAACATCTATAGCCTATAACACATTTAAACAACAGAACTTGGCCCTAAGTTCTTAGAGACAGGCTCATTTATATTCCACGTCTCCAAAAAACCCAGTTTCAAAAATAAATGAACATTTTTAAGGTGTGTTTTGTTGTGCTAATTGTTGTGGAAAGTAAAAATCAAAGTGTAATCATTAAAATTGTTAAAATGTGAAGAATTTGGAATTGGATGATAAGTCGTGACACACTGATCTCCCTTATGTAAGCTGCCTTTAAGGTATAAGTATCACTCTCGGTATTGGTATACCGATAGTGGTACCAAAATTTGCAGTATCACACAGTGCTGAGCACCACCAGCTGCAGCAGGGACTCTGTAGTTCAATCTCATTTTGAATTAAAAAAACAATAACCTGGCTATCATTTATTTATTGCTCATCAGTGATTTATAACTCTGTCTTCAATTAATTATTCCCCTGTAAGATTGTCAACTTCTGAGGGCTGGCCTCCTGAAACCGACACTATCGGGAGTCACTGGAGCAAAGCGAGAGATAGTTCAGTCTTCTCGAATTTCCCCGAATTCAATTTGAAGCTCATTTGAGGATTTATGAGGAACTGTTAAAGTTATCGATTGACTGATGGCGAGAGCAAAATAGCTGCAGGGACTAAGGTTGCCTGGGACAACTAGCTCCCCTTGATGAAATAAGTCCCTGCGGTGTATTGTGGGACTGCGCTGCGTTGTGTCGTGCTGGGGGTTGGGGGTTAGCTCGTCAAGTGAGTGGTTCACGCCTATCCCGCTCTCTCCTCTCTCGGCCGTGTTCTGCCCTCCTCTCCCCTCCCCGTGAACAAGTTATGATGGCGGAACTGTAGACCTCGGGACGAGCAGGAGTGCACCGCCCTCGGTTAGCAAGTGTATATAGTTATTTATTTATCCACCCAACTTCACGTCTTCCCCCTCAGCTATGACCCGCTGGATTCCTACTAAAAAAGAGAAGTACGGAGTGGGTAAGTGTTTGTATTTAACTACGTGCCCACCCACCCTCTTTATTATTTTCTTTTGCTAGTGAAAAACTCTCCGCGTCAACTCCCAGAAACTCCACCAACTTCAAGAGGAACAGGAGTCGGGAAGTTGGGAAACTCAAGCTACTGGCGACTTTGTTGCTGTTGTTGTTTGTGACCCGGAGTGATTGTTACAACACTGTTGCCCAACTGGGTTTCACAAGCTTCCCTGTGGGGGCTTGTTCTCCCGTTTGTCCCTCTGTGCAGTTTGTTTTTAAGTGAGAAATTATTTACAGTTCAGTCACTACAATGTGCGAGGAGAAATGGGGAAAGAACCGGGAGTTCAGTGAACGTATCAGCCATTCTTGAGTTTATAATCCCGCCGAGCTGAAGCTGTGCTGAAGTTAAGGTGAACTTGAATGAATCGTCATTTTGCTGAAAGGTCCTTTCCTTCAAGGACTCCTGTTGGGCCCCCACATGGGATCCGCTGCTGTGACTGCATGCCTCATGTGAGATAGTGGAGGAATGTTATTTGCATAGGCAAGAGAGGAACTTTGTAGACAAGTGGCATTTGGCTACATTTACATAAGACTTTAATGTGTCAATGCAGTGGACCATGACCACGTAGCATATGTTTGTGGTCCTCATGACTGTATTTTACACTTAAGTGTGTTGAACTAAGGTGTGGCCCTTCCACCTGTGTGTGTGTGTGTGTGTGTGTGTGTGTGGTGGGGGTGTTTGTGAGCTTGCAGTTTACCTTGCATGCATACATGTATGCTAATGCTATCAGGAACCAGTTATCCATGCCCTCAAGGCAAATCAGCACAACTTTCGTCTCTGTTAGGAATCCCTTTGATGTTTACTGTAAAGATTTTATAGCCTACACAGGTTGTCTGGTCATCGGTTTCTTCCCTGAGTCACTGCTGGATCTTTTGCTTTAAGCTACAGACACTTACCAATATTGCTTCCTGGTGTACCACACACATGAGAGTGAATATATCTGGTGTCTTTTTTTTCTTCTTCTCTGGATGAATCACAGCTTAGGACTGAAATACCTTGGCTGTGTTCTCTAACCTGGATCCCCCGCCCATGACTTTATTTTGGCTTTAAATAAAATGTTCTGTGCTCGGTTTGCTGTTGTGACTAAAAATATTTATAAGCCACAATTTTAAGGCGCGCATGTGTTTCTCTGCGCACAAACTCTCAGCCTTTTGGTTTGCATGTGACCTTGTTTCAGCAGCTGATGTCAAGGAATATATATATATATATATATATATATATATGTATATATATTTTTAAATGTTAATCCTTTTAGATCCCAGTGTGGTTTTCAAAACCGTATCTCTGATTGATTGTGTAGATGGTGCCATTCTCCTGACATTATTTTTCTTGCCCCAGAAACAAGGCAGGAGTCACTAATGCTGTACGTAATCCTTAAAATGCCATCGGACCCCCGTACAAGGGCTTACATTTTTAATCCGATTAGTTAACCAAGGCTGTGCTCAAATACGGGGAACTACACTTTTTTGGATGAAAGAAGAGATTGTAAGGGTTCTGATCATATCAGTTATATCACGCTAGTTAATGGGGAAATGTGAATAATAAGGAGCTTAAGATATCACGAGCTGTAATGGTGAATTTGTGACACTGTCAAAATAGGATAGCTTCTTAATTTTTATATCCAGAAGAGAAACGCTGCCCTGGAGGCTCAAAAGCATTGAAATCACCAGGTCTTGGGGAGTGATGACACATGTGTGGCTCCAGAGGGAGCTCTGGAAAATCCGGTAAATTACCTCAGGTGATGTCAGTTGAGTCAGCATCAGTCGGGACTTCACGTCTGAGGAAGAAGAAAAAAACCTGGAGGTACGGAATAGAGAACGACCGATAAATTTAAATTCCCGGCTAATATTGGCCTGCTGCAGATATGCCACTGTCGGTGTGTATACTGTGTATTATGTGCGCTGACAAGGAAATATAATGCAGGAGAAGATGCTTGGGGTATTTTATGAATGGTGTTCACACAGTTTATCCAGTAGAGCAGCGTTGACTTCATTGTTTTTATGCTAATGACACATCGCAGCTGGTGCGTGCCTTTTATTGTAAATTGTGACCAGTTTTTGAAGTGACCCTGTTGTTACAATGACCCTATTATAATTTTTTTCTTCCTGTTTCAGTATAAATGCTGTGTCTTCAGTACAGCATACTACTGTGATAGTTTGCACATTTTATCGATACAGAAACACGAAATATCTATATTTTATAAAGTAAACGGAAATACTCATGAAAAACTACAAACAAGAGGGCTCATCTAATGCACCACCACCCTGAGAGAATGTTAGTGGAGCTGCCGTACACTAAATTGACTGAAGTGAAAAATTATAACACACTTAAAGAGCAACTGTCTACTTCAAAGCACGCTAATGGCTCAGTCACACAAATGAAAATAGGACAGCAGCCTCTTTACGTCTAGCTCATGGCAACATTTATGGCAGGTTTTAGTGACAGTGTTGGCATGTTTGACTCATTTTACAACAATAAAAAGACAGGTGAGATGACTTCATCCAATAAGATAAAGTTAAGTTTAACTGTGAGGGCTTAATTTGCTGTTGTTACTTTGCATATGTCATTGCCATACTCTGTTAAAATGTTTAAAAAAAGGTAAAAATCCCAATAATATTGTATCTTGAGTGAAGTATTGTGAGGGTATCTGGTGTTTCCCACCCCTACTCTGTGTATAGTTAAAGAATATAGGCAGATATGTTGATAATGGAATTTTCCATGAAATCCAACAAAGTCTTATCAGCACTAGCTGGTAAATTCACTATTCTAGTGTGCAGCATAAAAGAAGTTTCTTCGACTTCTGAAGCTGTAGCTCATCTCTGCTCGGAGGTAGATTGGTTGCCAGTCTACACAAAGCTCCTTTAGATGTAGAATAGCATGCCTTTATTGCCTCTGCACAATGTTGCACAATGAAATTCTGATGTACCTCCTGTTAGCCGTGCATACATACAGAGGAACCACTACAGGGAGAACAAAACTGCTGCATCAGTGCGCCTCCACCCTTGTCAAGGCAGACCTCTCCCACTAGTCGTCTGAAATAAGAACATGAATTTTCTGGCTGTGCTGAATCGAACCTTATCCTTTTTAAGAACTGTCCATTGCGAGGCTCACAGTATTATTTGATAACAACACTTACTCACTGGCGGTACTCATTAAAAGGGCCCCTTCAGAAATGTTTGAAGAGGCCTAAAAATATCGCTTTGAATAATAATGTGTGTCTGAGAAGGGCTTACACTCTTCAAGAAAATGTAATAGACCATCTAAAAATTCTTAAAAGCACAATGTGAAAGTTGGTTTCATTAGAACCGGTGATGTCTCCCGATAAACTGGGGGGTACACTATCATTTTATGTGCCCTGGATGCATCAGGTGTCCAAATCACTCTTGTGTAAGCAGTTTGTTGGCCCACAATGACTGTGAAAATAGCCGTGTCACAGTCATGCTTGTTCACATACATACACATTGAAGCTGAACACCCTTTAGTGCAGGGAAGTCGAGACAGTTCCAGTGAAGTAACAATAAACATTTCTGAGTAACAATAAGCGGCTTGTGTGATAATTGAGTCATAATTATAATATCTGCCTTACAGTTGCTTACAAGCAACACTTCTACCTCCTGTTATTACCCAAAGTTTTCTTCAGAGAACTGCCATTCCAGCCACCACAACTTCCACTTGATGAAATTAGGCAATAAATAGCATTTAGCATTTTCTTTAAAATGATGAACCGCTTACTTTTGTTCTCTCTGCTTGCCTGGGGCGGGCGGGGTTGGGGGTGGAGGTTGTTATTAACAAAATGCACTGGCTTTGCAGCGTAAATGCATCACAGTCATTACATCCCCCAGTTTGCCAATTTTGCCATGTCAAACCTAACTGCAGCCGGTGATTTGGACATAAGTGCTGCCCTCGTTCTCACTTCGGACAGACTTAACCAATACCTGTTTACTTTTAAAACGTAATAGCAGATGAATCTTCTTCTTCTTTTACAGCCTGATGAAAGAAGTCTATACTTCTAAGGTTGTTTTAATTTTCTTTTTCTGTTTTTTTCCCCCTACCCAAATAAAAAGATGAACCCAAGCTGCTCTAATTTTATCCTTTTTTGCACTTTTTGCTTTGAACTTGAGAATTAACTTTCTGATTTATGGATAACATAAAAGGACTTATTAGCTGGAGCACAGTTTTAAGAGCTGCAGATCATTTCTGGCTGTCTAGACAAGGAGATGGGAGGCTCGAGGCTTTTCTTGTGAGGCCTTTACCTTTTGAGAAATGCTGCCGGGGGAGAATTGGCTCAAAAGCAAACCTTAATAGACTTACTTATCTAATGGCTTTTTGGAGAGATACTAACTGAACCTGTCCCTGCTTTTGGTAGTGTATGACATTTGTATGCCACAAGAGATACTGGATGTGATACATCACTGAGTGGTAGTTTATAGGAGGAAATAATAATATTTTAGTAGTTGCATCTGAAAAGTGATTTGATTTTGTATAAATGAATATGCTGCTTGTACATCAAACCCCGTGTATTGTGGCATTTAGTATTTCTATCCCATTATGGACTTTATGTTATATTTTTCTTTTACTGCACTGAAGGCTTTTCTACATTGAATGCAGAGGATTTGTATAGTAACATTTTCAAGGATTTCTTTCAGAAATTGATTCTTTCATCATTTAAAGCTGTTTTTTTTGCTTTTAATGCTATGTTTTTTTTTTTAAATCTTGGTCATGCAATGGTCCTTTCATGCCCAGTCAGCAGTAAGAACAATAGATTCTCATTGTATTGTGTTAACTTTGATGAGCTGCCAGCGGCTGCCCAAACTCTTCGACTGGGGTGTTCTTTAATTGTTGGCTAATGCACCTCTATGGTAAATCATTTAGGGGGAATCAGGCTGACTCTGATTTAACATTAGCATGCTCATTAACTTGAACTTGTGCCGATAGAGCTTTATTGGACTTTACAACAGTAGCTACAGGCTCAGCATTTGAAGTTTAAGAGGAAGACAGGGTGCCTCAGAGTAGCACAGATTAGTTTTGCTGCCAGAGCCCAGACTGATGCTTTTGCTTTAGACAGTGTGGCTCTTGCCAGGCCCGGACACTGTGTCAAGTTGGTGAATGGCCCATTGTCACTCTTGGCTTGACTAGAGGCAGATGTCATTTTCTTCAGTGCACATATTCTGGCTGCATATATAATTAATTTCCTGGTGATTCACAGTATGCCTGTAACTTCTTTTTAAATACAAAGACGATTCCAAAAAAGTTCAGACTGTGTAAACTGTAAATGAAAAATGAATGCAATGATTTGCAGATCTCATAAACACACATTTTATTTGCAATCGAACATAGAAACCACATTGGTTGTTTAAAATGAGAAAATCTACCATTTCAGGAAAAACAAATAAGTTAAATTTAAATTTGATGACAGCAACATGTCTCAAAAAAGTTGGGTCAGGGCCATGTTTACCCCTGTATAGCGTCCCCTCTTCTATTAACAACAGTCTGTAAATATCTGGGCACTGAGGAGACCATTTATTGGACTTTTGGGAGAGGAATGTTGTCCCGTTCTTGTCTGACAGGATTATAGCTGCTCGGCAGTCCCCCATTTCTCATTTCATGATGGGCCAAATGTTTTCAGTTGGTGAAAGGTTTCGGCGACAGACAGGCCAGTTCAGCAACCGGATTCTTCTATTATTAAGTCATGCTATTGTAATAGATGCAGTATGTGGTTTTTGCATTGTCCTGCTGAAAAATGGAAGCCCTTGGCTCAAAAGACATAATCAAAGCTTCCAATTCCATAGACACTAATGGAAGCCCAGACCGTCAGAGATACAGGCTTTTGTACCGAGCAACAGACCACCCCTCTCTTCTTTTAGTCGGGAGGACATGGTGTTCATGCGTTCCAAGAAGAATTTCAAATTTGGATTAGTCTCACCACAGATTTCCAGTTTGTCCATTTTAAATGAACTTGGCTCAGAGTAGACAGCAGTGTTTCTGGATCATGTTCACATACAGCTTCTTCTTTGCACGAAAGAGCTTTACCCTGCATTTGTCAATGCCACTTCTGGAAGTATTCCTGAGCCTGTGCAGTGATTTGCATGACAGAATCATGTCTGTTTTTAATGCAGTGCTGCCTGAGGGCCCAAAGAGCATGGGCATGCAATACTAACTTCCATTGTCCTTGCGCACAGAGATTTCTCCAGATTCTCTGAGTCTTTTGATGATATTGTGTACTGTAGATGATGAAGTATTCAAAGTCTTTACAATTTTACATTGAGGAACATTAGTCTGACTGACCGGTTTCCCATTAACCTCATTAACTGCAGTTTTAGCAACTTTCTTCAACTTACATCTCTATCCTTTTGTTTCTGCATCCCAACTTTTCTTACAGTGATACATTTTCTCACTTTAAACATTTGATACTTTGTTCTGTTGTAAATAAAATTGGGTTTCTGAGCTCTACAAAACATTGCAATCTGTTATTATTTACATTTTGCACACCATCATTTTCTTTTTTTTTTAGATTTGGGATTGGAAAACAACATCTGTCGCTTCTGTTCATGTTCATGTTCAAAAGCAGGAAAAATTTAACTATTGTTAGGTTCCACTAGCTGTCTTTTTTGTTGACACAAGGAAGAAACTCACACCTGTCCAGGTGCTCCTAACAAAACAGCCGCCAAAAGCCAGCATGATATTCCAGAAATGCAAACAAAGTCTCAAGCAAAAATGTGTTTTATGGAAAACTAGACAAATCTGCCGATGAGGAGGAAGTCAAAGAGAAGGAAAAGCAGTCACATTCAGTGATTTGTCAAGTTTTGGTATTCAGACTGAGGTGTGATAAGCTGAGCCAGTTGGAGCGTGCAGTGAAATCTGGCCTCCAGCAACAAGCATTATCACCATGCAAGTCAGGGCAGAGCTCTGCTCATAGTTCCTCCATCTTACTGTGAGAATGAGTGGCTGCGCGCTATTGCAGCTCCCTCAAGTCGTGAATAAGACCTTTGCTACAGTAGTGTTTGCCAAGGTTTCTGTTTTGCAGTTTTATCCGCGCGCGCATGTGTGTGTATATGAGTGAGTGTACATATGTTTTTACGCACAAGCATTTTCTTGTATTAACCCCTCCAATGTCTGTCCTGGTAAACGGCTAAAAAGGAAAAGATAGGAGCTGCCTCCAGGAAAGCTGCAAGGTTAAAAATGAGCGCAGGGAGGGGCAGCGCTTACAGGTGAGTCACTTGGCAGAAACACAGGCTGCAAGTGAAACTGCCGACCAAAGGTCACAGCAGGCATGTTATCGGATATAGGGAGAGTCTGATGCCATTGCTTTTTTAGCGGTACTCCTCACGTTTGACACTGCAACTACCTGCTCCGGCGCGGTCTATTTACTGGAACGTTAATCACAGCCCGAAGGCATCCAATTCAATTAAAAATAGCACAAACGCTTTGGAGGTTTGAGTCACACAGGCGTGCTGCACAAACACACTGCCTGCTTTTAGAAAACGCAATAAGATGAGGAATAAATCAAAGATCAAGATCCTCTCTGCTGCGCGTGCGTGCTCTGTGACAAGGAGGTTGAATTGGTTTCTTTTTTCCAGTGAGAAACTGCAAACCTCTGATCCAGAACTTCTTTTAAAACAGACTTGCTCCTCTGTGCAATAAGTGATTGAAAAGGGATTTGGGGTTTTTGCAGTAATCCAGCGGACCTTGAGGAGGAACAAAACTCGTCAATCAATCTGTCTGCCCGAACCTTTTTATTTAATATTTTTTTGGTTAACAGTTTTTGTTGTGTGTGTGTGTGTGTGTAAGATTCACATTATGAGACAGTCCTGCTTTGTCCTTCAGTGATCTACAATTATGATGCCAGTGGTGAACAGGAGCTGTGTCTACAAGTGGGGGACACGGTGCACATACTTGAGAAATTTGAAGGTGAGCAAGTATAAGCACACAGCAGGCCCCGACACATCCCTCTTTCCCCTAATCTAAAGCAAGCTGACACAGGAACTTAAACGAGATGTTGAACTAACTGGCGCTCAGTGTGTTATGCATAGTAATGTAAATGAGTCTATTACATTGTCCACCTGACATCACTCCTATCTCGCTCTATCCCCTCAGTGTAACATTTTTGTTGGGTAATTTATGTCTTCTCAGGCTGGTATAGGGGCTACACTCTACGCAGGAAATCACAGAAGGTATGGGCAATAGTGCTATATTATCACAGTATCATTGTCTTGGTGTGTATGTGTGCGTGTAAATATACTGATCACTATGAATTTTTTCTTTTTCTTCAGGGCATTTTTCCTGCTTCCTACATCCACTTAAAGGAGGCTACAGTTGAGGGAATAGGGTGAGATCACATATCAGTAAACAGATCATTTTGATGATAATCCACTCTGCTTTTGGTTTGCTGTCCAGCCTTGTGATTTGCCAGCGACATAGCAGTGCACTTACAATTATCATAAGTGAGGACTCAGTAATGCTTTTCTTGGCTGTGTAAGGAAACCATCCACCTATTTATCATGTATAGAAAAGCACTTGAATCTATCCAAATTATATGACATGATCTGTGAGTGATGAGCCACTTTTCCAATGTCTTTCTATTCTCTTTTTGTGGCTGGTAGCCAGCAGGAAATAATTATTCCGGCCGATTTACCCCTGGTACAAGAGCTTGGAGCTACTCTGAGGGAATGGGCCCAGATATGGCAGAAGCTGTATGTGGTATGTGGAGACTTTTTTTTTCTTTTATCTGCCACTTTGACTTTAGTACACACAGTTCCGTGCACCTCTGTTTTTCACCCCTTTGACACACTTTTGTTATAAAGTTGCATTGCTCTTCATTCCTCTGAAGGAAGGTATTATTTATAATAAAGCCTGTTTATCTGGCAGGTGAACAAGACAACTTTGTTCAGGACTGTGCAGCAGATGGCCTACAGCCTCATCGAATATCGATCTCAGATAGTGTCAGGAACGCTGCCCAAGGATGACCTTGTAGAGCTCAAAAAGAAAGTCACAGCAAAGATTGATTATGGAAACCGGTATGAATCCTGCTTTTTTTTTCTTTTCTTTTTTTCAGGAACTATTATTGTTGTGAAATCTCCTCAGGAAAGGGTTGTATGGGTGAGCCTTTTAAAATTGCTTCTGTAAACTTATTTGATGCTGTTTTGATCCTCTGGCTTGCTCAGGATTCTGGGTCTGGACCTGGTGGTGCGGGATGAAGCGGGAAACATGCTGGATCCTGACAGGACTAGTACGGTTAGCCTGTTCCGGGCCCATGAGACCGCCTCCCGCAGCGTTGATGACAGGATACAAGAGGAGAAGGCACAGTTCCGATTTGTTGATACTATCACCGGCTGTCAGTTTCATTTAATGTTGTTGTCCGCTCACTGTTTCTGGCCTTGTTTTCATGCAGACACGGCTACAGAACCTGGAAATGAGGCGTCAGACCCTTTTCAGTACGGTGCACACCTACAGCTTGCTCATGAACTTGAAAAACTTTGTGTGTAACATTGGAGAAGATGCCGAGCTGCTAATGTCTCTGTATGACCCGGATCAGTCTGAATTCATCAGGTTAGCTTGTTATGTTTTTTACTCTTAACTCGACAACTAAACAAGTTTGCCGTTTGATAGTTTGCGCTCGTCTGTGCCTCTAAAAGTCTGTAGAAATGTTCACAATGTTCATATAATTGATCAGAAAACTTTTAAAGAAGTATTAATGGCTCGCAATACTACAACTGCTAAAGTGAAAAATTAGGAATTGCAATTATTTATGTAATGCAGTGGGGAAAACAAATGTAATAATGGCTGGAGGTTGTGCATTATCGTCAAATAACTCAGCACAGCTCTGCTTTAAATTAGCACTCAAGGCTGATCGTTGTTAGGCATTCATCTGCTTGCTGGTGTAGAAAACTACTGTCTGTATTTGCTGTTAGACGTTATACCCGCATAAATAATGGAAGTGATTAAAGCAACCTTTAAAAAGTAAACATTTTGCTAACTGAATGTTTACTAAAGTAGACAAATTAATGGTGCAAAATCTTGAAACAGTCATACTGCCGATGCTCATATCTGACCCGCCACATAAAACGCAACGAGTGGAAATGACACTGTTTTTCACTTTACTCTCAGACGTTGAGATCTTGTTGCTGGAACATTTCAACTGCAACAAATAGCTTTAGATCTGGCAGGGCTAAATCCGAAAGAAGTCAGACTTGGCGAGAAATCCCAGGCCGACCAGCTGACCTCAGTGCCTCACCACGTCAGCTGATGGCTCAGCCTCACCTTGTGTGGGTCCTGCTGGCAGATATTATTCGTAGTTTGCTGTTTAAGCTGCTGGCCTGCAAACTCTTATCGCTGTCTCTGCAAGCTGCTTTACAACCCACCTCCATCGTTTCATGCTACTCGTGCTTTGTCTCACTGAAGCTGCAGCCACACATGGAGTGATTCGAATGTTAAGCATCGCATTGAACTTCATAGTTGGTTGCTAGTTGAAATTCCAGTTGCCTAGGTAGTCCTTAAATGTAGCCCGTCATGCATCACTCTTCAGTATTCTGCAAGTGAAGTATTCACTTCACTTGCTTGCCACGGAGATGACCCACCTGTTTCGTGTTGACAGCATTGCTTAAAGCCACCCTGAATGACATTGGCTTTCCATGGTCACCACATTGCTGCGAATCACTTCCTGTGTAGATGCAGCTTTGATGTCATGTGCATTGTTATGGGTGTGGGATGCTCTGTTCTGTGGGGGCGTCTCGCTGCTGTCCAACCTGCATTTTTCCCTATTTGTGCATGGAAATGCAGGGATGTGTGCTCTCGGGGAGGTCCCAGAACAGGGCCGTACCGCCAAATATAATTTACTGCAGATGGAATCAGTCTTGTTTTGACTAAAATGGTCCTGACAGAAATACCAATAATGACCGGCTGGTGATGATTCTTTTAGGATGGCTGCATCCTCCTATGTTTGGCAAGGCCTACAGGGATATCTAGGCTCTTATAATTATGGCATTTAAAATATGCAGACACTTGAAATTTTTTTTCTGGAAACTTTTGGATTTTATTGGGTGAGACATAAAATAATGCTGCTTTTACATTACTGGCTTTGGTTTCAGATAACGCCGTCCCTAACTGTGACTTTTATTTGAATTCTTGCAGTGAGAACTTCCTGGTGCGCTGGGACAGTATGGGGATGCCTAAAGAAATTGAAAAACTCAACAACCTGCCAGCGCTATTCACGGTAACCGAATCCCTACCCACCACAGTGCGTTCCCTCTCTTTCAGATTTAAACAATCCAAGCGCTGCCTGAAATCCGTGACAAAGAAGACAATTAGCGCCTGGATTGCTCCTAATTTACTAAAAGTTTCACTGAATGACTCACTCACAGCACATCATTGAAAATTTGAATGCATTTGCCTCCAATATGTTGCTTCTGTTTAAGTTAATAAGCGGTGTCTGTAATCAAGTCAGTGTGTTAACTCCATGTGTGCCATCAGGAGCTAGTGGTTTGGAGTGTGATAAAGCCACATTAATCAAGGTGCACAGTTTAAGATTATAGCAAAGCACACAAGTGGATTGAAAAGTAAAAACCCTCAGAAAAATAAGCATATAAACATGCTGGGAAGGCGATGTGTTTAAAGCTTTTACTCCACTCCTTTATCATGGAAATATTTTCCATCTGGTCCTCAGCTCCAGCCCTGTGTATGTACACAATGACTGGCAAGTAGAGTCACTGCCTTTTGTGCCTAATGCACCTTATCTCTCGCAGTGCCATAATAAATAATCTTTTGTGTGTCCTCTGTGTCCAGGACCTGAGCAGCACTGACTTGATGAGGCAGCGACTCTTCCTGGTGTGTCAGATCATCAGAGTGGGCAGCATGGAGCTGAAAGAGGGCAAGAAACAAACAGGCGGACTCAGGAGACCGTTTGGTGTGGCCGGTGAGGGGCTTTTTATGTCCTAATATTTGTACGAGCAGTATAAAAGTTCAATTTAAGAAGGAAAAAAAAGAAAAAGCAAGCCCTCTCTGGTGGTACAGATGCATGAATAGTTTTGTTGAGGTGGAGAAATGAAAGATCCATGTGTCGAAACGAAATGGGAACACCTGCTTCCTGACCTAGAAAATGCCTTCACTCTGCCTTGGCAAGGCAGTCGGAGGAAAATTGGTTTAGCAACTGTCTTTTTGTTTTCGGCCAGATGATTAGTGGATTTGATGGGAAATGGTTTTCCTCTGGTGTTCCAGCAAATGGACTGAAACCGGAGTCAGAATGAACATTCAACTCAGAAGTCATATTATTCTTAGCCAGGAAAAAAAAGCGTTAAAAAAAAGCATTCTAGGAAAAGATCCGGGTGAAATGAACAATTCAAAGGCAAGATCAAGACCGCTCAATATATCTTACTAAGCTGGCTTTCTGCTGCGCCAGGCAACAGGTGAGCGGGATCCAACACCTGGCTCGGCTTCTTTTTCAGATGTGGAAAATACACTTTCCAGACTTATAAGTAAATTAACTTTCAGAGCTCTTTAAAAAATAAAACAGAAAAAAGGTGATTCCCATTTTGCTGTCGTTTTGGCATTTACTAGAAAACGCTGTTAAATCTAGTTAATTAGCTCGTCTTTTTCAGTCTGCAGCCTTACTGTGAATGTGTCAATGTGTTTGTCATTGCAGTGATGGACATAACAGACATTGCCCACGGCAAAATAGATGACGAGGACAAACAGCATTTCATCCCCTTTCAGCAGTGAGTCCTCTAATGTTGTCATATTTCTGCTGTTTACAGGCTCGGTCTTGTTTTGTAACGCAACTCAATTGAGCACAAATAATTCATAAGAACATGAATAGCTCTCGAGTTATACTTACTGCCAACTGTGTTCCATTACGTTTGCTTTTTTTTTCTTTTTTCCAAGGCTGCAGTTCGACTTTTCCTACACTGTATTTCAAGGACAAAACACTTTTTGCAATTCTAAATGAAAGAGATGCTTCAAGATCATGTTTTTAGGGCACCTACAAACCGGAGGGGGAGGTGGGAGATAAACAATGACAGTCATATGTTCACAGGGATCGTAGATGGAAGAGACCCAAAAATATCTCGACTCATTTCTGGCTTCTGTACAAATTTTACCAAGTTTTAACCTCAGTTTTTCTTTTCTTTTCACTCTAGAACAGATCACTCTGTTTTTTTGAGAAGGTAGAGACCAAAAAAATATTGATTTAAATTTTCAATTCATGGCATCCTTCTTACCTTGAAAGACTTTGGCCCTATGTGCTTTGTATCTGACAGGAAATATGCAAGCCTTCAGATAAATATTAGGTTTTGTTTGGACATATACAAAGGAAAGATTGCACCGCTGAGCGTTTTAAGCTTTCCAGCCATGACAGGTTAATGATTTTTTTTTTCATTTCATTAACAGAGTAAATGTTTTGGCACTGTACGAACAATTAGGTAAATATAAATAGACCAGGGTAAGTACATTTTTAATTGAACACAAGATTAAAAATAAATAAATAAATAACTACAACGAGACACTGTTACATTTTTCTCCTGAGCGCTGAACGTGGTGAAAGGCTGTGAGATGGAACTGATCGAGATCACCAGTTTTGGCAAGCTGTCTGTAGCAACTCTAGAGTTCACCTTACATCTTGGGACACGCATCGCCCAGTTTAATCTGAGCTGGTGTGGTGAAATAGAATAACTAATTAATAACCTAGTGTATAAAAAAAAAAAAAAAAAAACCCTCACCTTAACGTTCATAGATATAGAAACGTTCATATTTAATAAACTTTCCATTTACAAAACAGCATGAGATGCCGCAAGAAACACGCAGTTACAACAATATGTTTCAGTTTTTCTACATTCAGTTTGCTGTCAGCACAGTGTGTCGGCTTAACCGTCTTAGTCTGATGTCATTATGTAAAAGCCTTGGGTGATGTCTTTGTCGGTAAGAAGGCTGTAAAAGTGATGATGATTCAGACCTCTGTCTCAGATTAAATTAATGGTTTGGACAACAGCTCTCGTGATGCGACTCGTCCTTAACAGCCTGTAACACCATGCTTTGTGGTGCAAAATAAAGTAACCCCTCCAAAAAAAACAAAAAAACCCATTGATTTTCTTTCTCTGCTAATTTTACACCTTAAAAAGCCATCCAGTGGGCCAGCTGGGACCTTTTGCTGGGCCTATTTTGGCCCTTGATTAACACCCTGATCTGCAGTGTTAACCTCCAGTCACAGGTAGAGCAGACTAGCAGTAGCATGGTGTTGGAGAACTGAAAGCTAATCCAACATCGTAGAAGAGTAAAAACACAACATTTCATCGATTTAATGTGACATATGCTTTTGCAGCACACAGAAACCTGACATAGTGAAACCTTATCTGACACATTTCTCCTTTTCTTGTTCCTTGTTACTAAACCACTACAATAGAGTTTTGTGATCACTCCCTTCTGTGTAATTACAGCGTCGGCACTGTGTGATTCTGTTTTCAGTAACTCTGATACAAAGACGTTCGGCTAACCTCACTGAGTACTTCCATAGAGGTGCAACTGTAAACTAAAAATGTGGTCAAGTGCTTTAAAGTACTTTAAAGATCAAAACTGATCAATTCTTTTTTTGGGAATCTATAATCTATATTTTAAAGTATACACATTGGTGTTTGTCTTATGAAAGGTTAGAGTAGTGCTAGTATTCTAAGCAACTTTACTCTGCTGTAGTCGCTCGAGCAGAGCAGCAGGGTTGTGGGAGAGATGCTGCGTGTTGTCAAAAACTCCAGAAAGCCTCACAGTGCCTTCGCAGCTCTTCCGTCCATTTGTTTGTCACCTGTCAAAGATGCTGGCAGTTGATTATTTTTTTATTTTTTACTTTTATTGTATTGTCACCTCTATATTTTCCCTCTCAGGATAGCTATGGAAACCTACATCCGTCAGAGGCAGCTCATCATGTCTCCGCGCATCCCTTCTCGAGTCATAGGAGAGAACGAGCCCCTCACAGCTGTCTTCAACAAAGTCATTGCCACGCGGGAGGTCAATCACAAAGGCCAGGGTAAAATGAAGTGCTCACAGACAGTGTGTTCCCCTGTGATTTTAGAGGGTTGCTCAAAATTGACTTTTTTTTGCTTTGAGGAAAATAATTGATGTGTGAGGGGTCTGCAAGGTGTACGCTTCTGCAGTCTGCCTCATTGAATTTCTTTACATGTTTGCTGGCAGGGCTGTTTGTGACCATGAAGCTTCTCCCAGGGGACCTTACCCAAGTCAGGAAGGACTACCCCCACTTTGTGGACCGCAGCACAGCTATCGTCAGGAAAATGGGCTTTCCAGAAATCATCCTCCCTGGTGAATTAAAGCCTTTGTTGATGGGCAATTCTTACCATGGTCATGCTCATTTTAATTGCTCACAAAGCTGTGACGAACTTTTTTTGTAATTTCTCAACACAACCTTCTGATCGTCTTTTATCCCTTGTCCAGGAAACGTGAGGAATGATATTTATGTAACCTTGCTACAAGGAGAGTTTGACCGTGGTAAAAAGAAGACCCCCAAAAATGTAGAGGTCATACTGAGTGTGCACGATGATGAAGGCAATCCCATGGAGGTAAAATAGACCAGTGAATGAAATTAAAAAAATAAAAATAAAAATCTTTTATTGAAAAAAAAAAAAAAGTAATTTAAATTGAGCTTAATCCAGCTTACTGAATGGCATCTTTTTATAAGTCATATAATTGTGACAATATACATGTAACCATGGTTCTGGACAGCCCTAAAGATAGAAAAGTGTTCTACAACAATCAACAATCAGAAGTTCTGTTTTGTTTCTATTTAGTAAACACTAGTCTATAAAAACTGGAAAGCCCAAAGCACAGTTCACTTGCTCAAGTTGCCCCATACCTCTCTGTTAGAGATTATTGATGAGATTCACCAATAAATATGGCCTAATGTGGATTTTGTAAAACATCATTTGGAGTTGAAGCTTGCTTCGTTGCTTCCAGCTATTTGCAGAATTCTTTCCATTGGTTTAATACATACCTGCAGCTTCCATGTGAGGGTCTCCAGAGTGAGAGTTGTCTTTCCAATGCAATGATATGCATGATAACTTCATAAGTAGCAGCTATTCCTGCTGCAGACAATCCTGTTTTACAGTTAAATAATTTGTTTCTCATCTTTAGTCTTTAGCTTAATCAGCTGTTTGTTCATTTTTATTTTACTGTTGGGAAAAGGCTCTTTACTCTAGTCAATGTTTTTAAATGAACCTATTTGTGTAGCTCTATAGTGTGGTAGTTTACACATTCGCTTTGCAATTGAAAGGCTGCTGGTTTGACTCCAGCTGGATACACAAACCCCTTCAGAGTTGCTTCAAGACGAGCATCTGGTGTAAAAATCTGCCTGCATATGGTTGTGGCGTTGGAGCAGCCAAAATATAAATTTCAAGCTACTACTTAAATATATTCAATTCAGTTTTATTTATATAGCATCAAATCACAAACACAGTTGTGCCACAGAGCTTAATAGTCTAAGGTAAAGACCCTACAATAATACAGAGAAGGCCTAACATTCACACGACCCCCTATGTGGAAGCACTTTGGCAACAGTGGGAAGGAAAAACTCCCTTTTAACTGAAAGAAACTTCAGGGAGAACCAGGCTCAGGGAAGGCCAGCCATATGTCACGACTGGTTGGGGGTGAGGAGAGGGATAATATATGAAATGTAGGGCTAATTTGATCGCAGTGCAACTGATCTGTATTTCGTGCAGCAAGTCTGACTCGTTTCCTGTGGGTGCTGACTTTTGTCACCGATTCCGTTCATAATTTTTATAGATGGAATTTCTAGGCATAGCTCGGTAGTGGAGGGTCTCCTTTTTGGTGGCCTCAGGATTTCATCTTTGCTTTTTGCAGACGATGATGTGTATAGTGGTGGTGGGAATGAGAATCAACACCTCCAAAGTCTGAGGTCATGGCCTTAGTCAAAAGAGTCAAAAGATGGTGGCGTGTTCACTCCCAGACTTCCTCAAATGGAGGATTCGAGTGTCTTGGTGTCTTGTCCAAAAGTGATGGGAGAGTGTAGCATGAGATTGACAGACGGATTGGCACCACGTCCTCAGTGAAGCGGACACTGTATTAATCTGTTGTTAAAGCTAAGCAGACAATTTATTGGCCAATCTAAGTTCCTACCCTCACCTCTGGTCATGAGCTCTGGGTAGTGACCGAAAGAATGAGGTTGCAGATAAATGAGTTTGCTTCAAAGGGTGGTAGGGTTCTCCCTGAAGCAATAGGGTTAGAGTTCAGTCATTTGAGAGGGACTTGGAGTAGAGCTGCTGCTCCTTAACATTGAAAGGAGCCAGTTGAGGTGGATCAGGCATCTGATTAGGATGCCTCTTGGAAACCTCCTAGTTTTGGACAAGTCCTACTAGGAGGAGGCCCTAGGGCAGAGCTAGGACTCAACAGAGAAATTATATCTCTCAGCTGGATTGGAAACAACTCGGTGTCCCTTGAGATGAGCTGAAAGAGGTGGCTTGGGTGAGGGAAGATGGGGCTTCGACTATGACCCAAACTCAGATAAGCAGCAGTGGATGAAGAGAAGGAGGGATCTACCAAATTATTAAAGCCAAATCGTTTCTTAAAATCCTTTGGCGGGAGACCATCCGTATTGCTGGATCATTATCTAACTGATAACTGAAGTTTGGTAACTCTGTATTGATTACATGTAGCAATTTTATGTGCTTGGCTGTACTTTAACCAAAAAAGAAGAAAGTCAGAGACAATTGAAAACAGCAGAAAGAACATTGAAGATGTTCCTGTCATGTAAACTAATCTCTTCCTTTAATGTCTTTAGAAAGCCATATTCCCTGGAGCTGGTTACGATGGCATAACAGAGTACAAGTCTGTCATTTACTACCAGGTGAAGCAGCCTTGTTGGAATGAAACGGTGAAGGTAAGCTCACAGCAAGCACCCACACGAGCAGCTCTGTGCCGTCATGTTATCTAATGAGATTTCTTTTCAAAATGGATTTGCTGTGGCTCAATTTATACAATAATCTGTAGGGACTGCATTGGTTGAATGTGCTATATGTAAATCTCCCACCCGCATTTGTTCCATATGTATAATCCTGTATTAGCACATTTCCTAATTCCAGTACCTTTTTTTCTTTGTCCTTGCAAGGTGACAATTCCCATTGAAGACGTGTGCCGCTGCCACTTGAGGGTGATGTTTAGACACAGATCCTCCCAGGACTGTGAGTGACTGTGCCTTATTTGTATGACAAACACCCACGTGTAATGCTGCCACCATGTTAAACACAGCTAGTGTGAGTGTTCTTGGATGAGTTCCCGTCTTATGCTCCTGTGTGCCCTTCAGCTAGGGACAAGTCAGAGAAGCCCTTTGGCATGGCCTTCGTTCGGCTTATGAGAGGAGACGGAACCACGCTGAGAGATGGCAGACACGATCTTATCGTCTACAAGGTATTGTTGCGGTATGATGTATAGGACAGGATGCTTTTCATATATTTATGCCGTGTTAAAGGTAATTCATTGAGCTTTAAGATAAGCAAGAGAATGTTTATTGCTTTTATCTAATTATGCAAAAAGCCTGTCTTGAATAGCTGACAGTGGGTAGATGGATTATGCATGAATCTCTCCAGAGTCAATAAATATGAAATTAGATTTCCATTGATCAGTGAAACCACATGATTCATTCCCTAGTTTCTGACTTTTCTTAGGTTGACGTGAAAAAAACAGAGGATGCAAAGGTTTATCTCACCTTGCCAGCAACCTGGGCGGAAGTGGAGGAGAAGGAGAAGCAAACGGGAAAGCAGTTCCACCATTCAGGAGTCATTCCTGTGACTAAGGACAGCTTCCAGCTTGCCACACTCACCTGCTCCACTAAACTCACTCAGAATGGTACCATCTGGCTCATCTCTTATTTTTTCTGCCACCCTTCCAGCCTGTCATAATGAAAAGATGTCCTGTCACAAGTGGTGTTTTAAGAAATGAAACAGCTTTGTTGATGGATAGCTAAGCATACTGTCATTTGACCTCCCCGCTGATTGCTTTGAAATGAATGAGAGTGATCCGTGTTGCTAATATTTCGCTGATGTGTTGATGCTGTCTGATGCATTTCTGATTCAATTAATGCTGAAATTTCTGCCTTTTAATGTGCATTACATTAAGTGATGTGGTAACAGAGGAGACGTTGCTCTTGCAATTTTTTTGTTTGTTCATTTGTTTTCTCCCCTTTCTCCTTTAGTGGATCTACTCGGCCTGTTGAACTGGAGGTCTAACACTGAGGATCTTGACCAGATTTTGCAAAGACTCATGGAGGTGGAAGGAAGCGAGATAGTTAAAGTATGCACAAAAATGTGTTACATTAAATAAATTGTCTAGAGTGTTTTAGAGAACTGTGTTTAATGGCACTGTTGTAACAGGTTTTTGTTTAATCCACAGTTTCTCCAGGACACTCTCGATGCCCTGTTCAACATCATGATGGAAACCTCAGAAAAGGACACCTTTGACACTCCGGTGTTTAATGCCTTGGTTAGTCACAGGAGCTACAATCGCATATAGCCTAATATTAGGATTCTCATCGGTTTAAAAGCACAAACACAATTAAAAAACACTCCATAATTGGGATCAACCTATTGCTTAATCGCAGAGGTGTGAAATAAACCTTTTCATAATCCCATCAGATTAAACACAAATCAAATGTAAATGATTTAACCTGATTAGTGGCTTGCTGAGATCTTCCTGTCAATGTCCTCTGGCTACCCAATGACAGGCACCGTTGTTGCTGCAGTGAACAAACTGTACAGTATATGTGTCCATCTTTAGTCAGCTGATCAAACCACGTCAGAGACAGTCGACATTCTTGTCACTTTGTTTTTTCATTTATGTGGAATCGCAGAATCACACGCCTGAAATGCCCAATCAGAATTAGGGGAAAAAAAAAAAGTTTGCATGGAACAGCAGCCAGTGTCAGTATGTGTTAATTCCTACTGTTGAGTTTCAGTTTGCGTTCCCTCAGCCTGAATCAGTTCACAGGGAAGAAAAATCAGTCATAATAATAAAACTGAACTGATTTTACAAGTTTACTTTTTTTTTCTCCCCAAATTTAAATTCATTCTGAAATTTACAAAAATTGGGTGAAAGTTGCTGCGATCACCAGCCTTGATGATAAATGCAGTTCCTGTGCCTGCTTCTTAAAAGCCACCCGGTGTTTTTGGCTTTTGAACACGTATAATGCCCCAGCGTAGTCCATGTCCATCAGAACTGCTTGCGAGATGATTGATCCCTACCCCCGCAAACACACACACGCACCTTTTCTTTTTTTTTGATGCCTAGATTGGCAAAGCAAGGTCCCACTGTTTATTATTACTGTGACTCCTGAAAGCAGCAATCTGACTTTCACACCCAGGCGATGGTGACAGAGTAATTGGGGTTAAAACTTTCTCGTCTCTCTGTTTTCTTCCGTTTGTAACATAACTGAATCTGGCACTTCTCGTGCAAACAGCTAAGTGGAACGCTGTGAAAGCCTTCTAGGACACACTGTATGAAAATGTGTGTTGTCGTCTCTATATTTAAATCATATCATGCCTCCCTCTTTTCTGTGATGGCAGACTTTTTGAAATGTGGCCATTCATAGCAGCTTTGAGCACATTTGCCTCTTGATGTTTTTCCGATTGTTTGAACTAGTAATTTTTTACCAAAACCTGGCACTTGGTGTGAAGTAGTGACTGTGCGATGCTCTGTTTGCATTAGCGCCTACTTGATACAGCCTTTCTATAACGTTAGAGGAGTGAACAACTTTTCATTTACATAAAATGATAACCTTTATGAACTGTTTAAATCTGCACAGGCTTTAGTTTTATTTCCTCCTTGTTCTTTTTGCTTTTATCCAGGTATTTATAATTACTCTTATTGGCGACATCAAATTCCAGCACTTTAACCCCGTCTTGGAAACCTACATCAACAAGCACTTCAGCGCCACCTTGGCTTACGTGTGAGTCCCCATTCTATATTTATACTTTTAATAGCTTGTGCTGTTTATTCTTAATTCTTTCAGCTCTTCTTCTCCTCCCACACCGTAATTACCCCCTTAGACCTTAATGTCTAACTGATTCACTTTCTCAGGAAGCTAACCGGGGTGCTTAACTACTATGTGGGCCATGCTGAAGAGCCCGGCCTGACTGAGAGACTCTATGCCGCACTCAAAGCTCTCAAGTACCTGTTCAGGTTTATTGTACAGTCCCGAGTCCTCTATCTCAGGTACGAGAAGCACTGCAACACAAGAATCCCCTCAGCATTTCCATCATTCCGAGGGTGGCTTCTTGTGTTTTAATGGTGGTGTTTTTTCCGCAGGTTCTATGGGAACAGCGAGGACGGAGACGCTTTCTTCAACTCCATCCGCACCCTCTTCCTCTCTTTCAACTCTCTCATGGACAGACCGCTGGATGAGGGAGTAAAGATAAAGGTACACTGAAGGTGTTTGTGTGTTTAGGAACTAAATATATCACGTGGAAGCACTTTATAATTGTATTTATTTATTTTTTTAAACCAAAAAGCCATTTGTCTAGCTTTACAATGGAACTAAAATGCAGCTGGTCAGACTTTATGAAGATATTATTTTGGTTTTTGGTCTCTATTTTTCCGCTGCTGCTGTTCAATAACTGCAGCAATCCAGCTGTGAAAAATGTGTTACACTGTTGTACACAAGTTATGGAGGAAGCTGTACAAATTAACTGCAAAATAATGTGAGCTCTTTGCTGGCGGGCTCGGTGAGGTGAGGAAAAAGCTCAGTTTAAAAGCTTGTTTGACTAGAGAATAAAAATCGTCTCCAGTCTTCAGCCTGATGAGACCTGATTCTTTGCTTTTTTTTCAGGGGGCTATATTGAAATACCTCCCCAGCATCATTAATGACATCCAGACTGTGTTTGATCCTGTGGAGCTCAGGTAACTCTCCAGAGAGTTTGCACAGCGGGAAATGATAATTGCCTGTCTACGTGCAAATTGTCATATTTACTTCTGAGCAAAGGAGGCGTTTTTCCTCAATTCTTGCCGCTGTAAAATCAACCCGTCGTGTGTGCGGCTCATTAGTCCTCTGTGACTATAATTACTGGATGTGAAATGTGAATAGCATTAAAATTGTCACAGCTGCTCTTTTGCCTCTTTTTCTTTCAGCGTTCTCCTCGCGAAGTTCATCGAGAGCATTCCCGACTCTCAGCTCGTGCGTCAGAAGCTTGGTTGCATGTGTAAAATGGTGGAGAGTGACCTTTTCAGGCAGCCAGGTAGGAGTCCTTGAGGCTCAAAAAAAAAAGCCCGTGATGACATTTCGTACGAGATGAAAGAGGAAAAACAACTTTTACACTTGCGTACAAGTTTATTAGGTTAAATCCATTAACGGGAAATGCGCCGTGTTCCCTCAGAGTGTCGAGATGTGCTTCTGCCGCTTGTTACCGATCAGCTGAGTGGGCAGCTGGACGACCACTCGACTAAACCAGACTACGAGGCCTGCGTCCAGCTGCTCAGCACAGTGCTGGACAACCTGGACCGCAAAGACGTGGTGAGGCAATTACTACTTCATGTCCAAATTACCGTAGGAATTATCTCGTCAGAAATGAGGTGGTCGATACGAGCTGCCAAAATTCAATTTATCCACAGAGAGCGGGTAAAGAGCTTAGGTATCCATGGGGACCACAAAGAAAAACTGCTGCTCTTTACCATCACAAGGAGCCAGTTGGGGTGAATTGAGCCTATTTTTAGATTTTATCTTTGTACTTTTAACTGGGGAAAAAGGCCTTAGGCAGACCCATAGCATGCTGGAGGGATTATAGATCTCATCTGACCTGGAGGAATCTGCGATCCTCTGGAGAAGCTGGAGGATGTAGTTAAGGATAGGAATGTCTTGGCTGCTCTGCTTACCCTGCTGCCACTGTTGTGCTTATCCAAGATAAGCTGTTCAAAATGGATGGATGGATGGTTAAGTGGAACATCTAGTTATCCCAGTTTGACTTTTACTTGCCTAGGTTTTGAAATATTGCTCTCTAGTGACTTTTTTCCTCCCCCCCCTCCACCCTATTATACCGGAGATGAATGGAATTTCCTTCTTTGATGCTCCAGCTAGAAGAAAAATGGCAGTCGCATCACTTCCCACATAGGTTGTCTGGATAATCCACAAACCTACATTTACTAGTGTGAAGTCTACCTTCTAACCTTAATAAACATGAAAAATATTTGCTGCACATAAAATAATTTCATCCTTGTTATTTTATACCTAAAGAAAAACAGCAGACCACAACAGACCAGCGACCTGCCCATATTCACGAGTTCCAAAAATAGAGCTATGTCAAAGGATGATTCAGCACAAGCATGACAGAGTAATAAAGTAGAAAGCAATAAATTCAACAAATCCCACTGCGGTATCTTTTTACTGTTTAGATGAGAGAGCCGGCTTCGTGTGTAGCTTGGTGATATGCAAACTGCTGCTGAGTTTACACTCAGCTTTGTGGTCACAAATGTAGCCAAGCTGACGACGTGGTGTCAGTAAATTTAGAGCTGAATCCAGTAAGACGCTAAAAACCTTAGACCTGGCAGTCTCTTATAGGCTCTACACATTTGTTTTTATTTTTGAAGTGCTTCTAAGTTTTCTTGCCATTGCCAAAAAGCATAAATTAATCCTGATTAATTCAGTTTGCAACTTTCATGCAATCTGGTAAAAATCGCAAATCTGGAGCCTTCTACATGTATACAAAATGTACATTAACCATTCATATTCATAATCCAGCCACTAACCACGTGGATTTATAACAGGAATTCAGACATTCCCCCACAAACAGGGACATAGTTGCTGCAGGACAGCAAAATGACGTAGGCGCTTGGCAGCCTCTCTTTTATAAAGGATTATAACCAGAATACAACCCGATGGCAACCAGTTGAGTTGAGTTCCAACTCTGAGCTCATTGGCACCGAATGACTGTGATTAGCTGCAACGTGCTGGCAGCAGTCTGCTATTATTCACAAGCCTTCGCCAGTTTGTCTGAGAGTGATTGCAGTCAGCACGAATCAGGCCGCGATGGTTTGGAGACAGATTCCACCAGGCAACCAGAGGTCACACGGAGGTTGAGGTTGTTGCACTCTCAACCACCTGAAGAGCAGTTAGTTGCCAGAACTACTTGTTGGTCAGAAACGCGGGGAAAAAAATGGACGACCACAATTTTTTTTTCCTCTTGAGTTTTTACTCTAATATGACTAAAATCTGGACATATCCAGTTTCTGATAGAGAAATGCTTGACAACTGGAACCCATAGATCTTATGAGTCAATCCACTAATTGATTGAGTTATTATATTTTGTGTGTGTGTGTGTGTGTGTGTGTCTATTTTAAAATTAAATACTGCGGGCACCGCAAAGGGAATTTCATTCATCTCCACTGTGTTATAGCGGGGACGGCACTGTCAAAGCTGAGTATTTCAAAAATAATGAAAGCGCCGCTGTTAACAGTTTAACAAAAAGGGATTCTGTCAGTCTGTGACAGCACGTCTGCGTCGCTGGTAACGGTGCCTGAAGCTGTTCTGTCTGCGCAGGGTCCAACCAGGGGGCACGTTCAGCTGATAATGGAGAGGCTTCTTCGCAGGGTTAATCGCACTGTCATCAGCATGGACCGATCATCTCCTCTCATTGTAAGACGTGCTCATATTACAGCTGAAATGTGTCCTTGACAACCACATTGTCAGCATTGATTTTAATATTAATGGCACTGACATCAACAATTGCTATATATATGTAGCTGAATATGTAAAATATATGCTGAAAGTGTCTTTTTTTTTTTTCTTACCTTGAAAGACATTTGACTGTGTCTCTCTTGTGGCAGGGTCACTATCTCGCCTGCATGACGGCGATCCTCAAACAAATGGACGACATGCATTACTCCCACTACATCAGCACCTTCAAGACGAGACAGGATATCATTGTAAGTGTCTTGGTTCCTCCCCTCTTGGCTACAGCTTGTCCTGAAGCATCTCATCAATAACAGGCTTTAAACCACCCAGGCCACTTACTGCTCCTTAAGAGAATATTGATTCTAGACATTTCATGCAGTGGATTAAGCACGCATGATGAGGATGTCCGTGGGCCTTAATTAAGCCGTGGGACCATTATGCGTGACTGACGTGTAGTTGCAGCGCTGTGAATTTTTGGGTTTTTTTTAATTATATTTCTTTAAAGGGCTGGAGAGCAAACCCATGCAGTAATGATTTCATTGTACTTTTGACCCAAGGACTTCCTCATGGAGACATTCATCATGTTTAAAGACCTCATGGGAAATGTCTTCCCCGCTGACTGGATGGTCATGAACCTGGTGCAGATGGGAGTCTTCCTCAGGGCCATTAACCAGTACTCGGATGTCCTTAACAAGTTTTTCCTGGACCAGGCACATTTTGAACTCCAGGTTAGTCTCGTCCTCCTCCTGCTTCAGTAGAGGTTACATTCTTTATTAAACACAAACTCGAAATCGGTTAATTATGGTATTAATATTTGAAAACCCTGCTTCCCCTCGCAGCTGTGGAATAACTACTTTCATTTGACCGTGGCGTTTCTCACTCACAAGACGCTGCAGCTGGAGTCCTTCTCTCAAGAAAAACGAAACAAGATACTGAACAAGTGAGACCATTTAGTTTTCATCAGACAGGTTATTAAAAATAACAAACAGATTGTGCGTTGTGTAGAATGTAAACAAAAACAGAGTGCGTTTTATAATTGGCTAAATATGGAAGAAAAGCATATTAAATGCTGAAGAATTAACATGTTTTCATTTTTATTTTTAATACGCAATACAGGGAAAAAAAAAGACTGGCATCACTTATGTTTTGAAAAGTCCTTATTTTTGAAAGCACATATGTTTTCTTCTAATGTAACCTGAAATTGATTGGAAATCTTGTAAATGGCAAATAATGATTAATGGAATAATTCATCATAAATCATTTATGAATTTTTTAATGGAGTATCTACAAAGGCATACATTGGGCCTCATTAGCAACCATTACTTCTGTTCTCCTGTGGCACATTGTGCTACCGAACTCAAGTTTATCACATTAAAAGACTGATTAATCATTTGAAAACCCCGTTCCTATTACGTCCGCTGTTGCACTGATTAAAGAAGTGGTAAATTTGGTTAGTGGTTCGGGCGGAGAATCAGGCTCTGCGGGTCAAATTATAGTGCTAAAATGGGCCAAAAAAATCTAAATCTAATGTTCTTCTGAAACTCTCAAGTTCTAAGAAATAAAGGGTGACCTGGAAATTCAACAGTATGTACCACTCCATTTAAACAAACTGGTTTTAGTGGGAAGCCAGAGTACCTACACGAGTTCGACAGATACCTTGCAGGTCCTTATCTGCCAGCTTCTCAAACTTAAAGAACAAGAGAGTTTTTGATTCAGTTTTATTGATATAGCGCCAAATAACAGCAACAGTCACCTAAAGGTGCTTTACATTGTACAGACCCTACGGTAATACAGGCCCAGCAATCAGATGACCCTTTATGAGTAAGCACTTGGCGACAGTGGGAAGGAAAAACTTCCCTTTAACAGGAAGAAACCTCCTGCAGAACCAGGCTTAGGGAGGAGCAGCCATCTGCCACAACCGGTTGTTGTTGTTGAAGTGAGGGAGTCGAGACATTAGACACACTGTGTCTACAGATAATTAATAACTGATAATTAAATGCTGAGTGGTGTATAAACACACAGAGAGTGTAAAAAGGTGAGTGAAGAAACACTGAGTGCATCATGGGAATCCCCAGCACCTCAGGAGGGTAACTAAGGGGGCGGGCTTTAAGGGTCACCTGATTAAGCCCTAACTACTGTATATGCTTACCAAAAGAAAAGGTATTAAATCTCATCTTAAAATTAGAGAGGATGTCCATCTCCCGAATCCAAACTGGAAGCTGAAGGCTCTGCCTCCTATTTTACTTTTAAATACTCTAGGAAGAGAGTAAGCCGCTCTATTGGGGTGATATGGTACTATGAGGTAGGATGTGGTCTGATAATTATTTGTTCTATTTTTTGTTTTCCTCGTACAATCTTCAGTTAAATATAAGATTTAAATGATGTGCAAATGACTGCATTTTGTCATCATTTCCTGTTTGCACACCTCTTATGCCACTTTTGTTGTGGTTTTAGAGCATATTTTAACAACGCTTTGATTGAATTTTGCTGCAGATACGGAGACATGAGGAAGACTATTGGATTTAAGATCAGAGATATGTGGTATAATCTCGGTGAGTGTGCTGGACCATCTGGTAATGCTTTTGTTATCACAGAGTTTGTGGAACTGTGTATTCATTGCCTGCAAGTAATGCAAGGGGAATAACAAGACAATATTTTTTATTGTCCGGCTTCATATTTTGTTGTTGTTTTGTTTGCCACATTATTAGATTTGTCCTCTCTTTGTTGAGAATGAAGATGCTGTTTATTGCCTCCTCAAATAACACTGATATTTCTGTGTGATCATGTTCGTTGTCCCTCAGGCCCCCACAAAATGAAGTTCATCCCAGCTATGGTCGGACCCATTCTGGAGGTCACACTAGTGCCTGAGCCCGAACTGAGGAAAGCCACCATCCCCATCTTCTTCGATATGATGCAGTGCGAGCACAACTTCAGCCCTGGACACACGTTTGAAACGGTGAAAATCTGCCTCAGAAGTTCACCACTTTGGTGGTTTTTGTTTGAATTCTGCGAAAGCTGCTCCTGGCTAAATATGACATTTGTGATGCTTGTGTGATGGTGGCCTGGGTTACTTTATTTATTTTTTTTAATTCTCTTCTCATCTTTGCAGTTTGAAAATGAATTGATAACGAAATTGGATCAAGAGGTAGAGGGAGGCCGAGGGGATGAGCAGTACAAAGTCCTGCTGGAGAAAACGTAAGCCAGAGGAGCAGATCAAACGGCAAAGATTTCTTTTACCCGAATCTGTTTAAGGAGTACACCGCACTGATGAAAAACACTGATTCTTTCTCAAAAGGGGATTCACATAGGATTGCTTCAAAAAATAATACAAAGGCCTTTCTGATTGTATTTTGATTCGGCTCTCAAGGAGCCAGAAGAGCGAGGTAGTCTGTTAGAATTGTAAGCAGTGTCTAATAAAGAGATGTCTCTCAGGGACAGAGTGTACCATTCAGGAATAATAAAGCAAATTTTATTGTGTTGGTCAGGAAGACAGTCGGGCTTTAGCAAACTGATGAACTAGAAATTTACCTTTACTACTGAAGAGTGGTCTATAAATGAGTTTTGTTTTGTTGGGTATGTGTAGATTATTGGAGCACTGCAGACGCCACAGATACCTGTCCCAGTCAGGAGAAGAGCTGGCTCTACTGCTGAGCAGCCTGCTGGAGAATCTACTGGCGTACCGCACCATCACACACGATGAGAGTCCCGAGCACCGCATGAGCTGCACCGTCAATGTGCTGGTATGCCCTCTGCCTATATTAACCAAAGGTGTAACGCTATTTGCAATATAAAGCAATCACCTGTGCAAATAGCTTGAAAGAAAATGTTTAAAGTAAAAGCATCAAATTTTTCCTCTTTTTTTTCCTTCCTGCAGAATTTCTACAAAGAGAAGAAGAGGGAGGACATTTACATTCGGTGAGTCAGATTGAGACGTAAAGCTATTGGTTTGCAGGCTAATAGGCTAGCTGTGTCTAACCGCTGTGCTCTTGTAACAGGTACTTGTACAAGCTGCGAGATTTGCACCTGGACTGTGAGAACTACACAGAGGCGGCCTATACTCTGCTGCTGCATGCCGAATTACTGGAGGTCTCTGACACATCAAAGCGTTTTTTTTGTTTGACAGAGAGATCTTTTTTAAAGTCTGAGCTGTTTAATCTTTCTCAAGTGTGCTTCTAAATGGTGAACTGAATGCTTATTTATGGTTATTTGCTTTAACGCAGTGGTCCGACAAACCTTGCGCAGCTCATCTGATACCTCGGGGAGACGGGGAGCATGTGTGGACCCAGCAGGAGCTGAAAGAGAGGCTCTTCCAGGAGATTATATGTTACTTGGACAAGGGCAAGGTGATTATTAGCTGCTCTACATGTGAGCTGTTGTCTTAGCATAAGGCTTAAACCACTCCAGAGAAGGTCTGTTCTGTAAGTCAACATTGGCAAACTTCTCGGGAAGTTGCAAAGGCAACAAAAACACAGACCCAGCCACAAGACTCTTGAGTTGTGACAGCGTTTAGGCTTCTCAGTGGTTGGCGCATGAAGCATCAACCGTTATCCCCCGAAGCTGTGAGGTAGGGGTTTTTACCGAGAACAGCAGGGGGAACCAGATGGCGAAGTATACCTTGTGTTATGTTTACAGTAGTCCCTCTTATGACCGAGTGGTGCATGTGTCTTCTCAGATGTGGGAAAAGGCCATTGAGATGGGCAAACAGCTGGCCAAGATGCACGAGAGCCACATGTTCGACTTCATGGAGCTGAGCCAGCTACTGGTAAGAAGAGAGATGCTTTAGAATTGAGTACTGCAAATAAAGCACTGTGATTACTGAAACCTCAGAGAAAGTCACCTTCATAAACAGATAGGGAAAACAACTGATATAAAGTGCAGACTCTCATTGTTTATGGCCTCATTAATACTAATTTAAATGAGCGTGATGACAAGAATTATGTGCCAGCTTGTTCGAGGCTGCAGCCGGTTCTCTGGGAAGGGGAGAAGAGAGTGTGTGCGGTAACCTTTTGCTCAGCTCATTTTCACTCCGACAGCGTCTGCTGATAGTGTGGAGTTTAATTTGATTATGCGCAATCTAGTTATAAAGTCTCTCAGTGTTAGTCATTTTGTATATTTGTGCTTCAGAAGTCTTTTCTCGAAATTAGGTAAAAGATAATGAAAGTTTTGTTGCTGTGGGGTTTTTTTTTCAATGCTGTTATAAATGGTTTTATTTTTGTAACCGCTGTTAGTTTAATTTCAAAATACTGTCTTTGAACTGTATTTACAATCTTGTTTGGCTTGTGTTACAGAAAAAACAAGCCGAGTTCTATGAGAAAATAATGCATGCGATGCGGCCGCAGCCAGAGTATTTTGCTGTTGGATATTATGGCCTTGGATTCCCGTCCTTCCTCAGGGTAAGAAAATGAACACCTCTCTCAATAAATAGAGACTTAGGAAAAACCCTTATGTACCCGTTGCTTATGCAGTGAGCTGGCTTTTTGAAAAATGTCTCGGGGCAATGTGCAATAATGCCGATAAAGGTTATTGGCTTTCTGATGACACAAGAGAATGTCAGCACGAATACAGCATCAGACGTGCACACCTCTCGTATATCCTGGAAAATGAGGTTGATCATAATTCTTGCTGCTTATTGACTTTCATTTGATGTGTTACACAATTACACTTTCTGCTGCAGAATAAAATGTTCATCTACAGAGGCAAAGAGTATGAGTGGCTCGAGGACTTCAGCTTAAAGCTGCTCTCTCGGTTTCCAAACGCCGTGCGGATGACCAGCACAGCACCCCCTGAAGGAAACATTAGCAACTCCCCGGGACAGTGTATCCTTTAATGATAAGAAAATGCTTTTAATTCATATGTCAGCATTTTTGGACATGGAGTATTGTGACCCACCCCTTATTTCTTCATATTTTGCTTCCAAGAAGCCAGACTTCCTTGTGATTTCTTTTTTTCTTTCTCTTTCTTTTTTCTTTTCTTTTCTTTTCTTTAAAGTGGTCTTCAGCCATAGTTCTGCAGGCCTTATAGATGTCTTTCAAAGTTTTTTCTTTGGAAATTGGCTGCTTTTTCACCCATTTTCAGTCCAGTTCTTGTATCTGACCATTTTCAGAGGAATGCTAGTTAAGCTACTTAACCTATGAATTATTTAAGCTTAAAAAATGCCACCTAACTCAAGGGATGAACCATTATTGTGGGGCTAGATTTCAGCCCTTGGTGTTGAGGATCTAGTTAACATTGATGAAATTATGAATGCAGAAAAGTTTAATCAGAACGGGAACGGCTTCATTTTGTAGCATGGAAATGATCTAAAACAAACTATCAATTAAGTAAGTGCAAAAATCTTAATGGATTGGCCTCGTCAGAATCCCGGCCTCAATATCCCAATATTAGTGAAGCAGTGTGGGATCATCTTGACAGAGAACAAAAGGCAGAAAAATCCAAAGAAAAGAAGAACTATTTTACTGTTTTACGAAAGCTTGTTTAAGAGAGTGATTGTGCAAACAATTTTTTGCCTCACTGTATCTATTCTGTATTTCTGTAACAAAAAAAACAACCCAAAATCCCCCAAAAGATCAAAGCAGGTCTAGCTGAAGATTCACAGACCAATGCAGATGCAAGAACCAATGTTTATGTCTGATACCTTCATTAAAGCTTTAGCTTTAGCTTTGGTCCATGGCTAGTTAGCACATGTTAGCATGCTAACAGAGTGTGTTAGCACTGGCACTGTGAGAGTTCTTTTCTTAGCTCAGGAGTACAACCTTAAAAAATGGCCGTCAAAAAATGCCAATTAAGGCAAATCGTAAAACCGTACTGAGTTTGACTTGTTTTTGTTGTCTCTGCTTTTTCACATTGTCCCTCGTCTTATCCTTAGCTGAACTTCAGACATCCAGTGCTTTACTGTCAAGCCTGTTCTCACTTTGCCGAAGCAGTTTAAAGACAAGGGGGTTCCAGAGCAGATATTAAAGTGCGTAACAGAACACTTAAAGGCTGATTTATTTTCCCGTGGCTATCTTGGGATTTATGGTTCCCTGGGCAAAGCGCTAACTCAACGCTGTCCTTCCCTGTTCTTTTCCAGCTATTACAGAACCAATGAAGTGGACCAATTCCAGTATTCCAGGCCCTTCAGGAAAGGTGAAAAGGACCCAGACAATGAATTTGCGGTTAGGACTTTTTAAATTTACTTTAAAGCAATGACTCATATGTAAGCATACACTCATAAATTAAAAGGAGGTGGAAAAAAACACTGTGTATGCACATGCCGCACCTCAAAGATTGATAAAGACATGAAAACGTCAGCCTTTATATTTTATTGTTATTTATTCTCCCCTATAGACCATGTGGATCGAGAGAACAACATACATTACGGCCTATCGCTTCCCAGGGATTCTCAAATGGTTTGAAGTCAAATCTGTCTCAATGGTAAGAACACTGGACTAAGCCTTGACGCTCACACTCTGTGTTTGCTTGCGTCGCATTGTTTGGTTCGCTAAAATTTGTCCTAAAATACACTTTATTTTTAATGTGTGTCTTTTTAATGCACAGGAGGAAATCAGTCCTTTGAAAAACGCCGTAGAAACCATGGAGAAAACCAACGAAAAGCTGAGTAACCTTGTGCAACAGCAAGCATGTGATCGCTCACTGTCCGTCAACCCACTGTCCATGATGCTCAATGGCATAGTTGACCCCGCAGTCATGGGTGGCTTCTCCAACTATGAAAAGGTCTTTTATTTTTAAATTTAATATGACATTTTCTCTTCAGATTGCTTTTTTTTTTTTTTTACAGACAAATAATTTAAAAGGGATTTTTATTTTTATGTAATTGGGTCATCTTATTAGGGTGGAAGCTTTGTGGAAGTTGTCAAAGCAAACAAAAATGGCTTCTGTACAACAAGCAGATAAAACGCTTCACGGTGAAATACTGATTCCCAACAAAGACGTCCTCAACACACAGTCTTTTTTTTGTTAGATGTATTGTTTTAATTATACCAGTGTAGCTAGTGTGTATAGGGATAGTAACTTTTGGCATGGATCGCAAAGAACAGCTCGTGCAGTACTGTGAATGCAGTTATATGGTCATTAACTAAAGTAACGGACAGATTCAACTCTAATCTGATGATTGAATTAAAGGAACAGCAGTGCTCATGGAAAAGTGCATCACAGAGAACATACTGTCCTCTGAGAAAACATGGATTGTGATGCATTTCACCTTGTTACAATACTTCTCATTGTTAGGCTCATCTCTGCATGAAAGGGTAATTATTTCTGTGTGTTTTTGAGCATTCCAGATATCACATCAACAAATGAGAAGTCAGTAGATGGAAATAAGCTTTGTCATTGTGGCTTTAGTCACATAAGAACTCTTTAAGATTTTCACCGTGGGAACAAAAAACGAACAAAGAACAACAAAGTCATGCACGACCCAGATGACAGGAAACAGAACTTCATAACAAAAATGATCTTTTGAATCCACCTGTGTATTTTGTATCTCTGGTGTAGGTGGTGGTGTACAAATACTGCATGTGCACATGTTCCCAGCTTCGGAAAAGTGTCTGGCAGGCTGTATGAATTGTTCATTTACTGTGACAACAGAAACGCAAATTGTACAAATGGGGAAAAAGGCTACTTTTTTTCTTTTTCAAATTGAATATGTACAGTGCACACTAGAAGCCACCCTTTACGTCCATTAAACTACAGTAGAACAGTGTCTCACTGCTTCTCATTGCAGACTGCATTGTTTGCTGAATTGGTTTCACGTCGCTTGCACAGCTCTTAACTTATTTTTTTTTGAGCCAGAATATAAAGCATTCAATCGACCAACTACTGCCAAAGCCCTCTAATAAAACATAATTAATTCAACTCCAAACAATAATGGTGAATTATAATTTCTAAATCCTTTTTTTCTCCCCCACTCAAAACTTCTGGCTGGCCTGTTGCTTGTTATGAGCTACAAGATTGTATTCATAAGTATACCACTGTGGCCTCTTTGCCACTCTTTGGAGCTATATTCATTGTAGCTAGCAGCTGTATTTTAAGTGACAATGCTTTAACAACACAACAACAAGAAATAAAACAAAAAAAAACCCCAAGTTGCCCAATTTTCATTCTGGTGCCATTCTCTGCAGGCTTTCTTCACAAACGCCTACATCCAAGCGCACCCGGAGGACCGTGAATGCATTGAGGAACTTAAACGCCTCATCGCCCTGCAGGTAAATCCTTCGCTTGTCATTGGCACTGACACGGTATCCATGACAGCAGCGTTCTGTAACACTTAAGTGCTCCTCTCCCCCCTCCAGATCCCTCTCTTGGCAGACGGAATTCGCGTCCACGAGGAGAAGACAACGGAGCAGCTGAAACCCTTGCACAACCGCCTGGTCACTTGCTTCCAAGACCTTCGGGAGAAAGTGGAGAAGCAATATGGCGTCATAACTTTGGTGCGTTGCCAGCTCAAAAACTCAATTTAATGTAAGAGGGTGCCAACTTAAGCTATTGGCCCTCTTGCCTTCCTATCAAACGGCTCTCATTCAAAGCAGAGTGTACATTATATTAGTGCAGGACCATAAATCTTCCTTTAGCCAATCTATTGCGACCCGTGTTTTGCCTGTCATTGTGCTCCTCCCCTGCCAAGATCTCCTCTCCTCCCCCCAATGACGCTTAATCCCATTTGTGTGTCCCAGCCCTGCTCTCTCACCGAGCAGAAAAAGAGTCGCGTGGGCTCGGTGGTGATGCCCTACATCCTGCCCTCCACCCTGCGTCGCATGTCCACTATCTCAACCGTCTCCAATGCCTCCTCGGGCCTCTCCAGCGGCTCTGCTTCCTCAGACGGGCCCTCCTGCCTTTCCTCCCAAGAGTCAGTCCCAGCATCCATGCGCTGTTTATTTTATCTACCTTTCCATCCTGTCTAGACATTGCTTACTTTTAAAATGAATTTTGTTTTCCTTATTTGGAAAAAAAAGTGCACTGTCTGTGCATCTGATTGTATATCTGCTTCATTCACAAACAGTTCCTTGTTGTCCCGTCCCAGCGATCGCAGGGCGTCTGTTCTGTCCCGCTCGGATGAAGACAATAGGATTGCTAGAAAGAACAGAAAGGAGTGGAGTGTGAGCAAATCCCAGAACCTCCTTGAGAGGCAGTCAGATGGAGATGAGGTAAGGCCTTATGCCCAAGAACTATTTATACACTTCATATTTCTTCTGTTATTCTTATTCCCCTGTAACGTGCACTAAACGAGGTACTTAAAAAGGCCGTGTTGTTATTGTGTTAAGTGTTTTAGCTGTGAATCGGGAGCAGTCCCGTTGTGCTTAAATGGTTTTGCATTGTTGTGTTTTCCACTTTCATTCCAGACTCCTCCAGAGAAGCAGCAGAGGCCCAAGAGTTTACAGCTGGGAGACCGCCGGCTTACCCTCTCCCTGTTTCAGGGTGTTTCATCTCAGCTCAGCCTGTCTAACCCGCTCAGCCCTCTACCTGCCTCTCCACACACACCGCAAACACCGCGCAGCTCCAGTATGTTACCCCCCTCCCCTCCAAAAAAAGTCAAACACTGCATGTCATCGTTTTATTTTCTCTTAAAGTTATGCCTTACACACGCAGAAACAGGAGGGCTCCGTTGTGTAAGCACATTCTGGTCTGAAGCCCTAATCAGGTCACACATACACCTCATATTCACTGATGCATGTGGCCTGAAAAGCTTTTATTTCCTCTCTCCTGTCGTAGGTTATTCATCACTTCTCGCTGACAATGATGTCAGTACCATTGACACCCCAGGGACTCCTCCACCCATGCCACCAAAGAAACACCCGCATGAGATTGACAACTCCAGGTTTTCTACAGAGGTACGTCTGCTCAGAGAAAATAACACCCCCCTCTACAAATACATATTTAATGTCATGTAAACGCTAAAATATTCAGTTTTTATTTTTATTTGAAGTCCTAACACGAGCTCTTTTCTCTCTTTCCCCGAAGTTTTCGCCTCCGCTCCCGATGAAAATTGAGAGCAAGCCTCCTCCACCGCCTCCAAAGGCACGGAAGTCAATGTTCCCGTCTTATGAGCACCCCCCCCAGTAAGATTATTACCCCCCTAATTCTCTGATTTGGCTGTGATTTTAAAAACACAGCTTCATTTGTGGCAGAGTGGAAACCCCACAGCAAGGTACAGATTGCAGGACCATCAGTTTTTCAATGGGAAGCATATTTCTGATGCAAGTCGATTATAGTTCCTTTTAATTTTGTTGTTAAGCTGCGAGGAAGTTTAGGTGTGGGATTACTGTCACAAGACTGTCATAAGGGTACTAATGTGCAAAAAATGGATATATGATTTTCAGGTACAGGTTTTAATTCTTTTTAGAAAAGACACTTTTTTTCTTAACACAAAGCGAATGTGGTGAACAAGGAATGATCAGTGTTGTAATGTTATATTTTATTTGTAGACTAGTCAGCCACAACATTTAAACCACAAGCAGGAGAAACGAACACTGATCATCTCATTATAATCCAGCATCCTGCTGGGAAGTTTGGTCTTTCGTGTGGATGTTAATTTAACCAGAAACACCAACTAAAGCTGCTGCAGACCAAGCACAGCTACCCATGGGAAAAGCAGCTGGTAGCAATGGGCTCTTTTCCTACACTGCTCAGGACCTACTTCAAAGCATCCAAAACGGCCCGAAGCATTGACCTGGCCTCCAAACTTCCCAGACTTCAGTCCTATGAGGCATCCACAAAATGCACCAAAACCCACAGGGGACAAAGGATCTGCTCCTGATGTCCCAGCGCCAGACAGCACAAGACATTCTGCGTGGTCCCCTGTCAGTGGCCTGAGTCAGAGCGTCATGAGGGGAACCTACTCAGAGCTGGTGGTTTTAATGTTGTGGCTGAACAGTGTGTGTGCTTATAGAGTGACACTGGATGACTCATTTCCCCTCTAGCTGTTTACCAGCATTCCATATTTGAACAGTAAAAAGCTGCATTAGATTCATATCAAACTTGATTGAGAGCAGGGAATACAATGTACAGAATGTAGTTATTGTTTGTTGATGGTGTCTAAACCACAATGTTTCAGAAACACTGGATGGCATTATTGAATGTGCTGCAGATTATGTGTTTGTTTTGATGCTGATGATGAACTGAATACTGTAACCCATGCATCCAAACTAAACTACATCATGTTGATGGTGAGGTTCAGTGAAAGGACGTTTTGGAAAATCTGCTTATTTCCACTGGTTAGGAGACAAGATCATAGATGCCACTCTTGTACCTCGGTGTGTACTTGGAGCACAGACTGTGTATAAAAGATGAATGGCATCACTGATTGGTTTGTGATTTTTGTATTTTTTGAAGCCTCCAATTTAGCTTTATGGCTAAACTCATGACAGCTTGCATTTCTGGAACAGGAAGTGACCATATTTAGGCCACTGAGTGTAGTGCTAAGTTATCAGCTAAGCTGCGTCCATGGGTAAGATGAAAATATTCCAGGAAATTCCAGTAAAAAAAAAAAAAACAGCAACACCAGGTCCATGTCTGCACTGGAGCCCAGCAGATATAGACTGATAGCAACATTTGGTGATCTTATATTCTAATAGATCAGCTGACATAAACAGATTTGTTTGTTTCAGTTTCGGCCAACTCTTCTCGGATCAGCTGGTTTCATTTTTGTAACAGTTCAAATGGCTGCTGCCAATAGGGAAGTACACTCTAGTGAACAAACTATGCAACATTAACACTCACAGTGTGACTGAAGGGTGTTTCTGCCATGTCCGCTTTTTTAAATGTTAATTCATTGCCTTATTTATATCCTGATACAAATAGATAGTATTTGCTGATAATGTCGACCTACCAATGAATCAGTCAGGCTAGTCGGCAAATCTCAAAGCAACCGTGCCCTTAACTCCCAAAACAAGTATTGTACCCGGCTGTAAACATTCACTTCATCTCTGGGTATTTTTACACAAGAGTCTATGTGCACTGGCTCACTTTTGGAGCCAGCTTCAGGTGATCTGTGTTTTTGCACTTCCAGGTTGTTGCTTGAATTAAAGCCAAAAGGTTAGCTTAGCTTAGCATTAGACATAGAAGGCACAAAAATACACCTGTCATCTGTAAAGCTCAGTTAATAAATCAAATCACAAAACTATAAGAAACTTTTGTTTAAAGATGACATTGTGTGGCAGTCAGAAATAAGACCAGAAAGTTACTGCTATTGGCCAAGAGATACTCATTCTGCCACATGTAAAACACAACGTTTCCCTCTTTTGTGAACAAATCAGAATATTTTATTAATCCCAGAGGAAATCATGAGATCTGAATTGTTTCCAGTCTGTAGGTCTTTCCAGTCCTAATGCTAAGCTAACTGTAGGTTATAGGTTGTAGGTAGTCTCTTTCTCTTGTCAAGAGAGTAAATGGGCAAATTTTCCAAACTTTCTAACTGGTCCTTTAAAGAACCCTAAACGCTATGTGCTACAAGCATAAATACCTCTGAAGTTCACTTTAGTTTGATATTTCAGTTGTGGGTAGATTTTCTTTTTTATCAATTAATTTTCAAGTAAATTATTGCTATTTTTTTTAATTGAGTATTTCCTTAGTTTTGCACACCCAGTGTGTACAGACGTGGTTTATTTTGAATGCAGTGTAATTTTTAGTATGATTTCAATATATGCTTTTTTCCTGTGCGCTGTCAAAATGTTCTAAAAGAAACGGTATGTGCAAAATCTCTGCATGTAAAAGTGCTTTAAGAATGATAGAGTTGAATCTCTAGTTAATTTGCCAGTGTTTTATTAAATTTACATTGTTTTTACAAGGGATTAACTTCTTTTGTACAGTGGAAATTCCTTAACGTACATCAAAGACGTTTTATACAAACAATGCCTCAAGAGATATATGATGATCTTTTTTATGAACAAGCTGTTGTTGACTTAACAGAAATAAAGCGGTTTCTGAAATGCCTGCAGACTCCCTATTTTTCTCTTTTTTTGATGACAATGATTATTTGGAAAAAAAAAAAAAAGCTGTCTTCATCTTTTAGCCGCAATCTTGCCTCCATACAGAATACAGATTACCCTCTGTACCCTCGGTGGAAACACAGCACTCACACAGACAGTTATCGGGATGCTGTTGATGGCGTGAAAAAAATTACCCACTCAAGCTCAAAACATCAACAAACTAGACACAGAAGTGGTGACCTATGCATTTCAAACACAATTAGAGTTGGTGTAGGTAAACGATACTTTGCTTTAGCTCACTGGTGCATAGGCTGGAGAGGATTTATGTGTGAAAGCAGGGAGGACTTTACGCAATTCTTCTAGGAGTTGTGTGATGGTGCTGGTGTTGCTAATCTGTATTGTTAATGGCCTCTTCCTTCCTGTTGGATAGTGAGGTGCGGGGGTATCTTTCTCCCTTCAAGTCTCATGGGCAGTGGACATTTGAAGGGATGTTCACTCATGCAAAGGAAGCAGCGTAATAACTGCCAACTTTAGCTGGATACTCGGGAACATCTCCATGGAAACAACCTTATAATGTAACAGGTTTACGGCTTAATGCTGTAACAATTCCAAGGGCAGAAATCACAGCAGCATTGTTCCTTTCTGTTGCAGACGTCTTTCCAGTCTCCTCTCACCTGACTTACAATCCAGTGGCACGTCTGAGTGTCTGAGTCATTCCACAGTCTGAGGTCACTCACACAATTTCCATTTCCTTGAGACAGCACTCAGTCGAAGTTTGAAACATTTTTTTCCAGAACACAGTTGCAAACTCTTACACTTCATTTATCAGACATAACAAAGTACTAAAGTACAATTCTGAGTTACCTCTCTTAGATATTTCTGCTACTTTAATTCTTTTAGTCCAGTCCACTGTATTTTATTTAGATCTTACTGCGGAAGCTCTGGCGGCTGCTTTTCAGAATATTTACAAGTCATTATAAATTAATTTTGCGGTAGAAAATTCGATATAAAATTCAATAATTTATTTTATTTTTCAACCTGCAGGATTTTTTTGGTCACTTGGGGTGAACAAAAACAAGCTGTGAATACAACATAAGACATACTTAGTTTGTAGACAACATATAACCATCTCACAGCGAAACCCTCTTCTTTTCAAGTTCCAGATGGAATATTTATTTTTCATCCATCCATCTGATTTGGGGTTGCTGGAGCCTATCCACAGGGCAGGACACAGGGTACACCCTGGATCAGGTCATCGATCTGTTGCAGGGCGAACACACATTCACACTTGCGGCCAATTTAGAAATCACCAGTTAACTCAACCCCATGCATATGTTTGGACTGCAGATTGAGTACCTGCAGAGAACCCACAGACGGATCATGTAAACTCCATATGGAAAGGTCCCAGCCTGGATTCGAACCCAGCACCTTCTGTGCTAGCCACTGCACCACCATGCCACCCCTGTTTGTTATAATTTCACTCATTTAAAATGATAATTATTCCGTTTATTGCCTTTTGCTCTTAAGTTGTTATTTACATCTTTTTTTATCTTCCACTAAATGCAGTGTAGTTTTAAAAATCACCAGTATTTATTTATTTATTTTTTTTAACTGTCGAAGGAAAAAGTCCAAAAGTGATCATTAAAACAGATTTACAAGTCTAAAAGCTATATGTGTATATGGTTGTTAAGACTGGGTCCAGTTTGAGCAGCTACAACTGTAGCCATTTCTTTCAGTTAAGCACTGAAGAAATGGCCATTTGTAGCCATATTAGCCCTTTTATTTTTTGGTTCCTTTTATTGTACAGAGCTGTTCTTGGCCTCATCTTTAACCTAACTTGCCCCTGTTATGTTGAATCCAGCTCCCTCCAACAGGGAGAGGGGAAGACGACAGGAGTGGAAGCGGAGGCCTTGGTACGACTTAACTCCCCTGCATCAAAGGATAATACGCCCTTTCTTACTTTGTCCGTTTAACAGCTGGAGGGATCCCGAGCCTGTGTGTGTAGTGGGATTAGCTGCACTATTGTATCTCTGCTTTGAACCTCACTAGGTGGTGCCAGAGGGTGTGAACTAATGTAGCATTGCAAGGAGGTCTGCTGCATTTTTTTCTTTTTTTTCTTTTTATAAAAAAAGCCCCTCTATTTACTCAGAGTAGGTTTGCTGGGCATGAGTGCACTTTTCAGGAACACCGGCTTCATGTCCACACTCTCAGCAACAGCTACATAAAGTCACACCTGGGAGCTGTCGAGTGCAGGTATACACGATTCTGTCGAGGGCCAGCGAACACATATACTAAAAAGGAGGATGTTGGGGGGGGCCTCTCTTCATCGGGTTTGTGTTTTTTCCCTCATATGGTGTGGGGATTTGGCCTGGCATCCTTCCAGCTAACGTGCAGGTTACTCCAGTCCCTGTGTGCAGCTTAAACTACAGTGGCTTGCAAAAGTATTCGGCCCCCTTGAACTTTCCCACATTTTGTCACATTACAGCCACAAACATGAATCAATTTTAATGGAATTCCACATGAAAGACCAACACAAAGTGGTGTACACGTGAGAAGTGGAACGAAAATCATACATGATTCCAAACATTTTTTTACAAATAAATACCTGCAAAGTGGGGTGTGCGTAATTATTCAGCCCCCTTTGGTCTGAGTGCAGTTAGTTGCCCATAGCCATTGCCTGGCGAGTGTTAATAACTAAACAGAGTGCACCTGTGTGTAATCTAATGTCAGTACAATTACAGCTGCTCTGTGACGGCCTCAGAGGTTGTCTAAGAGAATATTGGGAGCAACAACACCATGAAGTCCAAAGAACACACCAGACATGTCAGGGATAAAGTTATTGAGAAATTTAAAGCAGGCTTAGGCTACAAAAAGATTCCCCAAGCCTTGAACATCCCACGGAGCACTGTTCAAGCCATCATTCAGAAATGGAAGGAGTATGGCACAACTGTAAACCTACCAAGACAAGGCCATCCACCTAAACTCACAGGCCGAACAAGGAGAGCGCTGATCAGAAATGCAGCCAAGAGGCCCATGGTGACTCTGGACGACCTGCAGAGATCTACAGCTCAGGTGGGGGAATCTGTCCATAGGACAACTATTAGTCGTGCACTGCACAAAGTTGGCCTTTAGGGAAGAGTGGCAAGAAGAAAGCCATTGTTAACAGAAAACCATAAGAAGTCCTGTTTGCAGTTTGCCACAAGCCATGTGGGGGACACAGCAAAGATGTGGAAGAAGGTGCTCTGGTCAGATGAGACCAAAATGGAACTTTTTGGCCAAAATGCAAAACGCTATGTGTGGCAGAAAACTAACACTGCACATCACTCTGAACACACCATCCCCACTGTCAAACATGGTGGTGGCAGCATCATGCTCTGGGGGTGGTTCTCTTCAGCAGGGACAGGGAAGCTGGTCAGAGTTGATGGGAAGATGGATGGAGCCAAATACAGGGCAATCTTGGAAGAAAACCTCTTGGAGTCTGCAAAAGACTTGAGACTGGGGCGGAGGTTCACCTTCCAGCAGGACAACAACCCTAAACATAAAGCCAGGGCAACAATGGAATGGTTTAAAACAAAACATATCCATGTGTTAGAATGGTCCAGTCAAAGTCCAGATCTAAATCCAATCGAGAATCTGTGGCAAGATCTGAAAACTACTGTTCACAAACGCTGTCCATCTAATCTGACTGAGCTGGAGCTGTTTTGCAAAGAAGAATGGGCAAGGATTTCAGTCTCTAGATGTGCAAAGCTGGTAGAGACATACCCTAAAAGACTGGCAGCTGTAATTGCAGCAAAAGGTGGTTCTACAAAGTCTTGACTCAGGGGGCTGAATAATTACGCACACCCCACTTTGCAGTTATTTGTTTGTAAAAAATGTTTGGAATCATGTATGATTTTCGTTCCACTTCTCACGTGTACACCACTTTGTATTGGTCTGTCACGTGGAATTCCAATGAAACTGATTCATGTTTGTGGCTGTAATGTGAAAAAATGTGGAAAAGTTCAAGGGGGCCGAATACTTTTGCAAGCCACTGTATCTGCAACCTGAGTGAGGGGGTAAAAACTCTTAAAGCCAGGTTCTGCATACGTTCCTGTTTTATTAATATGCTCTGTACTCTCACCACAGTCACATGTATTTTTTAACGTTTTCAGATGGGCCCTGAGTTACATCATATCTACGCACGCATGCTTTGGGATCTGTTTTACAGGCCTGACTTATTATTTGTACTACTGAAATATTAACATTCATAGGTACTGTCCTGGTCAGCTGGTTATCTGGCCCCGGTGTGCGTTCACTTGCAGAGCTCTAAGTGGCCAGCACAGCTAAAATCCCATTCTGATGCAAGAAACTGTAATTAATGGTGATGCAGCAGGACAGTAGTCATTACTGAAATTGCTAGCACAAAAGATAAAAGAATACTTCAAAGTTTTTTAATAAGTTCAGACAATGACCAATTGATTTCAGCACAAAGACCTCCAGCAGAAAGCAAATTGGCTTTTTCTTTCCCCCCCAGTTTTTAACTTTTGAAGGAAGGCTGGCTTGAGTCTTTTGTTCGGGCACCTTCAGACAAGACAAACACAGTTATTCACTCAGCCAGAAGTTAAAATCATGTATCAGCGTTTTCCAAAGAGTCCTCTTGCCGTAGATGAGCACCACGGCAGCAACGGTCGTGTAGAGCGATGTGAAAAACATTGTGAGAGAGAGGGTGCTCTCTTGGTGTGCCACAATTTTGTAGTTGACATACAGGTCGACCACGAGCAGGACGAGGAAGTTGGCCACTAGACCAAGGGCCATCTCGATGACCCTTATCTGAGTGCCCAGCTTTGGAGGGTGGGTTCCATTGGTGCTAGCTTTCATGTGCTGGAGATGGATGGCCAGGTGAACAGAGATGGAGATGCAGCATTTCACCATGACCACCCCTGGAAATACATCAGAGAGGAGCAAGTACATGACTTGATAAACCTTCACAGAGGTGGTGTCAGAAAATACAAGTCCACAGTCTCCATTTGCTTTGTAGGTGATGTTGCCAACTGCGTTTCCAGCAGCGCTGCTAGCTGCGTTGCCAGCGTTAAACAACACGAGCATTGGCAAACAGGTGCCAAAACCAAACAGAGGGATGAGAATCACAGCTACGGTCACGTGCTTGACGATGACATCTTGAGCGTGTGTGTAGCAGTGGTTGGGTTCGTGAACCAGCTTGGTGCTGTAGTAGAAAGTGAGAAAGCTGCTGTTCCACATGATGGTGAACTTGAAGCTGAAGGTAAGCACCAGCAGGATAGCGTAGCCTATCTGGGCAATCTGGCAGTCACTGTCCACCTCATCCATGGTCATCCAGAAGTAGCAAGTCATCTGGTGAGCAATACTGGCTACCGACAGAGCCATGGTGATAGTTTCACAAGGCGTCCACTGCTTTTTCTCCTTGTAGTTCAAGACACTCATCAGAGAGATATAGGAATTAAAAAAGACAGTGGTGATGCCCAGCACACCCGTCATTACCCAGAGGGCCAATTTATTTAAACCAATCATAATAACCTTCACCCCAAACTCTTCTGTGCCGTAAACTTTAACGAGGATACCGTAGTCTTTAAATCTCTGTGCAACACTCAGCAGTCTGTGTGGGCTTCTGAAGTGCTTTGTTTTTGCTGCGTTCAAAGAGATGACAAGAAAGGGGGGTGGGGTGGGGGGAATAATAAATTATACACACACTCCAAAATCAGATGATTCTTCATTTCTGTCACAGAATTGAATCAGTCACAGCTTGTCAGAAGGGCCCGAGGAAAAGATTCACACATTTAGCATTTGAAATTCATTAAACAGATACAAATATGCCCAATTAAAATCTTTGGTCACGGTTCGAATTTTATGCGAATTCTGAAATTTAAGGTGGTCACATGCAAAGCGAACAAGTGAGGTAAGAAGGTTAGAGTAATTAGTGTAGGAAATTCCTACACTAGCGAAGCTCACCTGGGTCAGATGTTGCTTTTTTATCACCGTGAATCCAACTGAAGGTTTCTGCCTACGTTCCCTTTGGCTGTTAGTTGTGACAATACCGTCTGGCTCAATAGCTTTGGCAGCAGCTGAGGGATCCTTTGTTTTGTTTTGTTTATCCGAGCATTAATCCTTGCCTGGAGTTGTCTGCAGGATGCACACGCAAGGTGAAAGTCTTGGATCTAAGTTTTCTTTTCACGGGGATTTATATGTTCACGTTGGGTACGATTTGCATCATCTCTGACCACAGGTAGTGGCGACAGCTGGTTTGCATTGACATAAGGTGGACAGGATATGTGCTCATTATACACAGATCAAATAAATAAATAAATAAATAAAGGGACAATTTGAAAACATATCAGATCTCAATGGGAATCAATGAGCTTCTGGACAGTCTGAGCTGCAACCTGGCAGCATCGGATGGACCAAAACATAATGTCCCAGAGGTGCTCTGTTGGATTTACGTCCATTCAGTGGTATCAGTTCTTAAACATGAAGCCAGGTGTAGTTTCGCACAAGGAGGAACTCAGGACCCACTGCAGGATTTAATCCTGATACCTAAAGGGAGTTAGGGCGGTGTTGCCAAGCTTGTAGAGGTCTGTGTGTCCCTGATGGATATGCCTTCCCAAACCATTACTGAACCACCACTAAACTAATGATACTGAATGATGTTACAGGCAGCATAACATTCTCCATGGCTTATCCAGACTTTTTCACATCTGTCACAAGTACTCAGGGTGAACCTACTCTCACCTCGTGCCAGTGGTGGACCTGCCAATTCTGTGACTCTATGGTAAAGTCCAATTGAGCTGCAGGTTGTTTGGTCTGAGACATTCACACTAGCGGCCTGCTGGAGGCCATTTTGTAGCTCTGGCGGTGCCGATCCTATTCCTCCTTCACAAAGGAGCAGATACCAGTCCTCCTGATGGGGTGAGAACCTTCTATGACCCTGTTCAGCTCTCCTAGAGTAACTGGCTGTCTCAAAGAATCTCCTCCATTCTCTTGAGACTGTGCTGGGAGACACAGCAAACCTTGGCACCTCATGCTACCAATAATGACACTGACTTCAAATTCAAAACTAGTGAAAAAACAGTCAGAAAAGACGAGTAGGAAAACATGTCAGTGGCATCCACCTGTAAAGCATTCCTGTTTTGGGTGTTGTCTCATTGTTGCCCCTCTCCTGCACCTCTTGTTTCATTTCATGAACAACAAAGCGGAAACTGATTAACAACCCCCTCTGCTACTTAACTGACCAGATCAATATCCCACAAGTTTAATTGACTTCAGGCTGCACTCTGATTAAAAAGTCCTTCCATTTTTTTTGAGCAGTGATATTGATATCCAATGACTTTACTGTACGTCTGTCAGTGCAGCACAGCAGCTCAGCCAATCCACAAACCACAATCCAACACGCGCCGCATGCAAATACTTATTCCTGCTGTCCGCCACATATTTACAAACACCAAACCGCCCACGCGCCCATTTACCCGATAAGAACAGCAAATCACCTTGAAGTCACCTTCACAAGCCGTGCTCATGCAGCGCCTTATCACTTTAGCTTGTGCTGTGGAGCACCCCAACTTTCTTTTTAATGAGGTGCTGACTTAAATTATAGTTCAACTCTATTTAGATTTCTTGTTTACTCCATTTATCCAGTCAAAACAAGCAAGATGCTGATTTCATAAGCACACACTATGGCTTTCCCAGTCTGCAGTCACACTTTTCTTTATAAAAAAAAAAAAAAAAAAAATCACCTTAAGCCAAATTTCAAGGACAGATTCTGCTTTTTTTTGCACAAGAGCATTAAAAAGCAGTTTTCCATACAAAAGCTCTTTGAAAGCAGAAAGCAGTGGGAGCCTTTTCTTTTTTCTAAAAGAAAATAAAAATACAAAAAAATAATTACTATGCCAGCCCTGTTAAAACTTCTGCCCTCCAAAGGAAGACTGCGATTTTCCAACAAGGCTTCCTGAAGAGTATTTGTAATTAATTATTGTATCCGTTTTCCTGCTTCATGCACGGATCAAAGGACAGGCTAACGTGTGAGCACATGAGAGAGCTTGACGGATGTGCATTTACTGGGAAAGAAAGGGGGAAAAAACACTGGTTAGAGCAAACAGAAAGTCACAGACATTAACACGGACCCACAGAGGACGTGTTTGTCTTCTTGGGAAGCAAACAAACGACGAAGTCAAGCACAGCAGAGGCACATCAAACACTGTGTACGCGAGTGTGTTGATGTAGCTGTGTGGTGGGTTGGGGTGCCCCTTGCCCTGAAGGGGACTGGAAGCAAAATTACTGACCAAGCCACACCACTACCAGCAGCTCTTATTCATTCAATATGCACCTTTTGAAGATGGGATCAGGAGGAGATGGGGCGCTTTTGAAGAGAGGTGGGGCTGCAGGCACAGTGCTGACTCTGCTTACTGAAGGTGTCAGCTGCAGGTCAGTACCTCCAAAGTTAGACTAAGTGCTAGTTTACCTTCTTCCTACCCCCTCCCCAAAAATATCAGACATGCATCCATGCACACGACATGAACGAGGCAATTTTGCTTCGTTTTGCTCTACAAATTATTATTTTTTTCCCAGAAGGCAAACAGACATAAAGAGGGTCAGAGGCAAAGCTAACTATCCTAAAGTGTCCCCAATTATCGAGCCACTTACACCCCTGAAAATAGCCCCAACTGTGAAAGCTGTGAGAACACACCGAGCATATTAAATCACCATGGTTTTGAGGGTTTTCAAACAAGAACTTTGCACTAGATATTTATTTTAATGGACTCTTCATTCATTAATCTCTCTAATTAAGTTACATTTGTACACACGTGACCCATGTGGACCGACAACACAAACACCCGAATGCCATTTACATTTATTGTTCGCCTTGACTTGCCAATTAAAACGTTTAACTGTACAAAATAGAAAAAATAACAAGGAAAAAAAGCACCATAATAAAAAATAATTGCTTTGCTATATACATTTTACATAGTTTTACAAATTAAAAAAAACTAAGAAAGCAAATCTTATTTGTGATTATGGAAACCTGTTCTTCTTTTGTTTGTTTTACAATAGCAGTGATGTGCTAAAGTGCTTCATGAAAGTCACCTGATACATAGAATACGTCACATGAGGGTAGGATTTTATGAGTCAGTAGCTATGCAAACACTCCCATTGTTCCCTGGTTTAAAAAAACATGTATATATTATTGCACCTCTTGGCCCTTATATACTTCAAACTCAGAACATCATTTAAAAGGTGTTGAGTCTTTTGTATCATAAAGTGTAGTTTAGCACTAAAAATAAAAATAAGAGCCTGTTAGGCTTGAGGCTTGCGGTCACACGGCGTATCCATATTTAGGGTCATATGTGAGATGAGCAGGTTTCTCCCCTCCTGTGGTCGACCCATTGCTTCCATTTGTGAAGACTGGACCCGATTCGTTGACTGTGGGCAGATTGCCCCTCACGGAATTGTAGATGACGCCGTGGTGAGTGCGGTATCCCATCACCGAGCGGAGGCTGGAGTGCCGGCTGGAGTGCATGCTGGAGTTCCTGCTGGGGGGCCTGCTCTCTGGGGCCTGCACGTCCTCCCTGGGAAAGCAGAGTCACACAGGTTCTCGGTTAAGCTGCTGCGCCGATCAGAGATCGTTTGACAGATGCCTCAAACGGCCGTAAAATACCTTATTTCATTCGCGACCTCCTTCTGGTAGCGACGCTTGTGGCAGCAGCAGAAGAGGAGCCAGATGAGAAGCAGGAGGAGCAGCAGCAGCAGCAGAGCGCCTATCACCGCGCCGGCTATCACACCTGCTTTATTGGTAGCTGGAAGAGACAACGTGGTGCTTAGAAATCAAACGTGTGCAGCTTGAATTCCAAATCCAACAAGAGGATTACATGTGATTTGGTATAAAAGCATGTCAAAAAAAGGTACCTTCGGGATATGAGTGTTCAGAGCTGCTAAAATGAAAATAAGATGATGACATTGTAGACTTACGGTTGTATGCACGCAGTGCGTATTTACACTGTGCTTTGCCCACAGCATTTGCTGCCTCGCAGACATAAGTTCCAGTGTTGCTGTCTGTATGGTTCTTTATCAGAAGCTCCCCACTCTGTTGGTCTTAATGAAAGAAGACAGCACTGAGTACAAGCACATTACCTACATAAACACAGCAGCATTAGTGTTTAGAGAAGAGCATTCTTAGAAAAAAGGCATCCCGGTGCTAAGTTGCTTACTTTGAGTAGCAGTGGATGCCATTGCAACTCCGCTTTCTCTCGTCCACACGTAGTTGATGGGAGTGGATCCCTGACGGGATACGCAGCGGAGGGAGATTGTGCTTCCTTTCTCCTCACCACCTTCAACCCAACACTTTGGCATCGATGGGGGAACTAGTGGAAAAAAAGAAAAAAGACACAACCCATATGGCACAAAAACTATTTTAGTGCAATGCTCTGATTCAACACGGAAGCATCTGGGTATGGCTGCAGTGAGGTAATCTACTGAGACAGAAAGAATGGAGGAGCCTTTGCATTCCATGTGAATGAGCACATTTAAAAGTAGACGGCTGAGAAATGAAACAAGTTAGACCGGTTAAAAAAAAAAGAAAAGAAAAAAGCAATTCCTTCTCACCCAACACCACCAGAGTTATTTTTCTCATGTCGATGCCTGGGATCTTCTTGACTTTACACTGGTATGTGGCCGTGTCTGAGACTCTCACATCAGTGATAGAGATCGAAGCGTCTCCCTGGTCGGGGTTCCCTGTGAAACTGAGCCTTTTTGAGAGGTTGGGGTCCGGGTAGTAGGTCTGGCCGCCTGTATATGATAAGATCTGAGAGGCAAGATTTGCACTGAGTGATGTCTTATTTTTGAATCAGGTTACCTAACTGAGCCTAAAGACAATAGGTGATTATTTATGTCATCTTTCTGATATTTCCTCTCTCTTTCTATAATTCCTCTCTGTCATCACACATACAACATACCACTTTGTCTTTCTGTGTCATGTCCGGACTGACGTTGGACCACTCAATATCCAGCGGTCCTGTGTCTGCTGTGGCTGGAGTATAGGTGCATTCCAGTTTGACAGTCGTTCCCGTCGCATACTGAATGGTCTGCGGCCCCGTGGATGTTATCTGCATCGCCTCTGTTAACATGGGATGAAACCAAAAATTCTATTAAGCTCCGTCTAACTTAGAACAACGCTTTCTTTCTCCATTGGATTCTTACAATCGTGTACCCAAGTTAAGAGACAGAAAGAAGACAGAATAAAATGAATTTCGCTCTCAAACGTATTAATATTTCTCCCACTTAATGGCATTCAAGCTCTGGGCCTGCGCTCCTGTGCCATCTCAGGGAGGAGAAGAAGTGCTGATGTGAGACTAATAGGCCTTTTAAGTCAAACTGAAGATTTTGAGGGCTTGGACATGAATAAAAGTAAAAGTTTCTCTTTTTTTGGGGTTGGGGTTACATATTAAATTTAACTTATTAAACTCTGGAGGCTTATTAATTGTCTGAAATATATCGGCAAATAATGATGAAAGCTGAACACATGAGCCAGTTACGAGTCGTCTCTGAGTTGACACACACTCCCTACTGACTCACTCTTTAATGCCGTGGATTTTTATTCAACTGTTGCTGGAGTCAACACTGATAGCATGGCGACACATTTCAACAGATCAGAGTTATTTATCTCGATAATGTTCGACTCTCTCTTCTCGCCATCCCTCCCCCTTCGCTCGGGTGTCTAACCTTCAGAAAATATCTAAATGGAGCTCAAATCAAATCAGCCTCTGTTTTGACATCGCTCATCATTAAATCTACTATAACCCTCTGAAAGCACTCGGAATGCACTTTAGTGGCACCACAACAAAGCAGAGTATGTCAGGGGTATTTATGAAAGCGTACACAATGGCAGATGTGACGAAGTGAGTGTGGAAAAAGACCAAATTAGTCAGTCAAATGTTTACACCGTGAAAGGCCCCCTCCTCCCCAACTCCCAACACCCCCAAGGGCAAAACACTGTGATCTAAAGAAGATGCGGTTTCCACGTGAAGAGGCCACTGAGCTAACTTGCCAGTAGGTTCAGTCACTGAGCTCAGTACAAGTAGCTGCAAACATACACATCCCTGCGCCCTCCCTCACTGGCTAATTCAATGGCCCTTTTCAGTTTTTGTTTTGTTTTTGTTTTGTGTGTGTTTCCTCCTCTCACCCCTACTTCTTCTCTGAAATAATTTTTTTGACTAATCATAACAGGAAAAGCAGAAGCAGAAGTGTTTACATCCATAATACAGATGGATTTAAAGGAATCGCCACGTGCAATGCCAAACCCTGGACGTCGCTCACCGTAAATAAAATGATGGCTGGAATACAGCCATCATTAATGTTGTTTATTCCTCCTGTTAATGGAAATGCACACGCCCAGGTGCTTTCCTCAAATAGTGACGATAGAGCCGAAAGAATCAGTGGAGGCTCTTAACACGAAGGCGGTGAACTTTTGGTCTAATTAGGAAGCATTATGTGAATAATGAAGGGGACTTTGAGGTTTGAGGGGTTTTTCTGGACGTATTTGATGTAATTTCTTTGCGTTTTTATGCTGCTCTTATATTTAATTCAGACAGCTTGGACGGGGGCCCGAGGCTAATTTCTCCTCTGGGGACAATAAAATCCTTCAGGGTCGCGCTTTGCAAATGCACATAGCTGTTTGACCCTCAGCAACAATAACTTAAGGTATGAATGCTATGCGGGGTACTTCTCAGCCACCCCCATTACATGTGCACGGTTCAGTGAGTACGAGAAATGGTCATTAGCTGAGTTACAGTCGACTGTATCTGCTGTGAGGATCACAGATCAAATTCAGGGTCAGAATTCCTGGAAAACGCCGCTTCTGCTGGTGATCGTTGTGTTCCCTGACTCAACATGCTGAGAAAACTGAAGCAAACTCCTTAGATGTAATTAAAAAGAAAAAAAAACCCCACACTCACCTGTTCTTAGTTGAATTGTTATCAGAAACAGCACAGCCACCTTTAGCCTCACGCTCGTGAACGCTGGCTCCATTTTCAACCTGAGAGCAAACGTACCATTAGAAAAAATTAGAGTTTTAATCTAGAGGCCTGTCTTTTGCATCAAAATGCAAAGTTGTCTGGCGTCATCCACCTCTCACCCTCAGTCTGTATCTCTTTCACTTAGTTGTTTATCTTAAACTTAAATCCACCTGAGAACTCGATGTTGACAGTTGATTTTTTTGTGTTTGTCTGTACAAACTACCAAGCAAATCAGATGTTGATCGCTAAAAGCTATAAAGGGAAGAAATACATATACAAACAACTCTGACATACCTTAAAGTGAAGACACAATCCACAACAAAAGTATGTCCTTCGAGGCTGTGACAGTACAGGTGTAGCAGGCTTATTTTGTCCTCAGGTGAAACTCAGGAGCAGTAACTATGGCCACACCCTCTCTGTCCATAGTGCATCTGTTGGCCACTCCTAGACTTGGAAACACGCCAAGCCTCCTTCATACTTGTTTTTATTTTTTCTTGTTTGAATAAAAGATAATCAAAAAATATGAAATCAAATGTAATGAAAAGAAACTGTTGCTAGTTTTAGGTATCTAGCCTCTGTGTGTGTGTGTTAGCTGACAACAGTTTAATGAACACCTACATGTACTTCCTTGCTTTTTTCACAGTTTTATCTATCATCCATCTATCATATCTATCATCTGTTATTTCATAACAATGCAAATTCTCTCTGCTCCTACCACTACGGTATGATAAGTCTGCTGGTGCTGTAAGGTTCTTTGTGGTATGCTTATTTTCAAGGTAACAGGAAAGTTTTGATACTTGTTTAAGTCTGAATGGACCAGAAAAATGTTGCCAGCCCTTGTGTAACACGCCTTTCTGACACTCCCACGAACATACACTGACTGGTTTTTGTTGCTTCGCCACACAGGGCACATAGTGAGATCCATGCTGATTTGTGACTAAAAGACAACTAACTTGACAGAGCAGCAAAGCGCAGTGCGGCAGCTGCCACTGCCGTTCATGCTGTTAGTGAGGTTGTAATGGCTTATCAGCTATGAATGATTTACCAGAGTAGAAAATTTTGATTTAGGCCAGAAGAGTATCAATTCCTTTTATTTTTTGGCTCAACTGTGGTATCTTTTATGATTTACAGTTCATGAATGTGCTATTTTTCTTATCCCGTTGCTTAGTGAAGCTCCTCAGTTCATCCACCATCTGAAAAATGCCATTTTAGCTTTCTTCCCCATCTGTTTGAGCCATCTTACTTCTGATTAGCTGCTCTTAGCAAACAGAAAGTTTGACCAGCAGGTACACAGTCCTGTGCTCACAGTCTGAGATCACCATATTAGGAATTTCCACCATCAGTGACGTCTAAGACCAAAAAAATCTTTCTGAAACCAAATGTTATAAGATCGCTCTCAGGAGCTGACGAAGGAATTCCAGTGTGGTTTGACACCTGTGCAACAAGTTCAGTCATAAAACAACTATATCCTCCTGAGCACCGAGGAAAAAAAGAATTTTCCCATTGAACTTTTTGGTGATTTCCTGCCTCTTTGGAGCTAAAAGAGGCCACCCAAATGCATGAGATATCAATGGAAAGTCCAGGATGTCCTCTATGTAGTACATCAGGAATTAGTAGGGTACCTCAGATAAGTCAAAAGATCAGAAACAAATGTCCATTACAGAGGACAAAAATGATAAGGCTGGTTCTCAGGAGTGCATATTCCACATAGGGAATGACAGCCACTGAGCATGAAGTGGTAGGCACAGTGCAGGGTCAGTGGGTGCTGAGGTGCATAACTTTCAAGTTTCTGCAGAGTCAATCACTAAAGACATCCAAATTCATGTGGACTTCAGATAAGCTCAAGAACAGTGTGTATAGAGCTTCATGGAATAGGTTTCCATGGCCAAAGATGGCACTGGATGCAGTGGTGCAAAGCGGGCTGACACTGGACTCTGGAGCAGTGTAGATGTTTTCTCTGGAGTGATGATTCACACTCCTCTGTCTAGCAATCTCATTCACAAGTCTGGGTTCAAAAGCTGCTAGGGGAACTGCACTTGTCTGACTGCATTGTGCGAAATGTAACGTAATGTAAAGTTCGGTTGAGGGGGATTATGAAATCAGGTTGTTTAGGATGTGGGCTCGGCCCCTTAGTTCCAGTAAAATGATCTCTAAAGCTTCAGCATACCAGGACATTTTGAACAATTTTATGCTCCCAACTTCGTGGGAACAGTTTGAGGATAACCTCTTCCTGTTCAAACATGACTGCACATCAGTGCACAAAGCAAAGTCCATAAAGACATGGATGAGCGAGCTCGATGTGGAAGAACTTGACTGGCATGCACAAAGTCTTGATTTCAACCTGACAGAACAGATTTGGGATGAATTAGAGTGGAGACTGTGAGCTAGAACATTTCATCCAACATCAGTGTCTAACCTGGAAGAATGGTCAAAAATTCCCATAAACACTCCTAAACCTTGTGGACAGCCTTCCCAGAAGTGATGAAGTTATTATAGCTGCAAAAAATGGGCCGACGACATATTAAACCCAAAGGATTAAGAACAAGACTCGTGTGAAGGCAGATGAGCAAATACTTTTGGCAATACAGTGTATGACCGTGAACCAGTAACAGTACAAATATATCACAGAAAATAAGGAAAAAGGATAATGGGTGCCCTTTAAGAGGCTCATTATGGTTTATTTAATTTGTTTTAACATGCAATATATCTCTATGGCTAATGATGTAAAAATAAAAAAAACATCTTTTCAATGAAGTGAGATGTGCCGTTGGAATCATTCAGTACTGACTGAATGACATCGTACAGTATGATGTGAGCGCGGAGCGTGACGTTAACCATTAGGAAACTTAAGTGCTGGGTTAATGTGATCCTGCCAATAACGTTCATTAAAGAGATGAACAAATTAGTAACGCTCAGTATGAAACATGATCAGAAAGCAAATCTGAAATCAGCACAACCCTGTTCTCATTTGGTGCTCACTGTGTGTTTGCAAGCTTTCTGCTAGAGCTTCACGCAGCGCGCCTGAGTGACACCACACCCATAAGTCTGGGTTTGAATGTGTCCATGAGTGATCCTCCAAATATCGGGGTATGTGTGAGGCCGTGCGGTATGGCTGCTTTATCAGCAGGTGGTTAATTGCCCCACTTCCTCCCCCTGGTGTAAGAGGAGGTTCTGGCACTGGAGCTCCGAGTCGAGCACGCTGTGTGACAGGGCGAGGCGGGACCGAACAGACAGTACTAGGACACTGACAAGACCACCATTAACACTGCAGGAGAGCGTGTAGACAAGCATGATGAATACATTTGTGATCACTGACCTGAATGTTCTCGACTTGTTGCATCTCTTTCACAGCATCTTGATCGCCCAGTGCTTTTGTAATTATCCCGCTAAACTTGGTAGATGTGGAGCGGCCATGCTGTGGCTCTGTCTTTAGAGCCAAGGCTCGCTTCAACCCACATCTCTCTTACCAGATTTGGCACAGGTAGCCTAATCACACCACAGGGTTGCAAACAAACCACCTTGACAGATGTCCAAATTACAAGAAAACAGCATAGCAGGGGAGGCAAACAAATGACCAAAGCAGGGAGGGGAGAGGCTACAGAAAGGCTGGGCTTGCCAGCAGCCATACTGAAATAGCACAGCAGCGTGACTCACGGTGTGTCAATGTCAGGGAGCCAGTTGGGCACACATATTCGTCTTTTTAAGGTGGAACGCCACTGGGACAAGGATGGCGCTTCTGGCAGAGGGGAGCAGTCACTCAACCCCTCAAAGAGCTACGTGAGTGGAATACGGCCAGCACAATCTGGGCCACACACTTTATTCATGACCTCCTGAAACTCAGCAATTAAATGTCCACTCTGACAGTGCAATTGATTTTTTGGGGGGGGGGTCTTTTTCTTTTATACCAATCAGTCTGTATTTGCAGATGTCCTGCAGATCATAAATACACTCTACAGCCCGGTTGGTGTTTGTTAGGCTGTGCAGTAATGGGACCAGAGCTAGCATCGCTTTTAAGGGTTTCCAGTCGTCATCCAATTCTAACTGTTGTCTTGTTATGCTGTGAAACTGGCATGATTAGTCCCGCTCTCCAAGCAATTTTTTTTCCCTGTTGCTCCAGCACCGCATGCTTTCCTTGTGCCATGCTGCCGAATAAATAATAAAAAGGGAAATGCAAGGATTCCTCCCAGCGTCTGTGATTCATCCTCTCAATAAGTAACTCACTAAGGAAAGGGCATATCTACCATCAGAGCGTACTTGAATGGCATTATACACAGCAGGATGAAATCCCATCAGTTATCTGCTATGCTTTCATTCTCATATATTTATGATTTTGAAACTGGTGCAGACAGTATTACCATTATTTTGATGTCTCTTACATTTGTTATGGCCCTCTGCAACCTGTACTGGCTGTGCAGTGGTAGTGCATATCTTTCTGTGGTCCATGGGTTTCATTGCCTAAGGCCTCAGTCACACAGGCCTAGAAACCAGCTAGCAATTCTCTGGAAACCTCCAGTCACCAGGGAAAAATCTATAATCCCCAAGAGGTCGGTGAGTGATTGCTGGGGTTTGGTGGCTGTTGCTGGGTGAAATCTATCAGGGGATATACCAAAAACCTCTTTGTGATTGCTTTGGTTGCTGCAGTTGACAGTACTTTGCATGGAAGATGCTGCAGAAGTTGTAGGCAAACACTCGTCATTGGCTATCCAAGCTATAGTGAACATTGAAAAAATGACTTGAACCACTTACAGAGAACATTCACCTGCAAGGCATTTGGAAACCTTGTACTCCCCACAAACACTCACTTTCTTTGTGATCAATTTCATACTAACAACTGCTAGCAACATGTCAGTGAATTCACATCTTTCTTGTTGCCATACGTGCAGTAAATATACATCAATTTCACACAAGCAACTACTGGCAACTTCCTGAAACCAACTCCCACTGCCAACTATTTCAGGAAATGGGATAGATGGTATTAAAATGTAGATCACATCTAGATAGATTTTGATACTACGATCATGGCTTAGCCACGCTGTCTGTGTCATAATCTTATATGGAATACCTTACTTGTTGCTGCTTACACTCATCATCCTCTGGTTGTGTTTTTCTTATGTCTTCCCTCCATTTGAACTCTTATGGAGCTGTGAGCGAGGTCATAACACACTGATAGAGGATATAAAGCAGAAAGTGGTTTAGAGCAAAAGAGAAAAAGAATAAGATCAGGATTAACTTCAGCCTTAAGGATACAAAATCCCTACCTAGGCTGAACTCTGTGAAAGCAGAGGAGGGTTACTACACGGAATAAGCACCATAACTCTCTTCATAACTAGATAGACATAGGTCAGTTCCTTAGCAACATTGTTTTACTCTGATGTGCCCGTGCCCTAGTCACACTGTGGGAACTGTGTTTAAGAATGAGCACAGCGTCGCTAATATCTTAAGACGATATTAGTGCAGTTTCAAAACATCCAATAACTCAATGTGTTGTCATAGAATGTGATGCACATTACAGTAACTAACCATATAGATGATTTACTGGAGATTTACTGGGAATCTTGTGGTATATAACTAGTTTTTATAGCAGTCTAAAAGGCTGCAGTTCTAACTATGCATCACCTAGTGATACAGTGCACAGCATGAAAACAAAAAAGATGAATCAACCATGAAACAAAAGGCATTCTACAAGTAGAACAAAAGTATTATATAGATCTATTTATTAGATTAAATTATTGTCTCATTTATCAAGCAGGCATCATAAACACAGAACATTTATGCAATGCGACGCTACAGCAATTACAGGCACCACAGACACAGAGAGTGTGCCAGTAAATCACTTCCACTGCGAATCTGCATGTGCACAATTATGCAGCATTCTATCAGCAGCTCCAGAGTCTATCTAACTGAGGACGAGTGCCAAAAACCTTATCCTGTCCAGGCAGACACAAAACTTCTCGAGGAATGAAATTAGGCAGGTGCGGTTAAATCCACGTGAAACAAGAAAAGCCTGAACAGTCCCGCTTCATTTACAGTACGGCCCCCCTCTGGCCTGTTTACCGGCTAACCTGTGAACATGAAAAGGCACGGCTCCATAAAGAAATCCCACCTATAAAATGGGAAAGTAAACGGGAGTTTATCGTGTATTTACTGTTCCATCTCTATCTTCACAAGCTGCCCACCCACATACACCAATGGCGCACACACACACACACACACTAACAGCCTCTAGCAATATGAGCATAAACGCTGGACTCCATAATCCAATAAGTTGTGCTTCTTGTGCTAAACCCAGTGAAGTCTGGCACACAGAGAAAGTCCACAGAGACCAGAGTCCCCTAAGCCTCGCTTGCAGGAGTAGGATGGAAACTGAATTCTCTGATAAAGAACTTCAGATCTGTCTCTGCCCTCTTTGCTTCTGTGATATCTCATTTTCCCCGCACACGCTGGGGAATTATGATATAATGATGTACTTTAATCCTGAAATTTCCTTTTCTCTAAAATGACCAATTAAGGGAAATGTTCCTCGAATAACAGCCTCATATAACAACTGTGTTGAAAGGAAGGCTGTTGAGAATGACGTTATGCCGTTGTATCTTCAGTCAGTGGTGTAGTAGCCTCCAGGCATACTTGGAAAATCCCAGTGGACCGTTGCATCGGTGGACTGTCAAAAAATCCATAAAGTTTTCACCAGCCCTGTCCGTCTCTTACCGGCTCCCTCTCTCTGTGTGTGTGTGTGCCTGCATTCATATGAAATCATCCCTTACTGACCTGACCTGGGCTCATCCCAGCAGATAGGGCCAGGGCTCAATTTCTTTCACGTGCATCCTTTCCCTGGGTCAAATAAAGAAAAGAAAAGCATTCATTTGGAAAGAAAATGCTTTCTGCTGAAATGAATATCATTTGAATGGATTTATATACACATTCTGCAAATGTTTAAAATGAGAAAATAACTGCAATGGCAATTTTTTGTCAAACAACTAACAGTTCGAGGAGTAAAATTTGCATCCGTTTGATGCTGTTTGCCCGGGCTCCCTGTCACGGCTACAAACGAGTGAACCCGGCTTTGTTCGGTTGCTCGGTAGTAATACAAGCGTGCTTTAGACAACACAAGACTCATGCAACGATTACACAAGCGCTCATGCATGTATTTCACAATTTGGTAGGACACTCTATCCACTGTTATCATCTACAAACTGCTACTGTGCAACTTAACCTTCCGTATTACAAATTCGATCTTAGACTTGATCTAAAACAAGTTTGGCCTTAGACATAATAACAGCTTAACACACACACCTACACATCCACACACAGACATGCCATCAGTGGCAACGAACCATGCAAGACCTGACCATCAGGAGCAATTTGGGGTTTGGTCTCTCGCCCAAGGACACTTTGACATGTGGAAAGGAGGAGCTGCAGATTAAACGCCCAACTCTGTGATTAATGAACGACCTGCTCTAACTCCTAAGCAGACAGCCACCCTCTATTAACTTACATGCCTTCAGAGTCTAAAACAAAAGTAATCCCTCATAAATCCACAAATTCTTCTCCTACGCTTTGATTTCAGATTTAATAAGATATGAAGTGTTTATTGGTGATTTTTTTTGAGGTGTCAGCCTCTGTGCAAAGCTGAGCTAACTGACTGCTGGCTTTGGTTTGATATTTATGAGACAGGAAATTACTTACCTGCCTACTTTACCACAGACATGAAATAGGTATTACCATAATCCTGTCATCTAATGCTCACCAGCAAAATGCAAATTCCTCACTATCGCTATCATCGTCCTCTGTCACACCAGCACTCTGCGTGTCCTCTTTCATTCCATCCATGAATCTTCGCTGTAGTCTTCCTCTTTTTTCCCTGCTTGGCAGCTTCATGTCCAGCATTGTTAGTTTAGTTTATCCACTATCACTCCTCTGCACATGTTCAAACCATCTCAGTCTTGCCTCTCCAACTCGGTCTACTCTGATGTACTCATTTCTGGTCACTGCCAGTTAAAATTGAAACATCTTCAACTTTGCCACCTGTTTTCTTGTTAGTGCTACCATCTTGTAAACCTTCCCTTTCACTCTGTCACAAATCACCCAGACTCTCGTTCTAGCCCACTCTCTTTCCTTCAGCTCGTCTGTTGCTTTGTTTCGTTGGCCGGCCCCAGGTATTTAAACTCATCTATTTTCACTACTTTTACTCCTTCACCTTTCCACTTCTCTCTCTCTCTTTCACTGACTTTCATTCCTCTTCTCAGCAATGTATACCTCCACCTCTCGAGGCTCTCTTCTACTTGCTCCCTACTTTCACTACAGATCACAGCATCCTGTCTGCAAACGTTACAGTCCACGGACAATCCTGCCTGGCCTCATCTGTCTGTGTAATCTGTCCGAAAGGGCTCAGATCCGATCCCACCCCTACCTCACCCCTGTCACAGGCATGCCATCCAAACCAACAAACCAGCTGCCCTCACTCCCTCCTTAAGCTCTGCACTTCCTGATTCACTAACTTTTCTCCATCTACGATCCTCTTGCTGTCATTTTCATCATTCATCAGCTTCTCAATCACCCGTTCTCAACCTACTCCTACATCCCACTTAACAAACTCTCTTCACTCTTTAGTACATTTCCATCTCTACCCTTAATCACCCTAATCTGCTGCACATCCCTTCCAGCTCGATCTCTCTGTGCAGCCAATCAATACAGGTCCATTTCTCCTTCTTTAGTGTCCAGTCTAACATACAACTCACTATAAGCCCTTTCATTAGCCTTTGCCACGTCTGGCTTTGCTGTATGCCTAGCCTCCCAGCACTTCTTTCTACTTTCTTCGTCTACCCGATTATCCCACTTTTCTTTGCTGACCTCTTCCTTTGAAAACTTTCCCGTACTTTGCAATTCCACCAAGTCTCCTTGTCTGCTTTCCTCTGTCTAGACTCTAGAGAATACAGTAGTACACAGTACCAGTGGGAACTGGTACTATGTTGGCTACCAGAGGTGGTCAGTGTTCATTATGGATAGCAATCAATTTCCACAATTTTATTGTACATGTACAATGACAGTAAAGGAGATATTCTATTCTATTCTATTCTATTCTATTCTATTCTATTCTATTCCAGTATGGAAACTACATTCCTCATGATTTCCATATTTGATTTGTTAATGATTTTACACTGGATATGCTTCCTGACACAACCCTCCTCATTTAACCAGGCTGGGGACCAGCACCAGGAGCACACTGGCTTGTGGGACCCACTACGACTGGGTTATCACAAGACATCAGCGCATTAAGCTCTGCATGTGTTCTCTGACTTCATTAAAACCACCTCACAACAAGAAGGTTCCTGGCTCGAACCCTCTCTGTACCGGCATGGTTGTTCTCCTGCTTCGTCCTGTATGTGAGGAGGTACATAAAGAATAAAGCACTGTCTGAATGTGCAGTTAAAATGTGACTATATAAATGTTGGTCTATTACCAGTCAGATGTTGGGTTTGGCTTCCTGAATTGGATTGTTTTAAACTAAAACCGATTTTAACGATAGCATGAATGATCTACTGTTTCCTGTCTTCTGGTTGCAGTTTGCACATTGTACAGTTGTCTGAATACATTTTTTTGTTTTAGTGTATAACTCATGAATCCTACTGGCGCTAGTGTAAGTGCTGCTCAGTTGTATGCATTTTAAAAGCTCATCTAGGGATGGGCATTGCAAATGAGTCTAGCCTATAAAAGCTGTGGCGTGTGGTGTGGTTCATGTTATCTTATCCCTATACAAATAAATGCTATTAATAGCGAAAATCTAGCCTGCAACCACACAACTGCTTTAAATGTCTGAAAACTCCTGGACTGATGCAGGTACAGGTTTTTGGAGCTGTTTTCAGAGTAGCTGTGGCTGTTTTGATAATTATGGTGGGAATGACCCAAAACGGTGAAGTTGCACTTTGTAAAATGAAAGCAGTGACCTTAAAGATGCTAACAATGGAAGCCTGGAGAGAAGCCGAGTCCGGTGATAATTCTGTGTTTGTTTAGTTTGTTACACAGAAAGTAACCTTTGCCATTACACATAATGATTTCATCCGTTGCTATTATAAAATATTGATCAGAAGCCTATCCATTTGTCCGCCATGGCCCTTAATCTGAACCAAGCCTAACCCTGGCTCTAACTGATGATCTATAAACGAGCTTGTTAAGAAGAAATGACATTACAGAATGACCTCACATTACGCTTGTGTGAAGATCAGGACTGTCTCACATACATGTACACTCCCCCACAGGGCTTTCCAGATGAAAGTGTGATGAGTGAGATTGCCCACTTGGAAGTGAGCAGCTCATTTCCGCAGAAAAGGGAGAAAGGAGAGAAAAAAAGTGTTTTGACACCAGCTATTGCTTTTTAAGACACACAGATGCCGAATTGCACACAATTCGATAAAGATTAAGTGGGCTGCACCATCTGGTCTGAGCAGTTTCTCTGTGCTGTTCTGATAAATTAGAAACAACAATGCGGGCTAACAATAAGAGACACAAAAAAATATGGCAAGAAGTTTCTCAAGATGTTAGCTTGTTCTCCAAAGTTACAAAATCAACAACAATGCCCGAAGATAAATATGCAGACACATACGCACACAAAAAATCCCCCCTTTCTAATAGCTGTGCTCTTTGTCATTAATATCAGACTATAGACTATCATCTGAACCCCAATTAATAGTCTGGCTGTGTCTTGCTTCAAATAAAGCAGGTTCTGGTAAGAATACGAGCTCTTATTTATTATGTGGCTCTATAAACATTGTTGCAATGAAGTTCAGTATCCACTGTGGTGGTGTGATAAAGTACTGTACACTCGCATTTGCATGGGTCGGTCCTCATCAAGAGTTTTAATGAGCGTTTTAATGATTCACGGCACAAAATGAGCTGAGAGGATGTGATAAGGTTATCGACTTGTAGAGACGTCCTGTTGAATGTCACAGTGTTTATCCCACTGAAAAATCTTTGTTCCTTCAACTTTTGCTAATATAGACTTGATAAACGATGCTCAAATTTTAATCTGAGCAAGAAGTTACATATTTTAGGACCCTAGGTACCTTTCGGCTCATAAGTATGTGTTGTTTTTTTTTTACATTTTTAATTTTGGCTCTATACTACCACAGTGGAATTTAAATCAAACAGTCAGGATGCGATTGAAGTGCTGACTTTCAGTTTTAATTCAAGGAGTTTAGCATTCATTTTGCAATAACTGTTTAGGAATTAAAGCCATCTTTATACATCGTCTCCCAGTTTCAGAGGCTCGAAAGCAATCGGAAAAACTAACATTGTTTTAAATGAAAGGATTGCTTTTAATACTCAGATGTAAATCCTTTGCAGTCAGTGACTACCTGAAGTCCAGAATTCATGGACATCGCCAAATGCTGTGTTTCCTCCCTTGAGATCCTCTTCTAGGCCTTTACTCCAGCCATCATTTGCTGCTTGTCTGTGGGTCTTTCTGCCTCAAGTTTTGTATTTACTAAATGAAAAGCACGCTCTACTGGGCTGAGATCAGGTGACTGACTTGGCCATTGAAGAATATCCTATGTTTTTGGCTTTAGTAACTCTTGGGTTGCTTTTGGCTCATTATCCATTTGGATGGTGAAGCACTGTCTGATTTTTCAGCATGTAGCTGAAGGTACAATTCACAGTTCATCCTCTTACATCAGTCCTCCGTCACATTAGCAGTCAATTGTCCAATTACTTTTGAGGCTCTGAAAATGGGAAATCATGTACAAAAATACCTGTATAATTCCTGTATAATGGTTCATTTTTGTGAAACCCCACTTAACTTATTTAAAGCCCACTTTAACTGGGCTTTAAATAACTGTATAACTGTAACAAGTGCCACTTATTAAATCTTCTTCCTAATCAACCCACGCTATCTTACTTCATGTATCTGTATTACTGGAGCCATGCTCTTTCACAGAGGGTTAAACAGTCATGTGATATTCTATATTTTTCATCTGTCAATGCATCTGTTACAAAGACCAAAAATGAATCATTCAGGATGTTTTGAACAGGTGCCAGCTGTGGTTTTTTTCTGAAGCATGATGTGTTTTTCTTTAACGATATCAGTGAGTCACACTGTTGCACTGGCTGGCATGTTCCTTCAGTGAAACATGGGTGCTGTGGTTTATTTTGAGTCAGTCATACATACACAATCTTCTTGGCACAGAGCTCTGAATCTGCAGCAAAAATTAGTTTTCAATAAGAAGTAATATTTAATAGAAAATTGACAGTGCCAAGCAGATTAAGGTAATTATTTGGCCTTTTTAGCTATGCTTCAGGCATGGCTGTATAGCAGTGTCTCTTGGTCAATTTGTCAGACAGCAAGTGAATAAATTACAGGAAATAGGGAATCAATGTTAACGAGTTTTGTGATTTTTCTTCTTGTGCCTGTTTTTTTCTGCTTTTGGGTAAAATGTCTCAACATGATTTGCCATAAAATTGGGTACAGATCCTTTCATCTGGTCCGTCATCAGATGCAGATTGAATTTTGTCAGATATTTTGTTTGCCTTCATGAAAAAAAGTCTCTGCTAACCTCAGCTTTACACTTTGCTTATGCAAAGAGCTAAAATTGAAATATCACCAGCCAAGAAACATCTATTAAACATCTTCTAATTATTAATAAGACACTTCTGTAAACATGCAGATTAGTTTGCTTGCAGTGGATTATTACATGAGCGTGTTTTAGGCGGTAGCATGTTGGTTTTGAAATTCAAATGCACACTGCACACGTCATATAGATGTTTCCACAATTCCACAAAACTCACAGACACTATAGTCTTCTTTTAGTGCCACTGACATGTGAAACACACATTTCCAGCTACAACCTCTAAGTGAGCTCAGTGTACTTCTCTTCCGGCATGCATGCATGCATTTTTCCAAGCATGGATTAAAATAAATAAATAAATAAATAAATAAAATCTGTTTAAAATGTTAAAAACTTCCTCCTGGTCAACCAGGCAAAGCTATTTGCTATGACAACACCCGTTGTACATGGATACATAAATTATCATAACATCACAAAGCTGACTGCACTGAGAATAGGGTGCATGAATATTACAGTCATGTATTTTATTAAAGATATTTACATATTTCATAAGATATTAAAATGGAAATCATGATAATTGCACCATACCAAAAAAAATTCTTTAACACTGAAGAATTGTATTATTTCAAGAGCAATCATGGCTCTGAGGCCAACAAAAATATATTCTCATCAGCTAGCCGCTAATGAATTCACCGGTTGAAGCTGCAGTAATCGCTACACGTGGCGATCTGCAGAGGTTCGCTTCTGTGACACAGGAGCACAATGTCAATCACGAGCTGTAGACTAGACTGCAGAAACGCAGAAGCATTACTTCCGATCATTATTGCTACCAGACTGGATGCAAATAAACTACTGAAGTGAAAAGAAGTCATTGTACTCTACGGATGACATACGGTGACATCTCTTTTTGTGCGTGTGTGACATTTTGAAACAGACCAGAACAAAATCTGTGTTGTCAACTGATGACTGGAGCTTTTTACATGTACCCGAACCAAAAAAGATCAATATTTGAAGCATGTTCTGCCCTTACCGAGAGAATCTAAAAACAGCAGCAGGTAATTTAAATCAGCTCCAAGAGGGTGGGTCTGTGACAACAATGCCTGTGATGCATGATGACTGGGAGTGTTTGATTGGACTGTCACGCCTATGGTTTCAATCGAGACTGCATTTGGAGGATGTATTAACATAGACTTGTGGGTAATGTGCTATGTAGATGCAGGTTGTGGACAAATGGTGAAAAAACAAACCAAAAAAAACAACCCCATCATCTCATGTCTTCTGTGAAATGCTTTTCTCTGACCTTAATAGAAAACATCAGATCCCTGAGATAAGAGAAAAGATGCTAGGGAGAACTCAATGACCCGTGCTCTTTTACCATGTGGCTGGAATGTAAAATAAAATGGTTGCATTCATATTCATTCGGATTTTCTGCTCCCACTGAATTTAATTCTTGCCTTGATTACTGCTTGGACTGAAGTAAGGTTAATTAGTGATGATCCTAAAGGGTTATAATATATAAGAACATAACCAGTACAAACTGACTTAAGCTACAGTCCTGCTGACTTTGATCATTTCAGGGTTGCTTGTAGCTTCACAACTTGCACATTATGCAGCAGGATTTCCCTGTGCGTATAACTCATTGTTGAAAGTCCAAAATGTATCAGCATATTAGCAAGTTATAGCGTACGATGAGAAATGCAATAATTCATATGACATCCATGGTATCAATTTCAAAATCCTGTGTCGCCTTGTTCTCACGTTATCACATTCACAAGATTTTCAGAGAACTTGACCTCTTGAGGTCAAGATCACCGTGATTTGAACTAATCTGAGATCTTTAGTAGATCCACCTATGGTGTGAATTTAAGTCCTGCATTGCATCTCAACTTATTGCATTCACAAACTTTGGTGTCCACGCCAACCGCGCACCTGCCCGATACGGTGACGACAATACCCCATCAGCCTTTTACAGCTGAGGAGTAAAAAAGTAAGAAATGACATAATCAGGCTCCTTTCCTTAGTGTTTAGAGGGGCCAGCCTGTTCTTATCATGGCTGCCACTTAGATGCGGGTCATTTCACGTTGTCAGCTGTAGTGGTGTGGGGGTGTCATGTAGGAAGAGCAGCACTAATGTGAACCAGGCTAAAGTAAAGACGACATTTTGAAGTTTAGGAAAACCTAAATGTAAAATCAGTGAGAAAGAATTTACATCTAATCCTACAACGACAAATATGAAGGGGCCTATGTGGGAATATGTTGGCAAGTTCAGGTGTTTCTTAGTGGGCATCATGGATTTAATTAGCCTCATTCTAAGTTAATGGTTAAGTTATAAGTTTTAGGCTATAAAAGATAAAAAATGGCCACCCATTTGTTTCTGGACTCTGCATTTTGAAGCTTCAGCTTTGGTGTTTTGGAAACTGCCATGCTGCTTTTCTTGGAGCCTGAAGTTACCATATTTGGGTCAGAATGTTATCTAACAATGCTAGCAAGCTTGGTTAGCAGGATCAATCCACAGACTAAATGGGTGCAATTACCTGACGCACAGTTTGTCAGTTCTAAATAAGTTTTCTAAAAAAAAAGAACTAGAATTTTACTCCAAGCTACAGCTGCCCAGTTGCAACATACCCTAACGTTATGCCATAACCCCAAAAAGTTGACTCTGTTCATCTGGATGAAGCGTTTTCAGTGGGAGAAATGTTTCGTCACTCATCCAAGTGACTTCTTCAGTCTCAGCTGACTGCAGGTTTCCCCAACCTAATAGTACATTTGCACAATGACTGAAACCAGCCCAGTGAATGAACAATGGACTGTGCGGTCAGTTCCTTGATCATTAATATGCAAATTCTCATGACCATTGATCAACAACCACTGATCAAAACCCACTGATCAATGGCCATGAAGACCATTCACAGAGAGTTGGGGAATGTCTGCAATCACAGTGTTGTAAGATGGTGAAAGATGTACCCTTAGGGCCCCTCCTTGATTCAGAGATGGTCTTTCTCTTTTCACATAAATGGCCTCCTTGACTCCGCGCTCAAACCAGCGGTCCTCCCTGTCCAGGATATGTACATCCTCATCATTGAAAGAGTGTCCACTGGCCTGTAGGTGTAAATAGACTGCAGATTCCTGGCCTGATGAGTGTTGTGCTATCCCCTTTGCCGGAAGTTGTTTGGTTTCCCCGATGTATAAATCATGGCAATCCTCCTGGCACTTAACAGCGTACACTACATTACTCCGTTTACCGATGCTTGGGGTGGACCAGTTTTTGGCACAGCGTGTTTTGGGGTTTAAAAGCCACAGAGACGTGGTATTTAGAAAAAAATTAGTCTAAACTGTTCCAATACTCCTGACACGTACGGGATTACTAAGGGTTTTCGCTTAGGCAGCAGTTGTCCTTCTCTCCTGGATCGGCTGGAGCTTTCTTTAGGCGCCTTCCCAGCTTTGACAAATGTCCAGCTGGGATAATCACATTTATTCGTGTCTTTACTTGTTTGTTGTGAAACAGGAAATTAGCTTTAGAAATAAAAACTGCATTTTTTTTGCTACCAGGTAGTTTGATCATTAATTGTGGATAATATGACATGGGAGTCTTTGGGGACTTTCTAATTTTGGAGCCAGCCTCAAGGGACAATTAAAGAAACTGCAGTTTTTTGCACTCCTTTTTAAGCCCCAGAGGTTGGCTCCTAATTTAATCTTAAATTTAAATAAAAGCTTGATTTAAACAGACATACTCGTGTGCTACCTGGCTTATTATGTAAAACAAATCTCTATATTGGCCAAAACATATGCTGTCTACAAGCGAAGAGTACAAAAAGTCTTATTGTTGTGTTCAATGACAGTCGATTTTCATTCTGTGGAAGGCTGAGATGTATTTTTGGCCAAAATCAGCAATACCTTAACAGATGGATAATTGGAAGACGCTGTTTACAACCCAGAGGTTTGATTCATAAGCCAAAAAAATGTCACATAAAATGCAGGATTATGATGGCACTTCTTTCTATTGTACACATTGTAATACACATCCACTTCTGCTGATGGATCTTTGCTCTAATTAGTCAACAAGCTCTGCTGCAAATGTGGCTTTATTATTTATGCCACAATGTGGGCTGTGCCAGGCCGATGCTGATGTTGTCACAGCTCTGTGGCTGCCAAGAGAGGTCGATAGTTGCCACAGATTACTTAATGACACTTTATAAACAAGTGAAGAAGAATCTGCTGCAGTGAAAACAAGGAGGGACCTCTGAGTAAAGAACTCCAGTTGATTTAAAGCTGGGGTAGGCAACTTATTTTTGTCTCATTGGACAAAAATCTATAATTGTAGCATCCTCAGCTAGAAAGATCAACTCTTAAACTGATGCGCCATAAAGAAGTGCTCTATTCATAAATGCACCATAAGAGCTGAGAAATCAATGAAAAGGCTGTCATGATACTGCGCATTTCCACTTTTACACACACACAAATTAACCTTACTTATAGACAATAAACACAGGTAGATTTATACAATAAGCATGAAAATATCTAACAGTATATACAACAAAGTTAATATCGTGAACATTTTATGTCTACTAGATACCTTAAAACAGAGTGAGACCAATCCAGGCTCTTAGCCACTGATTAAGAAACAGGAAGTGCACTACGAAGATATGTTATTTAAGTTAGCATTTAATAACTGTTTATTTAATATATAGCTACAAAAGCAAGCAGGCAGCCTGAGACAGATAGCTAAAGAATGCCGTAACATGCCAGCTAACATTAGCATTATTGCTAGCTTCAGTAAGAAAGACCTGGGCTAGGCTAATAACAGTTTCATATTCAAACAAAACTGCATACTGAAACAAAAAGATACTTTTTATACCCACCAAAAACGATCCTTTATTTGTATCACACAAACCTCTTGTTCACTTTCCAGCACTCACGAGGATTTTCACCACAAAACACTTGAATTGTTTGCCTAGCAAATTAGCTCACTTTGAGGTCTTCAAATGCAGTACACAATAAATAAATAAATGAATAAAAATCCCCCCCACCCCCCAAAAAAGACCCACATAGACAGCAAACAGGAAATGTTCAAACCTCATAGAAGATTACGCTGAAGACACTATCCAGAGTCTTAAGAGCTGGGCTGTGCACATATTTCAAGGTATATAGCTTGTCAGCTTTGAACAGTGACACAGATACCAAATATGAAATGGTTAAACCTCAAATTAACGCAGTACTAGATCAAAAGTAAACACTCTAATTTGAGAGTCATTTTGGAAACCCATCCTGACACATACAGCAGTTAGTAACATCTCTATATTTAAAAAACAAAACAAATAAACATTTATTATACATTCCAGTTCTTTTGACTTTAGTATATTTTATTACCGGTCGAAGGAATTTTGTTCGACTCACCACTAAATATGGAATGAAGAATCAGAAATATAGTCCTTAAATATCAGAGACATTGTAGCTTAACAGATGACAATTAATTCTGGTGAAGCTGAAAGCTGAAGGCGCTTTTGACGACTGTTAGGACAGCCAGAACTTTTATATAAAACTTTTATATAAAACTTTATTTTCAAATTGAATTATTTTGAGTGTTGTTCATCATTTCTATATTATATAGAGTATATATTTAAAAAAAAAAAAAAAATTCCCCACTCGCCCCTGCGGGTGGTCTATCCTTCAAGCTCGGGTCCTCTACCAGAGGCCTGGGAGCTTGAGGGTCCTGCACAGTATCTTAGCTGATCCTAGGACTGCGCTCTTCTGGACAGAGATCTCAGATGTTTTTCTTGGTGTCTGCTGGAGCCACTCGCCTAGCTTGGGAGTCAACGCATCTAGTGCTCCGATTACCACTGGGACCACTGTTACCTTCTATCTCCTCCTTTGGCCAGCTTGTTATCCCAGCAGGGTACCTGACCACGTGCAGGGCGTGGGTGTTGATAGTCCGGATCTTGTTCTTACCGTTCAGCTGACTCCTCAGTAGTGATTTGAGGTTAAAACATCAGCATCTAGGTAAATTTACACTACGAAGATGGGAATCCAGTCGGTTCCAACCTGTATTAAAATTAAGATCTTAAATTACTGACCTTAGAAATCAGTGCATGTACTATGTCCCTTGAATGTCTCTCTTAAAATAACAAGTTAAAAACATATATAAGTGTATATATTTAAGAGTTTATAAAAAAGGATGTTTTTTCATCTGGCTACACACAGTGGCAAAACAATCTTAAGAATAACAAGATAAATTAACCATATATGTCTGTGCTACACATGAGTGAAGTGCAAAAGTGCTGCTGTTTTATAATAATAACCTTTCATAACATTTTATTAAGAGTGACCTGACCAGAAGAACTAGTTATTTCTGGGTTTGGTTCTCAGGCTTTAGCTCCTTTAAAACCTAATTAGTTGAGTGTATAAAGTAGTAAGGACAGCACAAAACTCCACATAGGTTAGTGGCGGTCCAGTGGTTTAATAAGGGGGCTGTATAGAAGCCTCAGCTGGTCTGGTGGGAGGTGCCTAGTATAAAAGGGGGAGGTGGGGAGAGTTATTTCTGCCTACTGCAGCTTTAAAGTTCAAGTTGTTAAAGGCAGTCAAACTTCATAAGGACAATCCGCTGCCCATTCGTTTCTATGTAACTTGTTTCTTTCCTCCCTTTAACAGCCTTCACTGTGAAGCCTCTGTGGAGATAAAGATGTGCTCGGTAGCTACTTTTTTATCTTTATTAGGATGTTTTAAAGTGTCATGGCACTGTAGTATGCCTCTGCTGCACTAATGCTGCCATCATTCATGCAGCAGCAGAGAAGCCCACGGCACTGAGCTTGAGGGTAAGAGCTAAATACGAACCTTTCCATCAAACACAGAGACTAATTTAGTCGACAGGTGTATAGGTGTAGGCCGAAGGTCAGGCCTCACTTTTCCGTATCCCTGCGTCTGTATTAAGCATTCTGTGCTCTAGATTATCCTCATGAGACAATGTTCCCCACACTAAATTGCACTGTACTACAGCGCTGGGGTACAGCTTACACCGTACATATGCAAAAGGTCATAAAGCTCAGCCTAGTTCTGTCTGTAACATGCACAAACATGACTCTGATTATGTTTTTCCCCCTAAAAGAGAAGACTGATGATACTGAGGTTATGCCAACGATAAGGCAGTACTGTACTACTCTATACTATGATTACTTTATCATCCATCCATCCATCTGCTGTCTTGTCCTTATCCAATTCAGGGTGTTGGAGGGCCTGGAGCCTATCTCAGCTACCATAGGGCGAAGGGCAGGGTACACCCTGGATAGGACTTTATCATAAAAAATATATATAATAAATAAAGAGTTAGGTGCTGGCCTTTGTACATAGACCTGTCAGCTTAATTAGTCACTGCATTTGCTGAAAATGTGCATTTGGTATTTGGAATTCTTCAGGGACTCTGGCCAAAATTACTTCCTGCACAGAAAAAAAAAAAATTATTAGAAGCAAAATTTTACAGCCGCCAGGCATTGTTTGCAGCTCTGCTGTCATACTCAGTATGCTGGATTCAGTGAACTTGGAAATTTGAATATGACCTGTTTTCTCACAGTTTAATACCTAACCTGCTTCCACATAACCAGTCAGACTGCATTTACTTTCAGCTCCTCTCCTTTCCAGTAACAGTAGCAATGACAGTGAAGGGAAGATGGACAGGATGTGTATGTATGTCACATATTTTATTTATGATTGTCATTTTTTGTTTTTGTTTGAGTTTTGTTAAGTCAGCTTGTCTGTCAGTCACACAAGCAGCTGCCGTATCACCACTGTCTTAAAAAGGAGGGTTTGAATGATGCGTACGGTATGTGTGTGTGTGTGTGTGTGTGTGTGTGCTCCCATGCAAGGCTACCCGAAAGTGAAAATTTCTTTCACAATTCTAAATGACATTTTTTTTTAGCCCCAAAATGAATCCTCTGTGGCCACGGCTTCTTTATTAGAGTTTCCATGGTGATGTTGTATTTCTCAGGAAACAATAATATGACTAGGCCCAGTGCTTATAAATCTTATACATTTAATTGTTGTTGGCTTTTGGTTGATTTCCCCCGGTGTGGGAGGAAGACCTGGTGGAGAATCAGGGGAAATAAATCAGTGAAACAATGAGGTGACACCTCAAAAGAATGCACTATATTACTGTTACATCATACAGTCTGTATGTACAGCATGTTAGATACAAAATAATTGAATCTGAGTTCTAAGTATGCAGCTACAAGATGTATAAATACTGCTTCAGACTCTAAATGAAGCAGACGTGTTGTCAAAGAGAAGTGGAAATGCAGCTATAAAGGTCAGGCTGTTAATTGGGTTTCTGCCTGAAATGATTTCCTAATGTTATGTAAACTAAAGCTGCTCTGGGATCACTTTCCATGGATAAGAAAGTAACTCGTAAAACGTAACACACTATACTTCGTGCCTGGAACAACATTTTCACTTTGAGCGTCTCTAATATCAAAACTCACTGCTGGAAAGATTTTACTGTACTGACAAACTGTTTCATTGCGAACCTTAATGTATGAGTAGACATGGGAATGATTCGGAGCACAGATCATTACTCATATACAAGTACACTCACCAGTCACTTTATTAGGTACCATTAGCTAGTATTGGGTTAATTCTTTATACTCAGGTAGGCTGCGATGCTTAAACAATGTCCAGTTGGGTCGAAGAGGCTTCCAGGAAATAATCCCCCAGCAGCCCGAGCTGTTGATACGAGGCAGGATGGAACCACTTTTTCAGGTCGTTTACACCAGATTGTTAGCCCACAATCTGAATGCAACATCAGAAATCAAAACACCACCATCGCATCATTTTTCCAGTCTTCTTTCATCTGATTTTGTTGAGCTGCGTGCAGCATAGGCTTCTGCTTCTTCAGACTCTGGTTGTAACAAATGGCTGTCTGAGTTACTGTTGCCTTCCTATCAGCTTAAAGCAGTCTGCCCATTCTTCTCTGACCTCTAACATCAACAGGGTATTTTCTCCCAGACAACTGCCACTGACTGGATATTTGCTCTTTTTTAGACCATGCTAGAGATGGTTGTGTAAGGAAATCCGGTTAGATCAGCAGTTTGTAAATTACTCAGCCAGCCCATCTACCAACAAGAACCATCCCACATTTAATGTCACTTAAATCACCTTCCTTCCCCATTCAGATTGAACTTCAGCAGGTTGTACTGACCATGTCTACATGCCTAAATGAGTTGAGTTGCTTCCACGTGACTGACTGATGAGATATTTATAATTCTGAACAAAATTATAATCTGTAGTTAATAAAGAGGCCGTTAGTCTACATACACTGTCCAGAGAAGATCACACAATGAATATATCTGTGTCTATATCTATGAAAAAAGTTTCTACGTCCTACTGCTTCAGGACAAACGGCAGAGAAAATCAAAGTTTTGTGATTTTTTTCATTTAAACTTCCAGTATATGTTTAAGTTTCCACTGAGTGATGAAGCGGAAAGATGAAAGTGAGGGAATAAATTATGGCAAAAAGTCATTTTCTCTGAAGTTATCTTAAAATTCTTTGCAGCAATTCGCTCAGTAATGTCGTCTTGTTTGAACGAAAAACAGCGTGCTTTTACTGAACACTGAAAGGTCTCTCTGACTATCACCACTTTCACATGATCATATAAAAAATAAAAAGCAGCAGCGAGAGAATTTTTTTTTGTGCTCAAAGGGTCTACTGGGACATGTGACAAAAGCTGTTAGGCATTAGTATTGAAATGAATTTTACAGGTGACATACAGTGCACAAAAGGTGAAGTAACAAAGAAATCCAGTTGTGGCACACTAGAGACAGGGCAATTCTGTCTCCCCAGAGTGTGACAACTGCCTTTGAAGCCTTTCATACTTCAATGACTCTATTTTTGACTGATTGTAATCATTTGAATATATTAGCGTAAAAGTCTCGACATGCTAGCTTAAAGGTCCTGAGCATTGGTCCTAAATTGCATGTAGGAGTGGATGTGATGCTCCTGTTTTAAAGGAGAAAGAAAGAAAGGAAATTCCCTGTCTGCTGAGCACATTTGTCCAATAAAAGACTTGGATGACTCAATCATCCTTGAAGAAATCCTTTCCACTGGATGGAAGCCTGGCACAAATGCAATAGAAAACACAATATTGAATGAAAGACCCTTTTGCAATGGGACCCTACAGCTGTGGCACCCATTGACATGTTAATATTCTAAACTGCGCGCACTCAGCAGTCATTACTGCATTATTATATGAGTAGCCAAGAGTCTCATCGCGCTCATCTTCGGACTTGACCTTGATTTTGAAGTCAAATACACACATTTGAAGTCTCACAACCGCATTTAGCTGACAAAATATGTCTGCAGAAATCCAAAATGCATTTGTGGTTGTTCCCATTAGACAATCACCACGACACACACAAACACACAAGGTGAAAGCAGAACCAGCCATGCTATTAAAGCTGGTAAATATGCTTAAGGAAAAGAGAAAGAATTTATCAGTCATTTGCATATATAAATAGCTTGTAGTCGTTTTTTCGTGTCTTTGATTTAATTGAGAAATTCACTTGGTTGCTGAGAGCTGGATTAAAAGATGTCACTTTTTTTCTGTCTGTACCCTCAATATCAAGATCCAGCCTGTTTTTAAATACTGGAATCTTTAGTCAGGACGGATCCTTTTACAAGAGAAAGAAAGTAAAGTAAAGAGCACATGATCTCCGGACAAGATTGTTCTCTGTGATTGTCCCCCCCACCCACACTCCCACCCCCATCCATTTTTATGGTAGTGCTACTGCAATACTGTGGGCCCAGCGTAAAAACCTCCCACTGCTTTGTCAAAAGGAAAACAAAGTCGACAAACCAGCAAATATTACTATCAGTACTTTCAGACACTCCTTTACTTCCTATAAGAGGTCGTCACAGCAGATGATTCCACACCTTTGGTTTAGCACACATTTTCAATTTCAGTTCATTTCAGTTTATATAGCACAACATAATCACGACCACAGCCATCATATGATGCTTTGTATTGTAAGGTAAAGACCCTGCAGTAATACAGAGATGGCCCCCTATGAGCAAGCACTTGGCAACAGTGGGAAGGAAAAAAATCCCTTTACCAAGAAGAAACCTCTGGCAGAGCCCGGCTCAGGAGGGCTGCACTGTAATTTTACACTGGATTCCCTTCCTGACACAATGACCCCATTTATCTAGGCTTTGGACCAGCACTGGGAGTACACTAGCCTGTGTCTTCTCTTAGGCTGGGTTGGTATTTCCTCCTGGTCTTGAACCAGGGAGTTTTTATATGTTCGGCAACCTCTACACCATATAGCTAACGGTAAACAGGTTAATAATGTAGCCACTATCAGTAAAAACACACATCATGTATCTTAGATATGTACAAAAACAACAACAACTAAAAACAATGAGATGAAGCCTTATCTATACAAGGTGTCGGCTCACCACCTGATCCAGGAAGTTACATCAGCGATATAACCCACTACATATGACAGTCTTAATCCTTTGGCTTGTTTAAGGATTAAACAAATGGGATGTTAACTGCTGAGGTTTAGAGACGCCGTTGGGTGGCGATTGTTACCTTTGGACAAACCAAGGCTAGTTTCCTCATTTTCATTCTTCATGCAACGTTGAGCTAACTGGCTGTTGGCTGTTGCCTTATATTTACCAGACAAACACAGGAGTGTTATCAATTTTCTCATCTAACTCTTGGCACGAATGCTAATATGCTATTCCCCAAATTTTGAGTGATTACTTTAAATTACCTCCCTCGAAAATAGAAATCAGGCAGCCAGATAAAAAGAAAATTATGTGTTTGAGGGGATAAAATACCATCACTGCTGCGTTAGGATTAGCATGCTTACCTTTTAAATAACCAGCATACACCTTGTGCAAAGAGCTACATGCGTTACCTTGGAAAAATCCCCAGTGACTGCTGTAAATCAAAACTTCATGACCACCAGGGAGGGGCGAGCAAGTGAGCATTTCTGGCCTTGCTGAGCTGAACTTCACAGAGGTATGAGATACTTTAGTATGTAAAGATTTAGTTTTTTACAGATTTCGCCAGTGAAATGTGATTCTACTTGTGCATTGTTGCTTGAAGCCGATGCAGCGCATTCCTAGCATCGTTCATCCGCACAGATATCCTCCAATAGCGATCTGAAGGATGCAGGCCGCAGCTCTCTAATCAGTATTCCTTTCTTAGCCGCACAACACCAAAACATTTCAAAACACAAGGAATTGCTTTTCATCAATCACGACACGACAAATCAAACACTAATTACAATAGCTGCCAAAATTAGATCAACAAATCGTTTGTCCTGTTCATATTACGTTTTTTTTCTTTGTACGGCCTCGCAGATTTTCCCACAGGCCCACAAGAAGAAATTCATCATATATGCAGGCTAGAAACCAGATTTATGGATATAAATTCTGTTGGCAGCGTGCCTCGACGCCTGCCTGGAGGATAAGGAAAGTGGATTTTGAGCGATCATAAATCCCCATCTAAACAACCTTTGACCTGTCAGAAAGTTTCCACGTATAGCACACGAGACGTGCGAACGGGCTAATGACAGATAATAAGAGGGATTCAAGCGTGCATTTACTTCAAAACACAACAGGTGGAGAGAAAAAAAAGCAGACAGCAAAAAAATGCGACAGCTGCGAGGGAAAGACTGTAGGATGCCGTTTTTCAGCTGAATCTCTCACGTTGGGATGAAAACCCCTTTTTATTGCTCATATATGCTAACACTAGTGCTGCCTGTGTGTCTTGCTCAACGTGTGAACGTTTGCATGTCTCCTGGCACGGGTTCATTTTTCTGTCATCACAGTAAACAAACCACACACACACACACACACACACACACACACACACACACACACACACACACACACACACACACACACACACACACACACACAAAGAGAATGCGTAAAGGAGGAGATGGGGAAAAAAAAGCATAGCTTCATAATAGCATAACTGCCTTGACCTGTAACACCCACTGTCCCTCAGTAGCCTGCCTCTATTCTGTCCTTCCTTTCACTGCACCAGAGCTGTATTTTCAAACTGACAGTGAATACATGGTTATATAAAGCAGAGATTCTTAATCTCTTTCTGGTTTCAGGGACCAAAAATGTCTCTTTGTCTCAAAGAATGGCATCGCCTACTTGGGCTCCACTTAAAGCAAACCTTTCCACAGTAAAACTGAGAGTATAATACTACTCTCCTCTTTTTTTTTTTAACAAGATCAGCTATGTCCCAGGGACTGACACGGCCCCCCTACCCTCTGTTTGAGGTGTGTAACCCAGATACAATCAATACTGTAGTGCCGGGAGAGGGTGTAAGAGAAGACAGCAGGAAAACGAGACACGTGGAAATATGTCAGCTCCCCCTCGCGTGCAGCTGCAAATCCAATGAGATGTGAAACATCCACATCACAATGCATGGATTTCAAGAGATATTCTTTCGCCATGCGCCGCGTCAGATGTCAGCGTTCTCATCACACACACATCTTCTTCTCTCTTTTTTTTCATCAGTTGTCAGTGTTTCTTTTAATTATACAGTCACATAGAATTCCTAGTATCCACATTATTACGTCTTTACACAAACAGTCCATACAATGACAGCGGTAATCAATACAAAATATGTTGAAAGTCAACATTGTTACTTCTTGACACACACACAAGGCCTTCTGTTGGACCTGACAGATTTGTACAGCTTGGAAAACGTCAGTCCTGAGATTCAGACTCATGGGTATTTAAATACGGTTCATCTGTGTGGCTTTTCTCACAACAAATCAAATGTCACACATATTTTTTCTCTTTTTTTTCTGTAGTCAGGACAGATCCTTTTACAGGAGAAAGAAGCATCTAAAGTAAAGAGAACGGCCTCATGCATATGATCTCAGGACAAGATTGTTCTCTGTGATTGCCCCCCACCCCCGTCCATTTTTATGGTAGTGCTACTGCTTTGCTGTGGGGCCCAATGCAAAAATAATTTAACTGGACAAAAACTATCTGTGAGAATAAGGTGCAGTCCTATTAGTTCATCCCCATAGCACACTCATATACACACATACACTCAAAGATACTGACATTTATCCAAAATGCTTTACAAGCTATATAATAGTAATAAATAAAAAAAAAAAAACAGTTGCAAGTAAAAAGTGGCTTTGTTGGCTCATATGTTCTATGGCAATATACTCTGACTAAGAATAAGGTCAGTCTCTCTGTGGAGCTGACTTTCGCGTTAGCAAAGATCCAGTCTTTTTGTAAGGTCAGACACAGCTAACCCGACTGACCCTGCCACTGTTCTTGTGTCAGTCAGGGCGATAATTAGCTCTCCAAATATATCTCTCCATTCCAATCTTCTTTTCTCTGCATATAATTATATTGTACTATGCCCCCCAGTATTTTATTCACTGCTGCAGAATCTATCATCTCATATTAGAGATAAAAACCACTTAATCTTTTTTTTTTTCGGAGGGGAAACAAACCCTATCTACCTCTGCTTAGCAATTGCACTTTATATCTCGTGTTTTAGTGGGCAGCTCAGACCTCGCATTCGATTGATCCTGATATAGTGCACGTGCACGGCCTTGGCTCGTTCACCAAGGAGTCCATTGTCTCAGAGTTTGAGTGGTAGCTCAGATAGTACTCTTGCAACTGAGAGTTAAGGTCCTGTTCCTGCTTGCGGGCCTTTTTTCTGCGCTTATGGTTGACTGAGTGCTGCTGCAGCTGCCTCATGGTGTTGGGGTAGCGCCTCCACGAGACATAAATAACCAGCAGAATCAATGACACTGACAAGAACAGGGCTACGCTGCCCGCAATGATTTTATGGAAAGCCATATGTTCAAACTGTAGCTCAGGGATAAATGATGTAGGGGTTTCGGGGGAGTTGTGGGCTGTAGAGCTCACAGTTGTGGACTCTGTTGTCTCTCTGTCTGTCCTGCCAGGCTGGACAGGCGAAGCGGTGGATGTCTGTGCAGCCAGGTCTGTAACATCAGAGGGAGACGGGGGAGCTGTGATGTTCACAATTTCAGCTGAACCCCTAATGATGAAAGTGGTCGAGAACACATTTAACATGTCTATGCATACTGAGTGGTTTCTCACTACGTCCACCACTCTTTCGCCCTGCACAGACTTGGGACTGCTGCATATCATGCTGATGTCTTTGGAGTCTTTGAAGGTTCTCAGCCATGTCATGAGAGGGCAGATGCTGGGGCTGCAGTCCCAGGCATTACCTGCCAGGCTGATGGTGGTCAGCGAAGTCCATGCTGCCACAGCCTCCACAGGCACGCTACTCAGCTTGTTTGATTCGAGGTTCAGTATCTGTAAGTTTGGCATGCACTGGAAAACAGCGGGATCCAAGATTTGGATTTCATTCCCCGAGAGGTCCAGTTTCTGAAGTTTCTGCCAAGTCCACGGCACACCTTGATTGATGAATCGTATGCGATTCCACTGCAAATAAAGAGCCTGGAGGTTGCTGAGGCGTGGGAAAATAAAGAAATTAATCCTGGTAAATTGATTGTGCTCTAAATGAAGCTCCCTCAACTTGAACAGCCCCAAAAACGCGGTGCGGGTAAGGCTCCGCAAGCGGTTATAACCCAGGTCGAGGAACTCCAGGCTGCGGCATTCCAAAAAAGTACGAACAAGGATCTGTTTCAGTCCATTGGACCTGAAGTGGAGATTCTGTAGCTTGCGCAGCCCGTAGAAATGTCCGGGATGGAGAGACTGCAGCTGATTATAGGATAAGTCGAGATTTCTCAGGTTTGGTATGGCACTGAATGTGTTGTTGTGCAGATGGGATATTTTGTTTGAGCTCAGGATCAGTTCCTTCAGCCTGCGCACCCCGTGGAAAGCTAAAGCATCTATGGCATTGATTGAGTTGTGGTCCAAGTAAAGCCACACAAGCTGACCGAGATGAGCGAAGTGGTACGGCAGCAGAACCTGCAGGTTGTTGTAACGCAGAGACAGACCTTGGCATCCCGTGGTGATGTTTTCTGGAACGTCGTGGAAGATGCCCGACTCGCAATAAACAATCTTTCCTTCGCAGCGACAACTCACGGGGCACATCCTCTCCCCCTTGCTGAGCAGCAGCAAAACAGCTGCCTGCAGAAGAAGACATGATAACCGCCAGTCCAACATCACAGAACCTGTTGGGGGTAGAGTGGAGCACAAGCAATCAAAGAGATGGCATGGTTTAAGAAAATGCGTGCTCAAGGACGCTCAAATAAGTAAAGGTAATGAATTCATCCTTCAAACAAGAGATCATGGAGAGAGGAGCAGCTTGAGGTCTGATGTCTCAGACTCCAGACCTGCTTCATGAAGAATTGATAACAGTCTGACGTCAGCTATTTTTAAGGTATGCATATGTGATCATATTCACATAAAGAGAAAAGCAAATAACAGCAATTATTATTAGCATTTAAAAGAACAGACATGTAAAATGAAAATCCTCCCTCCTCATCCTTAGGTGAAAAAATAAATAAATAAATAAAAGCAAAATTCAGTTTAGGAACTAAACAGAAATAATAATAATCTGCCATTAAAAAATGATCACTGCTGTCGTCTTGGCTACGAGGAGCCTCAGGAGGGAGAAACTGTGTCACTAAATTGTGAGGAACATAATGACTTACCCATGGTTACCGAGGGAAGGAGTAATCCTCTAGGGGGGGTTAAAAAAAAGAAAGAACGATAAGAGACGCGTTAAACTGCTCTCAGTCTCAGTTTATGCGGCTTCAGAGTTGCACATTGAGCATGACTTGAGCAGCAGAAGCAAGTTTTCCGCAGCGGTCCAAACCCCCTGATCCCTGCATGCCGCTCAGAAATAGGACGCCTTCACACCTGGGTCGTACTTGGAGTCGCCACTATAGTCCAGTCGGCTGTGTGCGCAATTACCCATTTGAGCGCCAACAGACTGATGCACAATCCTCTACTCTGTGCTCTCTCTCCCCCCCTCTCTCTCTCCCCTCAGAGGCGTAGGCGTCTCCAAACACACATACAGTATATAAGCTCACCTCCAGCCACGCATGCCTAAACCAGCTATTAATTAATGAATTAATTAAAGCAAAGTATTAGTATTTTTATCTATTAATTGCTCGTATTTTTTTTTTTAAAAACCTGGGTTGAATTAAAAGCTACCTAAAATTAATTCTAAAAATTAGCTTTGAAAGCAAGCTTTGCATTTATTTTATTTTATGTATTTTATTTGTATTTATTTATAGTAAGATTTCACCTCGTTCACTTGCACCGGTGTCCCGATGAGTGCCGAACATGATGATGACAGAGACGACAAAGAGACGGGTGCGGGTAATCAAAACAACAAACTGTGGGCTGGTGGTGGAGGTGGGGGGCTGTGATCCACGTTCACCATTCATTCAGCACTTGCAATCATTCATTCAGGAAAACAGAAAAAAAAAAACCCCAAGTAGTGACAGAAAACGGGTGATCAGTAGCTTGTCAAAAATGCTAATTATTCTAACAGCTGAAGTGTGATGTTGACACTTTAACGCAGATAAACAGTCAGCACCTCTTGCTGGCTAGAAATGTTCCAGACAGCGGGATTATGAATGGCCTTTATGAAGTGTGCACTCAACAGACGGCAGAGGAACAAAAGGGGAAACAAAACATACTGGAAGTGGGAGGGGATGAGGGTACCTCTAATTTTGTGGTTGTTTCACGCTCATCTTTCATACTCTGCTAAATCTGCTTAGAGCACGCACTCACCTCATTGGACACAACAGCGTGGAAAATGCACAGCAGTCGGAGAGTCTTGAGTTGTAAGGTGTGGTAACAGCAACCCCTTGTGCACGCGGAGGGAAGCGTCTGGCTTGCAGAGACCTGCAAATTCACCAGTTCAGCAAAGACTGGAGAGAGATCGGTAACCAACCAGATCACTTGTGGGCAACGAGAGCAAGCTGATGAATTCATATTCATATTCGTAATATTACTGGGAAAGCAATATTTCCTGCCATCCCTGTGGAGCGCATTAAAGAGAAATGTATTTCTGCTCTTTAAAGAGAGGGCTGATTATGTCTATCTATGTCTTTGTAATTAAATGTCATTTAAATGCATTTATTCAACTCATAGATTACTTGTCGTTTAGGGAGCAAAGTGCTTGCTTGACAATTTGTAACATTAAGGTGGAAGAAGTGCCAGTTTCTACATAAATACTATAGAGAAAATGAAACCTGCTTTCAGCTAGGGTGTGAGCTGTGCTGTTTGTCAGTGATGGTGTCAGCTTCCACAAACAGGTTATCAGCCGGATCTCACTTTGTATATGGCAAATGACTCCATATGCACTCCGACTCCATCTTCTGTATTGACAGTATAATTGTGGATGTCATCAGATGTGACAACCGCTATCTCTTAACTGCCAGTGACAGCAGACGTATCCTCCTCTGGGCAATTTTCAAACCCGTTCTCAGAGATCAAAAATGCGAGCCCGCCTTTTCAAAACGATGCTAATAAACAGGATGTTACAGCGTGGAAGATGAAGAAAAGTTGGGCTTTACGGGCATACGTTTGTGTCTGAACTGACTTGTTAAGAGCCTGCACTGTGCCACATGTGGACTGCACAGCGAGTTGCATGCAGTCACATATTGTTGTCAATATAACGCACATCTGGTGCTCACAGGTGGATGGATTTAATCACCCACTCAGTCAACTTTCTCTGACATTTTACTCTTCTCACTAGGCCACAAATTATCAACCATGTTTATATTCTCGAAATTGCCTCTCATGGTAATTTTGTGCCCTTCTGCAGACTGGCGACCTGTCCAGGGTGCGCCCCTCATAACTTGTCCTATGACAGATGGGAAGAATTCCACCCCCCCCAAGACCTGGAACTGGATAAGCAGAAGAAGATGGGTAGATGTTTGAATGTAGTTACCTTCTGTTACAGCGTCACATGCATCACAGAGATAACTTGATGGCTAATTTGCCTTTACGTGACTGCTGCTGCACATATTGAAAACCACAGGAGGGAAACTCTGCAGAAAGAAACTGAGTTTCTGTTGCACTTTTCAGGCCTTCTTTTAGTATTTGACAGCTTTTTACTGCTATATCTCAAACTGCATTGAAATTAATTTGATGCCCAGGTATTCAGCGGTTGCACGAGGAGGTTGGCCAGAACGTCTCATTGCTCATGCAAACAAATGACTCTCAGTCACTCTAAAGCAGCAGGTTCATTAAAATTTTATTTGCACGTAAGGTTTAAACAACTATATAGCACTTTTATCGCAATTGGGAACAAAATGAAAAAGGTACACACTACACAGCGGAAAAACAAACATCTAAGTGACTGAGATCCTCAACTGCTCATTATTTACAGACATTTTCTCATTTTATCTTTTTTATTTGTTTAGAGAATACATACTCGAAATAGAATCTGGTCCTGCCAACCCTGACAAATACAGATATTGAGTATATTGTCATTTGAGGCATGCCTGAAAGTAAAGCTCAGCTGCAATCCCGCCAGATCGGCTAATCTCGATGCCTGGGCACATCTGGTGATGGCTTAGCTGATGCCCTTCAGCACACCCAGCCAGAAAATTGGAATAGCTTTTAAACTGCTTTAGCCTGTCCACGTATGCAAGCTGCTTTGCAACCCGTCTCCACCATTCATACCAGTCATATTGCCAAATATAGACCACATATCGAAATACCAACCTTCTTCTACTGAAATATCTTGTTTTAAATGGTCACCCTGCTTTTACTCTATTATTAAGTATATGAGGAAGAATTGCTGTTGTAGGGAGATCAGCTGTTCAGCTGGCCTCTACAGGTCCCTGATAAGATGATAAACAGGAACAGAGTCACTGTTTCTCCTCACTGACTGGATTTGCTTTGTCGCATCACCTACAATAACACAAATCATTTGTGAGCTAGAGCACAGCCCTTTGTTTTCTTTTATATTTATATCAATACTTTATAAAACAGCGAAGCCTGTTGCCTACTCAAGTTGTCTTTTCAGTCCCCAGTTGGAAGTAGGACCGTTACATTGTCGGCTTTTTTTGTCGTGGTTGTTGATGATAGGGAATCCTTGTTGCCCAGCTGTCTCGTGTGTGCAGAGCTTTTCTATGTACGCTGCATTATGTATGAGGAAATACACAAATGAAAGCAACATAAACCATTTTTAAAAGCAGCACCTTGATATTTGCGGTGCAAGGAAAGGCTCATTTGGAACATTATGGTTGTTTGACTCAGGATTCGAATGCACAAGCCCATTATCATCATCTCTATAATGCATTACCAACTGATCCTCACAGGCCTCCTCGCAGAAGGAGAAGTTTATCTTATGCATGAGAGCAGAGTTTGAAAAGGTAGACTTAGAATATAGAGAGATGCTTTAATGATCTTTTCCTGGAGAAAAGAAGCCAAAGAGTTTTGTTTTAAGCATTTTAACGGCTGTTTAACCTGCTTTCCCCCCCCCTCGTTAAATGCATCAGTGTTGCAGCTGCTGACGTTTCGGTTTGAGAAAGATGTGAAAGTGAGTATAAACCCAGGTGAGATGAATGACTTTCCAACTTCAAATCAGCACGTAACTTCAAAACTGTTAATGAAAAGTGGCTGCACGATGGTGCGACCAGTGAGCTGTGTTAGGATGAGGATCGGTTTTGGAGGAATCAGCCTTCGTGTACAGCAATCAGTCGGCACACGCTCTCTCTGGTGGATTAAATGGCAGAAACAAGCGTGCTGTTTGAGTCACAGGAGCAGCAGGGGGTAGAGTGGCAGATGTTTTGGGACCAGGCTTCTTTCTCAGAAATATTTACTTGCTGCTAGGATGTTTTTTTAATGTTCAGGAGGTAATTAAAACTTAAAATTTAGAAGTCAGGGTCAGCGCAAATTAAATCTGTTTGAATCTGCTTTGTGCTAATTATTTTACTATACATTTCTAAATCCCGTTTCAGTGGGATTCATTATGCTGCAAAAAAGCAGTTCCGCCCTTGCTCCATTATTCAGGGTTCAGTCAGTCACAGACAGTCATTAAAGTTTCATAGTAAGCAGTTTGGTGGCTGAGGTATTTGCAAAGTGAGGTGAGTGCATATACCTTTTTGTTGTTTATGCCCAGCTCTCTGTGCTTTTTAAAGTCAAAAGAAAGCCATTCTTCTGGTCTCTTATGGCGTTAACTTGTTCCCGATGACTCTTGAGGTGCTATTATCAAGCAGCAGAGAAACCCACGTGATCGTCTCAGTTTGGCAAGCAGATGGATTTCAGCTTGAAAGCAAGAATAAGCACAAAGCAAACATGCAAGTGAGAAAGGCTTAAAGGAGTTGAGGTAGACACGTTCTTTTCAGTGTAAAAGTTGCCTATAAATGTACTGTGAAACTCAATTATTGCTTGCATATGCCAGTTCTCGCAGATTCCAGAAAAAGCTGAATGAAACGTGAAAGTGGGTCATGTTAGATTTGTTCAACAACATAAATAAGAAGTGATGCACAGACCACAGGGGATTTAAAGGAACCCAGCTTGGGATGATTGTACAGCAGGGACATGCTGTGATTTTTTTTTAAAAATTTAAGGATAGGAATACAGGATATAACAGCTTTTTCCACCATAAACATCAAAATTTCTTCTTATTCCATACATCCATATGTGGAAAAAACTTTTGAGATGTTTGTGCACGAGGACAAAAGCGACCCCAAGGGGATCGACCTCATGGACCGACTAGAACGGTGCAGTACGTTTCACCTCAGACACGTGCAGTTTTACTCTGGATTTAAATTACTCAACACAAAAGTGGGCCACCAACAATGGGGAGAGATCTTGCGATATTATATTGCTAATATTACTCTTCTCCATTTCATTTCCATCCACCATAAAATAGATATTAAAAATCAATGTGTCTTTTAATTTTGTCTTTATAATGTATAGAAGTGAATAAATGGATGACAGGGAATCACTCTTTTCATGTCCTTACTGCTTCTTTTAGCAGACTTTCATGGCCAGTCTCAAGGGATGACGTAGTTCCACATTCTTATTCACACACCGACAAAACTTACTAATCTTAAACTTACTGTACACTCACTGGCCACTTTGTTAGCTAACAACTGCTTGTTAATGCAGATATCTAATGAACCAATCAAATGGCAACAGCATGATGCATTGCAGACATGGGGAGGATGACCCGCTAACTGCAAACCGAGTGGGGGTGATGATTGTGATGGCTGTTGGTGCCTGGCTGTTGGCTGGTTGGAGTTTCCCAGAAAGTGCTGATATGTTGGGATTTTCCCTCACAACCATCCCTAGAGTTTACAGAGGATGGTCTGAGAAGAGAAGATATCCAGTGAGCGGCAGTTCTCTGGGAGAAAATGTCTCGTTGATGACTGAGGTCAGAGGAGAATGACTGCTTCGAGCTGATAGGAAGGCAACAGTAACTCAAATAACCACTTGTTACAACCAACAGATGCAGAAGAGAATCTCTGAACACACAAAATGTCTGAATTTCTGCTGTGACATTTGGATGGTAGGGTCAGAATTAAGCATAAACAACATAAAAACATGCATCCGTCCTACCTTATATCAACTGTTCTGGCTGCTAGTGGTGGTGTAATACTGTTTGGGATATTTTTCTGGCATACTTTGGTGCCAAATATGCATTGTTAAAACATACAGCCTATCTGAGTATTGTTGCTGACCGTGTCCATCCCTTTATGACCACAGTTTGCCGATCTTCCGATGGTTGCTTCTAGCAGGACAACATGTCACAAAGCTCAGATCATCTCAAACTGGTATTTTGAACATTGTACTCAAATGGCCTCCATAGTCACCAGATCTCAATCCAGTAGAGAACGTTTGAGATGTGGTGCAACGGGAGATTCACATCGTGTATGTGCAGCTGACAAATCTGCAGCAATTGTGTGATGCTGTCATGGCAATATGGATGAAAATCTCAGAAGCAGCACCTTATTGAATCTATGCCATGAAAACTTAAAGCAGTTCTGAAGGTAAAAAATTGTAACAGTAAAAAAGATGTAACTAATACAGTGACCAGTTAGAGTACGTTTAAAGCCTCCAAGAAGCAGACTTCATATAAGCTGAAAGGATATATTTGCTCTTAATATGCACAATATATATTCAAGATAAATACATTTAAGTAAATCCAAGAGCATAAAAAGTAGATAACAGAAAAAGTTGGTAACCCATAAAAAAAGCACCAAGCCTGAACATTAGTGGTGTGTAAAAAATGCATACACACAAAAGTTTTTGATTTAAGTTTATTTCCATCCTTTTAAATTCAAATTACTGCAAAACTGGGTCAGTGCTGCTGCACTAATCAAATAAATAGAACCACTGCTGTCACAAATCATTCCCCAGATAACAAACCCCACGTATAACCCTGCTTTACACGTGTACACGTTTGGGAGCCGTCTGCTTATATTACTGTTTTGCACCACACGGTGTCACACGTCTGCTTAAGAACACACAAACATTTCAGAAATGAAAGTTTGGAAGCACCATCAGATGGTTCTAAACACACAGATGATTGTGAGGTGACTGCACAGCACACTGAAGGATAAAAGCTGTGCTACCGTCACTGCCACTTCTTCAGTGCTTCATATGTGCCCATGCCAGAGAACGTGATTGTGTATGTGAGTGTGTGTATCTGTAGATTAATGCCCTGCCCTTCACCTCCAGTTAGCTTATCGATCTAACACTGGAAATTAAATCAGTGACTGATGGCGAAGTGCTACATGCATCCGTTTTATTTTAGTTTAAGCAATTTCTTTGTCACAAACTATTTGTGATTTGAGCTCAAATATTCATTAATGTCCATTACTGGTAATTACGCTGCTCATTAAGTGCAGGGGCAGAGGGACCCATTAGAAATGATGACTTTGACCCGGACTCAAAGTCCCATTATGAAGCCTTGAGAGCATCCTTTGTTTACGCATGATGTATTTCAGTATCACTACCAATAAAGAGTTCCTACTGAGCTCCTACTTAATTTTTACACTTTTTCTTGCTCATAAATGTATCATAAGACCAAAAGAGAGCATTTGGAATGCTAATGTAGCAGTCTGACTAAAAATGTCACCAAAACCTTCATTGCAAAATACATTAATTCAGAAAATAAATAATAAAAGCGATATGGAGATTGAGAAATGTTTAACAGATATGATCTAAAACCTGCATCCTACCTGTACAAGCCAGACTGCAGGCTGCATGTGTGATTTATTTTACCACCAACTCCTTAACAACTTCTTAACAAGCTGACCTTTTTGTTACAGGCCCACCTGCCGAAGCCCTAATTAAAAACCCACGTTAACAGATTTTGCCAATAGACCCTTCGATGCAGGCTCAGATAGAGTAAAACTCACTGCATAATTCCACTTAATTACCGGTGAGGGAAACAATCTGTGCGCGGACTTCGCCAAAAATAATGAAGTTTACGTTTGAGGTCCTCGCATTTTCCTTGGATATTTATCCCAGAACCCCTCCTCCTCCTCCGTCCTCTGTTTCTTAATCATCTACTTGAAAGAAACACATGTGGTGAACCTCAAAATATGTGCAGACTTACAGACAAAGAAAACTAAGTAGTATAAAGGCGCAAATTAACTACCTCCAGCGGCCAAATGGTTCTTAAATAGCAATAATATTCAAGCAAAAGATAATGGAATATTAAACAGGACTGTGCTGTATAATGACTGCCTTTGCCTGTGACTCTTAAGAATTCATATGTGCCCGAAAAAAAGAGAAAGAAAATCAGGGCATTAAAGTTACATAACATTTCTCCGCTCATTATAATCTTAAATTTGGTGGGGTTTAATTCTAATGAGCGCACATCTTGCGGCACATCTTCACAAATATCCACACAAAAAGCTAACTGGCTTCCCATTCCCTCGCCTATAATTGATATGCAGGCTGCGTTTGTGATAACAATGAAGTCTACTTTAGGTTTTTCCGGTTGCGGAGTGCCACTCTGCGGCCAGAAGAGGGCATCTCAAGTCCTGAAACCGAGCACCGGCGAGCTCCGTAATAATCTAACACCAACATCATTCCTGTTGCTGTACAATTGATTTATTTTTAATGCCACGGTTAACGGCTCTAATCCACAGCAGCCTGCGCCTTTTTCCCCCCCCCTCTCTCTCCACTGTCCACGCCTGAAGCGGGATATAACCAACTTATCGGCTTTGGACCACAGTTTATCCCTCTCAGATTTCTTCACTTGGTCGTTTTCCAGTGTTTTTTCTCCCCGTCTCTCTCGCTCTGCCACTTAACCTAGATTCAACAATTGGCGACTCGGTGTTTAGACTGTGTTTTTTTAATAGCCTCCCACGACAGGCGCTAAACTGTCACTCTGAGGATACGAGCTTGAGCGCATCCATCCGAGGGCTTTCGGGAGAAAAAAAATATGCGTTATCGAGCTGATGTTGTGCGGTAATGTAGGAAACTACAGACGGGGAGGCTGATGCACACCTTTTGGAGCTGCTCTCATCTCCGACAGGTGTGCGATTGCGAGCAGAGCGGATCCGGCTTCGGCGCAAAGTGCCCGTTTTATCCGCGCAGACGGGCGTCCTGGTTAAGTGTCCAACTATTTGGGCAAAACGCCGAGTGCGTCTAAACATGTGGACCGGAGACGCATGCAACAGAGATCCCTGAGCAAGAGGAAGAGCCGACACCGAGCAAATATGGGTATGTATAGCCAAAATCTGTTCCGCAGGGTGCTTAAAGGGTTCATTCCTGCGCAGTCTTTTTTGTCGTTTGCCTAACTACAATTCACTTAGTGCTGGTGTCGCTGGCGTCTGTGCCCCCCTGCGGTTTATGACTGATGACTGCAGGCAGGGGAATCCGAAAGGAGGCTTTTCTCTCAGCAACTGTTTGTCACATTGTGCATCATGCGTGTGGTTTATCAATCACCTTTTCAAGAGCATGACTTTGGCTGATAATAAGTGTGTGTGTGTGTGTGTGTGTGTGTGTGTGTGTGTGTGTGTGTGTAGGTGTGCCATGAATGCTCCAGTGCAAATTAAGTAGGCAGGAAATTACCCCCCCCCCAGCAAATGTCTCAGAACATAGTGATAATATTTATTTGCTCGACTCAAAAATTTTGCACATTCTATTTTCATCTCTTTTATTCCCTTCTAGTTCATGTAGTCTACATGTTCTGTGTGTTACATGTTCTGTGCTCATAAACCTCTCACTTTCCTGTGTGTCTGCAGGACTTTTTGTGCTTTTCAGATGGCTTGTGTTCACAGTGGTGGTGCCCTCCTGGCTGCTTGCTGTTCCAAGCGGCATCCGTGAGCGTCCCTGCCCCCAGAGCTGTCGATGTGATGGGAAAATAATATACTGCGAGTCCAATGCCTTCCGTGACGTGCCAAACAACGTGTCTGTCGGCACACAGGGCCTGTCTCTGCGTTATAACAGCCTGGTGAGCCTTAGAGCCCACCAGTTTGCGGGCCTCAGTCAACTAGTTTGGCTCTATCTCGACCACAACTACATCAATGCCGTGGATGGCCAGGCTTTCCACGGGATAAGGAGGCTCAAAGAACTGATTCTCAGCTCCAATAAGATCACACAGCTGAAAAACAACACTTTCCACGACGTCCCGAATTTGCGTAACCTCGACCTTTCCTACAACAAACTGCAGGTCCTCCAGCCTAATCAGTTCTGGGGTTTACGGAAGCTACTCAGTTTACACTTGAGGTCAAACTCCCTAAAAACAGTCCCGATGCGCGTTTTCCTCGACTGCCGTAACCTGGAGTTCCTCGATATTGGCTACAACAGGTTGAGAAGCCTCACACGTAATGCCTTCGCGGGACTCCTGAAGCTCATCGAGCTCCATTTGGAGCACAACCAGTTTTCTAAGATAAATTTCGCTCATTTCCCTCGCCTGACTAACCTGCGGGCTCTCTATCTGCAGTGGAACCGCATCAAACTGCTAACGCAGGGCCTGCCGTGGATGTGGACTTCCTTGCAAAAGTTGGACCTCTCAGGAAATGAGCTCCAAGTGTTGGATCCGAGCACATTTCAATGCCTGCCCAACCTTCAGACTCTCAACCTGGACTCCAACAAGCTCACTAACATCTCTCAGCAGACAGTGGATGCTTGGATCTCCCTCACAACCATCAGTTTGGCCGGTAATTTGTGGTACTGTAACCCCAACGTTTGCCCTCTGGTGTCCTGGCTCAAAGCCTTCAAGGGTAACAAGGAGTTTACAATGATATGTACCAGCCCTAAGGAGGCACAAGGAGAGAAGGTTACAGATGTGGTGGAGACCTACAACATCTGTACCGCAACTCCGACCCCTATCCCCTCAACGACATTGCCCCTCACAACGGCGTTTCAGCCTGAGCTGAAACCGCTCCCCACGCAGTCTGCAGTGGATAAAAAGCTAACCTGGAACAGGACAGCCTCTCCAACTCCTTCCGAGGCCTCCCCCACCATCCCATTACCAGACACCGAGTACGTGTCCTTCCACAAGATCATAGCCGGTAGCGTGGCTCTCTTCTTATCTGTGGCTATAATTCTGCTGGTTATCTATGTGTCGTGGAAGCGCTATCCCAGCAGCATCAAACAGCTTCAGCAGCGCTCGGCGGTTAAGAAGCGCCAGAAAAAGGCACGGGAGACCGAGCGCTCCTTTAATTCACCACTGCAAGAGTACTATGTGGACTACAAGCCTTCACACTCAGAGACTATGGATGTGCTGGTTAATGGGACAGGACCTTACACATACACCATCTCAGGCTCCAGGGAATGTGAGGTATGACCGTTGCCCTCCAAAAATCCATTTCCACTGCGAGGCATAAGAGGTAAATTTTCTAATGATCTGCAGGGTGAAAAAAAAATTGTTTTCTCCTCTGCTTCTGTCTGTAATAGGATAAGGACGCAAAGGGCAGTGCATGGTGACTTGTTTTGCAATATGCTGGGTTTGTTCAGTTCCATTCGATTACCCAGCTGTTGTTTTGAGTCATGCAATATTATTGCTAAAATATGATACCCATTAGCTGCGAGTGCAGCGGCAGCTCCTCCTCATGGGTAACTTACAGTAAGATGCATTACACGCAAAGTGGCTCCATCTTTCACTCCTGACACAAAACATCTCATTGATGAATCTGTGTATTCTCAGACTTTATATTTATCCAAAACGGCTCGCCGTCCTGAACGAACCGGTGTAAACCGATTGGATCAAGTCACTGTGCAGATGGTCCTCTCCTATCCTGTGTGCTTGCTGCCACAGCTGTAGCGGCAAACGTGCAAATCGTGTGAGTCTTGATGTTTGTTTGCGACTGTCTGAAGTGTGCCAATATTTACAATCACACCAGCTGATTGTAAATCTCATTTTCTTTGCTTTTTTTCCCCCCTAGCCTTTAGCAATTGTGTGCTTAGATTTTTTTCCTCATTAGTTTAACTTACAAAGTTCAAACAGTCGCCACAGGCTGGGGAACACTATGAAGGCCTGCAGCCAAATAAAAGATAAATTATGCATTTGGGCTTGCATTTTTCCCCGGTTTTTGTGTAACGCTGCAGGAGGGGACTGCATTATGCTACTTTTGTTTAATCTCAGCACTATAAAGAAACTGTTTACTCCTGTGAAACTTTTACTCATGGAACTGGCTTTAAGATCCTTGCACTAAAACCAGACTTCCTCCACGTGACGGATGAGGCCCCTGCGTGGCACTAAGGGATCGGGACAGAAAGGCTAATCAATTTGCTCGTGTTTAATTAGGCACTTTTTTGCCCATGTATTCTTTGTTTTCTCTCCGAATGCTCTGTTTCTGTCTTCTTTTGTCCAGCAGCTTTTCTTTTTTCTTCTTTTTCATTTGGCAGTGTGGTTAAGTGTGATTAACAGAACATGTTTTGCTGGGAAAGATGTGGAGTCGCTGGAATCTTTGCGAGCACCTTTTTGTCAGAATAACCAGACATGCTGTTTAGTACGGGAGACATCTTTCTTCTCCATTGTCTGTGTCAGCGCAGCTCGGAGACAAAGTTTTATCTCACTGCAGCACAGCTCATTTTCTATACTCTACATGCACCATGTAAAGCATTTTATAAGATGTTTCACGTCAGTGGATTGTGCTGTAGCACCAGTTAGGTTCTTGCTGTGCCCTTTACTCAAGTCACTGTAAAAAGGCCCGCACAAATATGTTTCATTGTTTTCAGAAATGTCACTTAATACCAGGTGCGCGGGTAGCTAAATCAGCTCTTTGTCAGATTATCTGTGGCAGAGCATTTCTCAAGCGCAAGGGAAGCTGGAGGTGAGATGGTCGGCTTATCAATCTTGTAGCTTTCATGTGCGAATGTGGCGTGGGAGCATTAAATGGCAGACCTAATGGGGCTTCTGCTAGCTGGAATAACTAATAGCCCATCAGAGGTAAGGAGCCGAGACTTCCCTCAGCTTTGTTATTCCTTGCCCTCTACAGCTCAAGGGAGCAGCATGAGTTGTTAAAAATGTAATGGGATTTTTTTTCTCTTCCATTTTTTTTGTTTCCTCTGTGCGTGTTACATATCATGCCAAACACTGCCATGCAATGTAAGAACACATGCTAGAGCCGGACACCTGTGAAACCACCTGCAGGTTTGTCGTGCTTGTTTAAGTTGCTGTGAAAATGTGTCCACTAGATCATCGTGTGCGTTAGCTATGAACGCTGCTGCCATCGTGCTCATCAATAGTGTCATGGGCTATTTGCATCACAATACAGGCAAAGTCTCTTCTGACACACGAGAAGTCTTTTTTCAGTTTATATTGAGAGGCACAGAGTGCAAAGTGGCAAGCGAGATGAAGGTGGGAGAGATGCTGTAAAAGGCTGCCCGAGGACTCAAACCTTCTTCTCAGGAGCGTATTGTAAACGCCAGAATCCGCTGCACTCCCCGCACATTATTTTAGCTATTCCAGATAGCAAGCACTTAAGCTATTAGCTGCATTTTCAATTAGGAGAAAGAGCTTTGTAATTGAAGCCTGTTATCTTCTGCACATGCCCAGACCAACAGACGTGGAGTTAATTTGTTTCTATAGATTTACTCCAGCACAGCTCAGCAGGTTGGCTTCGACACTGCGAACTGAACTCGCAGGCTGTGAATTTTGATGAACACTTTGAACTGTGCGATTCTGTGGTCTTCCTGTGGCACATTATTTAAAATTTAAAAAAAATAAAAACCCTCTCTCTTCCTTGTATGCTATCCACTTCTGAGCTCATAGAGCAGCTGCAGTGGTAGCTGTCCACCCACAGATAATCCCCTGCAAAGTTATTTCAGAAAATATTATGGTGAGAATCCCACCGTCTCAGCCAAAGGCAATTCTTGTACTAGGGTGGAATCTGCAAGCATTAATAAGGTGAGGAGATCCTGCTCAGAGATAATTAAGGTGGCCTGTGAAAAAGGCGAGCGAAGTGAGGAGAAAGAACTTGCCGGTGCGACGGACTGACACCGCTGTTGTCCAAAAGACAAGCTTAAATAATAACTTTAAAAATCAACTCATTTTCCAGCTGGCAGGGTTTGTCAACATTCGGATGCGTTCGAGGCCAGCACAAGCTTCATTCATGCATGAAGTTGTTCTTTTTTCCAGTTAGAGTGTCCCCCTCCTGGTTATATTAAAAACTAATGGCTCCTGTGGACCTAATCAGTGTTTTCCTGGGACGAACTCTGTATCTGGGGGCGCATTTTGTTCAGCAAACATTTGTTTAATTTGTGGGCGCCATAATACGAGCCCGGCCTTCGAAATGTCAGAAATAAGTATCAAGCATGATGGATGATAAACATACACTGTCTCTACTTGCCAAGATGGCAGCTTGCACTTCATCTCTGCGTAAATGCACAGACGGCTGGCTGCCGTCAAGTGAAGAGAGTTTTGACAGTCTTTGGTATTTGTTTCCAAATAAAGGCTAGAGACATCAGTAAAATGGACCAGTAAAAAAAAAAAAGTATGTGTCATTTTTTTAACACATCACTTAGCAAACTACAGGTGCAAGAAATCCTTTGGATTCCTGCATTGATTAGTCATGAAATATGGTGTTCACTTCATCTAAGTCACAGTTACAGACAAACAAAATTTGACTACTTAACTAATATGACTGGAACGCTTTTCCTGTCTTTATTGAACACACTGAAAAATCCTCTACAGTGTCGGGTGAAAAAGTGAGCGTGCAGAGGTTTATTTAGCAATAACAACAAGTTCCATCAGACCTTTGTGATTGATGCTGATGAGAGTTGAAGCACAGTGAGGAGGACGTTGGGTGATTCCACCTGTTTTAAAAACTGTTTCAGTTGATCTGATTACACGGCCCAATTCAAGTCATGCATACTTGGGGACACAGCGTCTTAATTTTACAGCGTCTTCTTTAAAAATCCTTAATTTTGTTGATCCTTTAATGATTCGATAGCCCCAAACCATGATGCTCCCTCCACCGTGCTTCACAGTTCATACAATCACACATGCAGCCAAAAAAAGTTTCAACTTTTGTGTCCACACAACAAAGTGTTGTGTAAGAAACTACAGCTTTGTAGATCAGTGGTTTCATTCTGTGGTGTGTTTCATTCTTATTCGGTGTTTTTCCTATAGTGGACACATGAATAAAGACCTTGCCACTTGTAAACAATTCTGCAGGTGCTTTGCTTTTAACCTTAGATCCCTTTTCACATCTTTCAGGATTGCATGTTGTGCTCTTGCTGTGATCTTTGCAGGACCCTTAGCGAGAGCCGAAAAAGTCCTGACTTTCCTCCATTATCTAGACAATTTGTCTGTCTGTGGATTGATGACCACCCAGGTCTTTAGAATTGGTTTTGTAACCTTTTAACGGCTTCATGCATCTTTATAATGCTTCTTCTAAGATCCGGTGAAAGTTGTTGTGATCGAGGAACGGCTCACACCAACCAGTCTGTCTTCAGAGCAGACTTTGTCAGTAAGCAGTCTTCGTATGGTCATATTTTTAGAGATAGGAACCTCCACAACCCACACTTCAAATCCAATCTCCTTAATGGAAGTAGAGGAGTCATTAATACTGAGGTTACTTATTGTTTCCAGCGAATTATTCCCGAACGTGTTCCTTAAAGACTTTGATTTTGTGTGTTATTAGTTTAGTCAAATTGTGTTTGTTTATAATTGTGATTTAGATGAAGATCAGGGCATATTTAATGAGTAATCAATGCATACATTATTATAATCCTAAAGGATAAAGAACTTTGAGGGTTTACATCAGTGAGTGCACACCCGACTGTGCACACTGATCTAAACCTCTCACACGATAGACAACACAACACTATGAAAAATAAGGCATGTGCAGTATAGCAAATGAAATGTCTTTGTTTTTTTTCCTTTTCCTTAAAAAAAGGCTCTTTATGCCATTAATTTTTATTTTGCTCAGTTGTCTTCTTGTTTGGTAGAATTGAAAATTACTGTACCTGCAAGACTGGGTGGCAATGATCCATGGACACACAGAAGTACACTACTTCGCTTTTATCATACCTGATGATTTCGTGAAAAATGGGCTCCAGTCAACTCCATTAAAACTCAACTGCAGCAAAATGCAGTAAGAAACAGACTATTAAGTGAATTGGCTGTAATGGCTATTATACAACATCATTTTTCAGTGGCCTGTGGTGATGTTAAAAAAAGAAAGAAAGAAAGACTTCTGTGTATGATCAAGAATATTAAGCAGATTTGAGGTGTTGCATTTTAATTCTGTATACATGTACACATTGCATGTTTATTTGCTGCGCATATAAGGAATAGAATTACATATAATTCTATAGAAATACATAGGGTTTTAAAAAAAATGAAAAATTTTTGTTGCTAAGATAAGGCAAATTAATTGCATTGAAACACAACAGAATACAAATATTTTCATGTTTAAATATTTTCATGTTTTATGCTTGACATCAGGGAGCTTCATAATATGAATGGTACCGCTGCATACACTTTCATTTTCACATTGTTTCTGTCATAGTCTGAGTCACTTGTAGTTTCGCTGTGCTTAAAGCAATAAGGTTAGCAAGCAGATGCAGACTTTCTCTATCATGCTTCTACCCTTTCAGGCTGCGTACAGGCAGCCCTACTTTATTATTGAAGGCTGTTAGGACAGCGTGCAGCGTGAGCTCAGGATGAAAAAGGGTACAGTGGCTTTTAATCTTTGTTACATTTAATAGTCTCCTAAAATCAAGCTGGAACTGAACACCAGTGTTTTTTCTTAAATGGTAATGCTTTACCTTACTTAATTACTCCCTGGCGAAAGTAATGTGTTACACTTCTCATTACTTTACTTTCATGTTACTCCATAAGATGGTCTGAAATACACTGTCACATAATCACTAGTTAACAATATAACCCTTAGGCTACAGTCCCACACACTGACACAAATCTCTTCTCTAATGAGGACATACATACGACCTTTCTTTTAATGTTTCAGTGTTTGAACACAAAGCCGACAACACAAAGAAAAGTTGAAAACCAGCTCAAAGAGAGACTTTAAAGAGCGCTCCACTGACATTCTACTATAGGAACATGCACAGGTAGAAATGGAGGCTTCAATCCTACGAGCTCGACTGCCCCTCACTGCCTTTGTTACCTGCTGAAGGTCAGGCTCTGGCTGCTGTGCAATGCATTACATTACTGTGTTACGAAAATATAATGTGATTACAGTAACAGTAATCAGTAAACAATAAAAGTTACAGTAATATAAAGTACTAGTCAGCGCTATTCCAGATCAACCAAACCTTCTCATTTAATGGTTTTTCTTTATTTTCGTGACTATTTACATTGTAGATTCTCACTGAAGGCGTCACAACTATGAATGAGCACATATGGAATTATATTGGAAACAAAAAAGTGTGAACTAACTGAAAACATGTTTTATATTTTTATTCTTCAAAATAGCCACCCTTTGCTTTGATTACGGTTTGCTCACTCTTGCCATTCTCTCGATGAGCATCATGAGGTAGTGAGTTGAAATGGTTTTCCAACAGTGTTGAAGGAGTTCCCAGAGATGCTGAGCACTTGTTGCCCCTTTTGCCTTCACTCTGCGGTCCATCTCATCCCAAACCATCTCGATTGGGTGTTTTTTGGCCCAAACAAATCTCTTCTGCTTGTTGCTTTTACTTAGTTGTGGTTTCTTAGCAGCTATTTGACCATAAAGGCCTTATTCACACAGGGAACTCTGTGTGGCATTTATCTGGGCTCTAATCTGAGGCGCTGTTAACTTGTGATTTCTGAGGCTGTTGACTCGGATGAATTTATCCTCAGCAGCGGAGGTGACTCTTAGACTTCCTTTCCTGGGGCAGTCCTCATGTGAGTCAGTTTCGTCTTAGTGCTTGATGGTTTTTGCAACTGCACTTGGGAACACATTCAAAGTTTTAGACTGACTGACCTTCAGTCCTTAAAGTAATGATGGACTCTCGTTTCTCTTTACTTAGCTGATTGGTTCTTGCCATAATAGGAATTCTAACAGTTGTCAAATAGGGCTGTCAGCTGTGTACCAACCTGACTTCTGCACAACACAACCGATGGTCCCAACCATTAAGAAAGTCCACAAATGAACCCTGACAAGGCACAGCTGTGAATCTAAAATATAAAAAATATTTAGAGTTATTGATCAATTTTTTCTTTGTGATATAATTTCATATATCTTGCTTCATGTATTTGATGTTTTCTGTTTGTTTCTACAATGTAGATATCTAAAAAATCCAAAAATTTATAATATAGATGAAAATGTAGATGTTAATAATGGTAAATAATCTATGTATGATGATGTTTGTGCAAACTTTTGTCCAGATTGGCCCACCTGTTAAGGAGAGAGTACATACAGACTTATATAAATGGTAAATGGTAAATGGCCTGCATTTGTATAGCGCTTTACTCAGTCCCTAAGGACCCCAAAGTGCTTTACACTACATTCAGTCATTCACCCATTCACACACACATTCACACACACATTCACACACTGGCAATGGCAAGCTACATTGTAGCCACAGCTGCCCTGGGGCGCACTGACAGAGGCGAGGCTGCCGGACACTGGCGCTACCGGGCCCAATACACCAATACACTACAATCATTATACCAAAGAAGATAAGGTGTCAGATCTCTATAAATGAAACAAAGTAAATACAGATCATTTTTAATTTTTCTTTTGCTAAAAAGACTATACCAGACTATATATTTACATATATATATTTCCAAACTCTGGTTGCTTAACAAACGTAGAGTCCCATCAAATAATACTCAGTGTTTATGCTGAACCAAGCCATCATCAAAACTAACATCTGCCTAAAACGTTAAAAGCATTTCTCAAATGAACCCGATCTTACTTCACTGTTAGCTGTAAACGTACCTCATTCTGCATTTACTTAGAGACTTCATACCAGCCTCAAATATGCCCGTACAAAATTAAATCTGAAGCACACATAGCTGAATAGATGCAGCGTATCCCACCTCGTTCCAGTCAAGGTTGTGATTTCAAGCTGAGTTAAAATGTTGCAGTGGGATTCATTAGCAAAAATGCACATAATCAGACCTCAGACTTATCTTTAGTAAAGCACCTCTCAGGCTGCTGTGTGTGTGGGGTGAGATCTCCTCATAAAAAAAAATACTCTGCGATATGTATGATTCAGACTTTTGACAGATGTTCCTCTTGGAGGTGTGATGTCTGCTCGGGTGAGGAGGTGGAATACATTACAAAAAAAAAGAAGAATACTTAGCAGCAAGCCGAGGCAACGTGAGATCTGTGTAATAATAGCTTGTAATCTAACATGGACTGTTAAAATGAATACGGCAGTTGTGTTGTTTCATAATTAATCTTAGCATCTCTTCTTTCATCCGATTGATGTTTTCGTGATTTTATTACTCTCATTATGATGTGCTAATAGCACATGTCTCAGCCAGCTAATAGCTTAATCTGGCACAACCGGAAAATATGATGTTCCTCCTCCACGCTCCAACACAGACAATATTGAATTTCACTCTGGGTTAGATGTACTTATTTACAGAACACATGCGACGAACTGCTGTTTGTGTCTCTGGCTAATCATTAAAGATTCCTGCAAAAGCTTTAAAGCCAGAGAAGTGGGAGTCTCCGCTGAGCCCGCACCGAGGAAAACTAAATGAAAGCCATCGTTTTGTTGACCTTCACACCTTCATTTTTAACTGAGGCCGGCGTTAATTGACAACATCATTAATTGTGATATGCACTTGATATTACACGATAACCTAGTCCTTCATTTCACCCCAAGATCAAATGTCTTGTGTGAGCAAATCGGTTGATTTTGTACTACTTTGGCATGACTGAGCCGTATGTTGTAATGAAACAAAGAATGGGAAGTTTTGAAATGGAATTAGAAGCCCCCTTTTTTGCACAAACTAATTTGGGAGTAAATGAAAAGACCACAGAGATAAGTCAGACTAATTCATCCCTCCCCATCACACAATCTCCAGTGGTCCTCGCCTCCTGGAGCCACTCACAAACCATGATGAATATTTAATGCGATATTAAACTTCTCTGCTGTTTTTTTTTCTTTTTGTTCAAGGCCATTTTTTTCATTCAGTAGTGATTAATTAGAAGTATGTTTTGATCAGAGGAGCCTCTTTCCATGGAGGCAGAGGATCTCGCGCCTCCTCCTCTGCTTTTGAGATTCAAGGGGGAGCCCAAAATATAAACGAGTAATTGGTTGGAAAAAGAATATTACTAAATCTTAGCATCATTTCTAACATATTTCCCCTCTCTTCTCTGGAAAGAAAAAATCCATTATTGCAACTCTGATTAAAATTCTTCAACAGCAAAACCTGCAGGGCAGGAAAAAGGTGAAAGATCAGTCTGTGTGAAGAGTTGGTGGGTGGCGGAGGAGGAAGCAGGCTCCTGTTGATGCTCCCTAAGGCCGCGCCTCTTATATCAATTTAATGTACTTTGTCTTTTTTTAACGCTCATGCTGTTATTGACCAAATGAATGTTTCAAATAAACAATTTCACATTCTTTTTTTTAATTCTTCACGATTTTTGTGTTAAATTTATGCTGTTACATAGTGGATGCTGCCATACATGTTCTAATATACAGCCTACTGTGTGTTTTTGTGTGTGTTTCTCTAAGATACAGTATCTTGTGTGCCACTGTGTTGCTACCTTACCTACCCAAAATAACAAATCCCTGTAATAAAATAACAGCAGAGTCAATTTCTTGTGAACAAAGCTCTTTCTCAGCTAAAGTCTTACTGACAGAATAACATAATTTGTCATTTCCTTTGTTTTTTTTTTTTGTTGTTGCTTTTTTTGTACTTCACTTGTACCCCACGCATAAAGCCCGAGCTGTGTCCTTCTGTCATTGAGTGTTGTGTGCTGGGTTATTCTTTACGCTTCCTTGCTGGCTACAGCTGAGGCATTGCATTTGTGGCTCATCCGTCTGTGTCATTCTCTTGAACACCTTGAGGGTTTCTTTGAATTTGGAACAAACGTTCTGTTGGACTCGAGGGTGATCTGTTTAGAATTGGGTGGTGAAAGGTCACTGTGACCCAACGAAACGATGTTTTTGTCTACAAAATATGCTAATTGTGAAATCATTTTTCATCAAATATCAAACAGGATAAAAAAAAGGCATTTTCTATCCACAAGATAAAAGTTCACCTTTGCTGTGATATCATGATGTTGAATAAAATGGCACAGCTCTGGATTAGACGGCTTGCTTCACTGTACAGCCATTCCAGACTTTCATCCTGAGGAGGCTGTGGCTCAGGAGGTAGAGCAGGTCACCTACTAATTGGGCAAGACACTAACCTCAAGTTGCTCTCTCCAATGGTGTGAATGTTACATAGAAAGCACTTACATAGAAAAAAAAAGTGCTAGTATGAACGGGTGAATGAGGCAAGTTGTTTAAAAGCACTTTGAGTGCTCAGTTGGAGTAGAAAAGCGCTTTATAACAACCAGTCCATTTACCATTTACAGGTACCAGGAAGGATTCATACTGTCCAGTTCTGTCATTGTAAGAGTGCTAACTGGCTGCTGTCTATTGATTCATATTCGGTACAGGTGTAGCAGATAAATCCTCCGCAAAAACATCTCTGTGTCTGAAAAATTACTTAATCAGGCGCTCCGTCCGAGTGTCTTTGTTCTGACACGGTCAATTTCATCTGGATGTGGTCAACATAGTTCAGCTAGCTGGGTTTATTATGAGGTGTAGCATTATCTGCTGTAGTTAAAATTGATTTCTTAGTCAATTTGAGTCTAACTGTGCGTTAAAGTGTTTACTATGCTCGCCATCTTAGCTTAGCTTGTTAGATGTCAGCTTTTGCTAGCAAAACGAAGCTAAAGCATTTCAGTAATTTACCTAGTATTTGTTTCTTCTAATGTTATCAGTCCCATCCACTAGCTGCTTACATGCTTCATGATCCGGCAAACCTCTTCGCACACCATTTGCACATTTACTCTCAGCATAAATCAGTTGTAATCCTGTGTCTATTAACAGCACCGATCAGTAGCGCGTTGTTGTTTTGGTGCCTCGGCTGTAGTCATGCTCCGGTGTTTCATCAGAGGACAATCATTTTTCTTGCAAGGCCAGCCTAATAAACCGAAGGCTGTGTCTCTTTTCAGCCTTATCTGAGCAATTAATACAAACGCCTTGAAGGATTTACTTCCTAAAGTAGGTGTAATGCTCCGGTATTGAGGAATGTACTTTTCTTTCCAGGACTCATTTTGTTTGAACTCTTTCATGTGCTTCAACGTTTCCACATTGCTATAACTCCAGGGGGGTACATCTAGTTTTGGTGTCAGACACTGTGAAAGATTGGCCCACAATTTTACACAGGCATTCAACAATCCATCATAAAAGAGAAATTCATTTTAGAAGAAGCAGAGAAACCAATTTCTCCAGTTGACAGCCGCCTCAATAGACCACAATGCAATGCAGCCTCATGACAAGTCATGTCTTGTTTTTTTATTATTTTATTTTTACTCTCCACCTACCTACTGCAGCTGAATCAAGCAACCTGACCCTCAACTCCCTGGCGCTCGTCAAAAGGCATACAGGGAAATGCAGGAAATCACTAGCTGATGTCAAAGCAGATGTGGCAATTTGAGGGAAGTTCAGTACCCGAAAGACAATTTACATCAGATCTGCGCTTCTGGCATCCACAAAACATTACAGATTGATGATACATATCAGTGTAAGTCTATCCAAGGGTGGATTTTTCCATTAAGTCTTCAGTCTGAGTCAGAGTTGAGGAACAAAAGAACTACTTGAATTCCCAAGGAGTCCAGATCAATGTCTCTTTTCAAAGAAAAAGAAAGTATTTGCACATATCAGTAAACTTCTAATAACTTCTCAAAAAATCTGAATCCCATATCGAGTGTCCTATTATCATGGCGTATCTATCAATCAGCAATCACACGCCCTGGATTCCCTCAGTTTAAGCTTCTCCTCACTCAGTCAGCGACACTTCTGCTTTAATAGGATTTGACAGCTTATCTAGCACTTTATGAAAAGTCGGGCACCGCAGACAGAATGAATAATATAACATGAAAATATTAGACATAACATTTTATGCCGTTTTATGGTCACAGCAGCCACGTTAATTTTTCATCGCAGCTTGAAGCAGTTACTGCGTGTTTAGCCCTTCATTTTATTATGATTCATTTAATTAGAGCTATTAAGACAGTTTGACGGAGACGCTGTAGTTCTGCCTACTGTGTCACTTTGATTCCCTTGAAAAGAATTTGAAAGTGATATTTAAAAGAGAATGAAATGATGAAATGTTGACTAGGCACATTAGTGCTTGCCCTTCTAAGTTGTTGGACTGCAATTTGTATCTCCACGCTTCTCTGTAGAGTGACACTACAGTTTCTTTTATCATTTTCTGCTCAGTAGAATTTTGATGTAACGTTCACGTCTACCTCAAAAATAGTGTTTTCCCAGAAACTAAAACCTCTTCATCGTGTAGCTACAGCATACCAGTATGTTCTCACTCTGTCTGATGGGACACGGTGTGTCAGTCAGCACAAACTGAAAATGATGCAACACTTCTGCCATCTTCCTCACTTATAGTGAAATATAAATATCAGAACATTCACAGTGGCTGCGCTGATGTTCAGCAGGTAGGTTTGTCGTGTTTACCGCCTGAGTTACTGATGCGTTTAATGTATATGTGTACGCAGTTTTTATCCGAAAGTAGTTAGTGAAAACAAAAAAAAGAACAAGATCCAAGAGTCATTAAAATTAATTAGCAGGGTTAAGGTATGAAGACACGCTCCCTAGAAGCAAGTCAAACTTTATTTATACAGCACATTTCAGTGTGCTGTGCAAAGCATGAGCTGCCACACACTACATACTAAGTAATATCTAAGTACAAATAAGTAAGATAGATTCTATTAGATAGAAATTGTTAAATAATTAGTACTACAATAAGATCATAGAACCTGTAGGTCCAAAAGATAAACAAAATAATTAAAATACATTTCTACTGAAGCGTCAAATCACAACAGCAGTGGCCTCAAGGTGCTTTTTATTGTAAATCAAACAACCCAGTTTGAGCAAGCACTTGGTAACAGTGGGAAGGAAAAACGTCCTTTTAACAGGAAGAAACCTCCGTCAGAACCAGGCTCAGGGAGGGGTGGCTATCTGCTGCTATCGGCTGTGGGTGAGGGGAGGGCTGCAGGGTAAAAGACACACTGTGGAGGTGAACCTGAAATTAATAATAAGTATTGATTAAATGCAAACATAAGGAAAAGTTACGGTATCTGGACTTAATGTAAGCCATCATGAGAGGGCATATCTGCATTTTAATTCAAATTTTAACTGCAACCCAACATAAAAGTTTCACTAAAAATAGGAATGTCATTTAACCAATTAGGGGGTGTTTTTATAGTGCTCTAAAGCCTTAGATTAAGCACTTTTAACCATTTGTTGTCTTGGTTCTTTGAAACGTGACTTCACAAGCAAGGGGTGGACCTATCCAAGGATAAAAAGACAGAGCATGCTAACTTGTCAATCACAGGTTAGCCACAGACTCTTTTTATTATCTACCTCTGTCCAAACGGAAATCTAATTTACAAAAATAACATCACATTGGATTCAGTAAGACTTTAAAACCCATTGAAAAAGTGTTTCCTGAGGTCATGAATGAAGTGGGACCATTTTCTCATAGACTGCTACCTCCTGCTGGCCATGGGAAAGAATGCCAGTTTAAAGCACCTCTGCTTTGCTTCACTTTTCAGACCCACACATATATAAATATATATATATATATAAACACACACAGATACATCTCTTACATAAGGTGTACAGGCACGCTGCTAGAGTGGGCGTAGCATGTCTGTAGAGAGCAGGGGAGCAAGAACCAGCCTTATTAAACAAATCTATCAAATTTTTGATCAAACTCATATGAAATTTTGCCGAAGCGCACAGCTGTTGCAGCACATGGAGCAAATTGACTCAAGGAATGAAATGTTGCAAGTGTCAGATTTCATTTCGGTGTAATATTGATGTTAAATGCTATGGAGATGTTTAAATATTTGCTGCCGTATAATCTGCTTTGACATGTATTGTGAACAGGTGGAGGGAGCGGAGGGATTCATCTCTCCGTTTTCACTCTGGCTGCCAATGCTTCTTTTCAAATCAAACAAATGGGTCAACCCTTTGTTCCGGCAGAATATTTTTACTTGCCTTATCTAAAAGGGATATAATACACTCTGATCAGCGGGCTGTTTCTGCACTCTAAATTTAAAACGCTTTCTGGATTTGTGTAGGCAGACAGCAGTCAAACATTAACCGAAAAATAAAAATTTACTCCATGCTGGGCAAAATTATAGTTAATTTTTGGTCATTCACAGAAAAGAAAAACAACGCTGTCTACACAATGCAGGATGTGGGGCAGATATTCCTGTTGGGATTACGTGTGCTCCGAGTGAACAGAATTTAAACAGACCTCAGCTGATTTCTGGATCTCTTTCCTTTCAATTCGACATTCCCCAGGTACCTTACTCCATGTTTTAGTACTGTGTTTTTTCACCAACATCCTCTCCCAGCCATGTTTCCTCATACAGCGAAAAGTAAACAAGCCAAACTTAAAGTAGGAAGACAAACTGACAGAAAGAACTTATACTTTTAAATTATATAGGGTGAAACTGCACGGCCATGTGCTGGAAAACAAAATCAAGGCAATAAACTGGGAAAAAGCGTAATTAGCCAGTTTCCTTGGAGATGAGCCAGTTTTTCCATGCCAATATATTCAGCAATCAAATTAACTTGAGAACGACACATTGACATAAAAATTCAATTCTGTTGTAACGTTGGTAGATGGGAGAGATTATGGGAAGAATATTGAGAGCCAGTGGAACTTGGTTTCTAGAGTGAAGCCATCATTTATGCCAATCATCCAACGAACTGAATGCAATTAATGGAACTAATTCAGTTTTGTCAAATGAGCCAATTTAAAGAAGGAGAGCTGAACAATGTTATCTCCTTGTGCACTTTCTGAAAATGTTGAGTTGATTCTGTACAGCCAGTTTGTGTCCATGCACAGAAAACCTGTTTGCTTGTTCACTTTAACTCTTCTCCTTTGGTAGACGGCTCAAAATGTGGTATTATGACAAAAAAAGATTGAAAGATCGCCAGATGTCCATTGTTTGCGCCTTTGAAGGGGTGTTTTAAGCCCAAACCACAATCCTTTCCTAAATACAAGTTTAAAGTGACAGCAATGGAAAACAGTTGAGGCCATCATGTAGCATACATGTCAGCCTATTCTTGTCTGATATAGGACTTTAGGTACTCAGCAGTCCTGGATGTTGCTTTCTGTGTTTCTCATTTCATCATGTGCCAAATGTTTACAGTTGGTGAAATGTCTGGACTGCAGGTAGGTGAGTTCAGCACCCGGACTCTTCTCCTACAAAGCCATGCTGCTGTAATAGCTGCAGTATGAGCTTTAGCATTGTCTTGGTGAAATATGCAAGGTCTTCCCTGAAAAAGACGCCATCTGGTTTGTAAATCTGTTGCTCTAAAGCTCCATAGGCACTAGTGCACTTTCATACCATTAGAGATGCAGGCATTTGTAGTGAGGACTGATGAAAAGTCGGATGCTCCCTCTCCTCTTTAATGCAGGGGAAGTGGTGTTCATCTTATGCAAAAAAAAAAGAAGAAGAAAAAAAAAAGCCAAATTTCTATTTGTCTGACCACAGGACACGTTTCCACTTTACCTCAGTCCACTTTAAATGAGCTTTGGCCCAGAGAAGACATTTCTGGATCATGTTCACACACGGCTTCTTCTTTGCACGAAAGAGCTTTAACCTGCCCTCTTGTAGATGACACAGTGAACTATGTTCACAGACTGTGATCTCTGGAAGTGTTCCTGAGCCCATGCAGTGATTTCCATGCCAGGATCATGCTGCTTTTAATGCAGTGCCCCCGAGGGCCTGAAGATCACAGGCATCCAATACTGAATTTTAGCCTTGTCTCTTGCACATAGAGTTTTCTCCAGATTCCCTGGATTTTTTGATGATATTATGTACTGTGTCTCAAAAATCTTCAAAATTGTGTAGACACAATTCAAAATTGTGTAGACACAATTTTGGGGGAATTGATGAACGTCTGCTCATCTTTACTTTTGACTCTCTCTAAATTCTCTAATCACATTACTGACCTGTTACCAATTATCCTAATTAGTTCAAAACGTCCCTCCAGCTGATTCTTTTTAGTACTACTTACTCTTCCAGCCTTTTTTTGCACTGGCCCAATTTTTTTTGAGATTTGTTGCTTCCATCAAATTCAAACTAAGCTAATATTTTCCTTGAAACAGTACACATTCCCATTTGATATGTTTTTAATGCTCGATTGTGAGTAAAGTCATTGCATGTAATTGGCTTTACATTCTAGCAAAAGAATGAATAATAACAGAAGTAAACAGCAACATAAGACACAGCTTTGTCTAAAATTGTGATCTAAGTGGGTGAAAGTCCTGTCCTACTGAGGTTTGTATCTGATCCGATATCACGCAGGCCATCGACATGACTTTATGACAGCAGCTATGTGGCATTACCATAAATTCAATAGCTGCTGATTATAAACTGCTCAGGAAGTGTCCTTAACCTCCTTTATAAGTGATACATATATTAATACAAATCATTCGGTGACCATGGTAACACATATGGCTGTCAGCATGTGAGCGCGTGGATTCACTCAGATCAATCAAGACAGTCAAAGGTTGTTAAAATGGTCGTGAGCGTGCATCCTACTCTGTTCACTTTGATACTTCATCAGCTCCAGTCAGCGAAGCAGCCGCATGGAGATCCTCTGTGCATGGAAATCCTCTGTGCATGGAAATCCTCTATGTGCTCACCTCATTTTCCTCTAATTATTTTGTTTTATCAGTTCAATTGTTGCTCACAATGAGTTACTCATGAGCTCCTAGTGTCACCATGGAACACAAATTAGAGCCTTCCAGTGCTGCATGATCCGCTTTCAAACCATTTTATTACCGGTCAGCATTACAGCAGCTGTTATAATGTTATGATGGTTATAATGTGATTTTGAAATGTTTTTGAACAGAGCGCCTTGGAAATATTTTGCTGGCCTCTCTCCGCTGCTGGAGCCAGCGTTCTTTGTTCTCTGGAAAATACCAGCACTGGAAAGCACTCCGATTTCTAGGCTATTCTACCGGAGTGAACCCCAAATGTGTTTGTGGCTACACTTTGTTTGGATTCTCCATTCAGTTGCAGCTGCTGTTTCACGTCCGGCATTGTACATGTCCTCCAGTTAGAGAGAGATCATTGTTTGGGTTCACCATAAGAAAACTGAATCTTCTCCATCAAGGCTAAAATGAGGCCCACCGTAGTTAAAAGTAGATTTTGGGCAGTCGTTGCTTCTGACAGACTTACTTCTCCTCATGTAGCAAATAGATTCAATCTCCAGAGTAAAGAACAAAGCGTAGGGCTACGTGTTCTGCAGAGCATCCTTAGTACAGATAGATCTGTAGAGTTTAACCCCGGAGGAGGGGTGTTTTCATCAATTTGAGATCAGGACTTTGTATTGATCCTGCATGCCCGTACATGCTTGACATTACTGAAGACTCCCTGTTTTTGGTGACTCTTGTATCTTAGTCAATCCCTATTTCCATAAAGCACAGAGGTGCGAGCTCACAGCTGTGGCAGAATGGAGAGGTCATGCGCTTCTCTTGCTCCTGAGGCTTTTTGTTTTTTTCCCCCCTTTCTTTCCACCCACCTGTCAAACAGCTTTTCTCCTCTGTAATAGTTTGACTGTATTGCACAGACACTGCCCTCAGTTGCAGTAGATTTCCAGCATTTTTCATTTGTCTTTTTGGTCCCTTTTTACTCAAACCTGATTTCGCGGTGTACTGCCAAAATCTAATGAAACAAAAATGACCACGTTTAAATGACAAATGTAGCCCTCCATATTAAAGCGGCTTAATTCAATCTCAAATGTTTTGCTAAGGATATCATGGAGTGATGGAAACTATTTTCCTGCATAACATTTTTCTTTGCCCACAGTACAATTTAGTGGTAATGGGGTTTTTTTTCTTTTCTCCAGTGTGCCCATACAGCACTACATTTTGTAAAATACCTCTTTATGTTCTAACTTGACATTTCAGTGCCACAACATGCTTGAAAAAGTTGAGAAATAGACTCCATGAATTTAGATGTCTCGAGTGAGCTGAGAACAAGGCTGCTGATATGAATCGTTATGAGCAGCAGCATTTAGTCCAATCTGCTTCACGTCGACCCACATGTCAGAGAGATGCACAATTCGCATTCATGCTGCCTTCGCCTCTCTCCAGAGCACAGTCACACACACACACTGACAATGTATAACTCATCAAGAGCTGCGGAGATGGCAGCAGTCACATCTGACTGCAAAGTCAAGAAAATTTTTTTCATTTCATTGTGGAAATTCTGAACAAACCTTTTATTATGTACTGTCTGTCAGCAGTTTCCGAGTCAGGCGACTGGTGTGTTGTTTTTTTAAAGAACAAAAACATTTAGTGCAAACCCAAGGTCCTTGGAGCAGCCCCTAAAGCTTGTTTGTTGGCAGAAGGGCAAAATGACAACCCATCAAGTTTCAGTTTGTTTGCTAAATGGAAAGATTTTTCCAGGGCCTTGAATTTCTCTCTTGTTCAAGAATGCATTTCATTTTTATAACTGGCTGCACTCAAGGAAAGGCTTCATCAACCTGGGTTCAATGTTACCTGGTAACGTTAAAATGCTGAACAAAAGTCTTGAGCTACTCCTCATTTCTTCATATTTTGCTTCCAAGCACCCCGACTTTCTTTAAAATAGTCTTGAGCAACAGTTCTCCAGGCTTTTTTAAGGTCTTTTAAAGTTTTACTTTGGACATTTTCTCCTTTTTCACTCATTTTCAGTCCATTTCTTGCACATGAACATTTTCACTGGTATGTTTTCTTTGTTTTCTATTGTTTGTTAAGCCACTCTCCTATTAGTCGTTTAATTCAATTCAATTCAATTCAGTTTTATTTATATAGCGCCAAATCACAACAAAAGTCGCCTCAAGGCGCTTCATAGGTACAGAGAAAACCCCAACAATCATATGACCCCCTATGAGCAAGCACTTTGGCGACAGTGGGAAGGAAAACTCCCTTTAACAGGAAGAAACCTCCAGCAGAACCAGGCTCAGGGAGGGGCGGGGCCATCTGCTGCGACCGGTTGGGGTGAGAGAAGGAAAACAGGATAAAGACATGCTGTGGAAGAGAGACAGAGATTAATAACAGATATGATTCGATGCAGAGACGTCTATTAACACATAGTGAGTGAGAAAGGTGACTGGAAAGGAAAAACTCAATGCATCATGGGAATCCCCGGCAGCCTACGTCTATTGCAGCATAACTAAGGGAGGATTCAGGGTCACCTGGTCCAGCCCTAACTATATGCTTTAGCAAAAAGGAAAGTTTTAAGCCTAATCTTGAAAGTAGAGATAGTGTCTGTCTCCCGAATCCAAACTGGAAGCTGGTTCCACAGAAGAGGGGCCTGAAAACTGAAGGCTCTGCCTCCCATTCTACTTTTAAATACTCTAGGAACAACAAGTAGGCCTGCAGAGCGAGAGCGAAGTGCTCTAATAGGGTGATATGGTACTACAAGGTCATTAAGATAAGATGGGGCCTGATTATTTAAGACCTTGTAACTGAGGAGCAGGATTTTGAGCATACAAAAGACACCTAACTCAAGCAGAAAACAGGCAACTTTAAGAGCCAAGTTTAAATCGAATCTTTAAGCGCTTTGTTACTTTCCAGTGAGTGTCTACAGCCATCTGTAAAACACGGTGGAGGCTCTGTCATGGTTTGGGTCTGCATTTCAACTGGTGGAGTGGGAGATCTTGTCAAAGCTAATGGAATATGAACCCAAAAAAGTACCATCAGATTTTGATCCACCATGCAATACCATTTGGAAAGCATCTAATTGGCAGCAGCTTCATTTGTCAGCATGACAATTATTTCAAACACTGCCAATGCAGTAAAAGCAAATCTGGATAGAAAAACATACAGTGGAATACTGTCAGTGATTGATCAGCCTCATCAGAGCCTGGATCTCAACGTTACTGAAGCAGTGTGGCGTCATCTTGATGGAGAACGAAACAAAAAGAAGTCGACATCCAAAAAAGAGCTTAGCAATGTCCTGAAGACTTGTCATTTCTTAGATGCAAGCTGCCAAACAGAATTCAGGCTGTGTTGAAGAATACACGCAGTCATACCAAATATTGACTTCCAAGCTCTTTAAAACTGTACAAACTCGGATTTTATATATTGCAGTGTGTGCAATATTTCGTTAAATTGCTGTGTCTGCTTCCCATTTTTCTGGTAAAATATAAAGATGTGAGGGCTGGCTCAAGACTTTTGTACAGTACTGTACAGCTGCAGCAAGGGCCACTTTAAAACCCATACATACAAATTATCTTTCAGCCATTCTGCTGTCTCAGGACTTGGCTTTAGTGTACATTTTGTGGTGATGGTTCTAATATTACATTATTTAAAGTGGACTACTTAATAGCCTCCTGAATTTTTGAGCAATTATACAGACAAGAACACTCTGACTGTAGTGGTTTGAGTGAGAAACTGCAGAAAAGAATATCCTAAAGTTGAACTTCCTGATATTTCGAAATTACTTCCATTAATCATAAGCCAACAACCATGGGCTCTATTTACAAGAATCAATGGTGCAGTTTATAAGGTCTCTAAAAAACCTCAGCTGGTCCATGCAACATGGTGGAGCAGCAGCAGAACACCGAGCTCTGCTCACATCATTGAACTTCTCACCCTATTATGCAAAGCAGGCTGAGCCGTTCTGCAAAGGAATGCCATTGGGCTACTTATATTGGTAATGGTGAGGTTTAAGTCCCTGATAGCTGAGAGTGAGGCTTGAGCTTTATTTGTAGCTCTGCAATTTCTATAAGTCAGCAGTGACTCAACAGTTTTTGACCACAGTCATTAACCTAACCAGCTGCTCTTAATGATGATAACATCACCAGACATTTAGAGGACTCGTTTCAAAAAAGTGTGGATTTATTTTATTTATTTTTTTAGCTTTTTATACTCTTGGTAAATGAGCTCCAGTTCTTCGTGGATCAATAAGTTATTAGCAATAAATAGAACGAAAGATACACAAAAAGACAAGACGCATTTTTCACTCTCATGCCTCGATCCTCCTCCAGAAACATATTTCTGCTGCTGAGGTGAAGTGCGTTATTTCTTTTGTAAAACAAAAAAGCTAAGGCGCTCTTCGAGGTCAGCTGGGCTCACCATGCTGGTTTATGCAATTACACATTTTTAATTTGCTTACCGTAGCAACTTGTTTGCATTTAATTTGCTGTTTCATATTACAGTGTAGCTGTTGTGCCTAAACACATGCCTACTCACACATTTAGCAGAAATGAGGCTGTATGAGAATCCAATTAGGGCACCTTTTCCCCTTGTCCAGTTGTGCTTTTGCTTGAGTGTGTAATGACAGAATTACTGAACCTTCTAGGCACATTGTTGGATAGATTTTTAATAGGGCTCTATGAAGGGGGCAGAAAACACTGTGTATCTTTGTGGTTTTGGTAAAACTAACCCAGTGTCACAGTTTGGTTCTGTGGCGGGCTGGATGAGTACCCAAAAGCAGGACTCATAAACATGGAGAAGATGGACTTAAAAAGGTGACTTTATTGCGCTGTTGACACTTGAAACATAAACTCATGAACTAGAAACTAAGAACTTAAACACTAGGGAAACCAGAAAACTAGGCACAAAGTAACTTGGAAACGCACAGCAGATAGAGTGGTACGACACACCTAAGGCCAAAGGAAAACACAAGGCTTAAATGCACAGGCAAACGAGAGGATGGGGAACAGGTGGGAACACAGCTGGGACAAATCTGACATAACGAGACAAAGGAAGCAAAGCAGAATACACTGACATAAGGCAACGACTATCAAATTAAAACAGGAGGCGTGACATCATGTAGATGCAGACTTAACATGGAAACACGACAGACTCTGGGACAGGAAATACAAAAGAACTAGACATGGGGCACAGGAAAAACATGGGAACAGAGACTAAACATAGGCTAAACACTAAGGGAGAGAGGACTAAGATCACTGAGAACTAAAGAAACCCAAAAACATGAACAACAGTATTCAAAGAATCTATTTCCAGAAGCTGAAACACAAATAGTGGGTTGCAGACCAAGTACCGTGACACCCAGCTTCATTTGCCCACTTACTGCAGTCTGTTTCAGATGTTGTCATAGGTGTCCATCAGTGACCTCAGTGGACATACCCTGTCAGAGCAGAGAATAAACTACTGCAAATGTTCACATTTTGTAAAGTTAATTTAGGTTTTTCCAGCTCAGCTCTCATAGAGCAAACCCTGCAGAGATCACCAGTCCATCGCAGGGCTAACACAGAGAGATAGACCTGTGTTCGCACTGGTTCACACCAGTGAACCAGTTCGATTTTTTTTAGATTCACCAGTTACCTTAACATTCATGTCTTTGGAGTGAATAAAGAAGCTCGAGTACCCAGCGATACTGCACGCAGGCAGAGGGAGAACATGCCGACTCCACACAGAAAAGCCCCAGCTGGTTCCTACTGTGAGGTGATAGTGCTAATTACTTAACCACTGTGCCTGTATAGATAGATGGATGGATTCTAGTACATTTTGTCCATATAGTGATAAAATCATAACACACTAGAGCTTTACACAGACTCTAACTCCTTTTATTCATTTATTTCACCAGGCAGCTCTACCTATATAATTAGTCTGGAGAGACATGGATGCACACTACAACTTGACTGGGTGGCTGACACATCATCACAACTGTTAGGTGATAACTGTCATTTCAAATAACTGAATGAAGATTTTAGTAGCAGCTTGTAATGATGCTGTAATAGGTGTAATAAGATGGAAACAAGAAGGTAATAATATGCAAATAGCAATTTATTATCACCTGATTAGCAAAGTAATTTCTAAAAACTATAATGGCCAAATAATGATCTTCTGAGTAATATTACATTGAAATGTATGTAATTACATGATAACAGGGGATAATAATGTGGAAACAAATATATGTCTGTGAGGTAAAACAATTACTAATACGTATCAAAATATTATAGTAATAATATGAACCTCCTGACCATTAAATTGTAATATCTGTGGATTTTTATATACAGACTTGTGGTAGTAAACTCATAATAATAAGGTAATGTTGTTTGCTTTAACCGTGGCTCCACAGTAGAGTGGTTTACACTGCTGCCTTACACATGAAAGCTCCCCAGTTTGATGCTGGAAGGAGACTCAGATCCCATTGGGGGCTGCGTCAGGAAAGGCATCTGGTGTAAAACTCTGACAAATCACATATAATGAGCCATCTGCTGTGGTGACCCCATGTGAATAAGGGAGCAGCCAAAAGAAGCTTCATTGATTGATGCTTTGACATATTAGGATACTGTTATCATATTATAATGCTGGAGTTATGCCTGCATTATGTCCTTAGCATTCTTCTTTCCTTGAAGGTAACAGGGTAAACATTATATGTAATGTGTGACTTATTTCCTGGAACCATCTGAACATGTGGTAGTTTCAATTGTAATAACCAGGAATCAGGGCTGCAACATACAAAAATGCCTGTTTCTGTCTAATTCAATATCACCGACATATTAAAGCAAACTCAATTACAAGACGTGTAATTAAGAGATGATAACTTGCTATTTCCATACAGAAATCATTGGAATATTAGCAGAGTAATATGGAGCGCTGTCTTTTGTCCTGTCTTCCTCCCCTCACCTTGAACTGGTCGCGGCAGATGCCTGCCCCTCACTGAGCCTGGTTCTGCTTGAGGTTTCTTCCTGGTAAAAGGGAGTTTTTCCTTCCCACTGTCACCAAGTGCTTGCTCATAGGGGGTTGTCTGATTGTTGGGGTTTTTCTCTGTGTTACTGTAGGGTCTTTAGCTTACAATATAGTCCATTGGGGTGACTGCTGTTCTGATTTGGCGCCATATAAATAAGATTTAATTGAAATTATTGTTATCTCCTTGTTTCCATATTATTACTACATAATTCCTAGGCTATAATAGGAAGTGCTGCCAACATTTTAATCCAATACAGGTCAGGTCATTAGCAACAGGTTGCCAGAGACCACAGAGGTGCCTTAAAATGACTTGAGCCCAAAAAATGCTTACGAGTCAGTTTTGTTACCAATCTATTCATAGATAATCCACTATTCAAAATATTCAGAAAGCATTTTTTCAGCTAGCAGCTGTGCAATAAATATATTCATACCAATATGTATGTTGTTGGAATGGATTTTTTATATTCGATTATTAATAACTTCATTTTAGCACAATAAAGGGACATTGGGAATTTAATGTCTTGCTAACCACTGTATGCGTCATAATTGACATTAACAGGGTTTGTGTGGGGACAGTATTAATCATCCGCACCTACATTTGACTCAGTGTCTGATCTTTATGATAAGAGCATTGTATGGAATAAACAAGACATCTACAGTACATTCACATTGCTAGCACTATTCTTTTTGCCTTTAACCTCTGACATTGCGCTGTTTAACAGCACTACACGTGGCATGCCTCATTATGTAAATTGTTTCCATGGTCACTAATAGTGTCTTTTGTTCGCAACAATAAACTTAGTGCACGTACAAACACATGTAAATGCTTGGCTGAAATTATACGCTTCCTACGCTACACACATGAATGTCATTGCATACACATCTTCGTCACACATACACAGAACCCAGGCTAGACACATTGATGACTCTCACACTGTAGGTGTGAGTGAGCATGACTAAGTGTGTGTCTGCAGTGGGCTGGTGTTTGTCCACACTTTTTTTCAGCCTTCCGCCCAAAGCACACTGGGACAGGCTCCAGCCACTGGACACGGATGAGACTTACAATGCAGCACAATGAAAACAGATGTTTACTGTCGCTGTGAAATGGTAGCGATGTCCAAGCTAGGTACAATGGCATGTTGAGGAGTAAAACATGGACAGGGGAGAGCAGTGTGGCACAGATATAAATTAATGTTGATAAATCACTGAATATAACCTTGATTGATGCACGGGTGGAATGCAGCTAAAAAGGTAACCGGGCAGATTCACTAAATGGTTGAAATACTTAAAAAGAGATTTCGGTGTGCACCACTGTGTGCTGCTCAGTGCTTTGTACATGAAATTGGCTTTATAAGGTTGGTAGTGATCGATCTGAAGATGAATAGAAACCGAAATGGAAGCCAAATGTCTGCTCTGTCTGAGAAAGCGAAGATGAAAACATTTGTGTACTGTGTCCATCATCTCCTGCCGTGCCCACGCTTCTTCACACAGCTCAGTCATGAAAGTGAAGCACGGCCAGCAGAAAAAAAGAAATTGTACCTCTTTGTTAATGGGGCTTTTCTTTGAACTGAGCTAGCAGAATTTACTTGTTGTAAGCAAGTGTGAGATCGTCGGAATGGGGTATCTGAGGATATAGCCTTAAGTTCCATTTGAATAATATATAAGCCATATAAAAGGTTGATGACAATGTCAGGTGTAAATGGGGTACTTCTGTCTGCACAGCTGAGGAAAAAGGAATCTGTTGCTGACACCAAAATATTCATCAGAGATGCAACTGATGGTGATAAAGCTTTAGGCCTGGCTTTTATACAACAGGACTCGAGAAAAGATGAGTCAGTCCACTTCTTTTGTATTTTTCACCTTTGCTAAACATACTGGAGCTCATGAAGAGCCAAGAGTGCTGGGCTAATTAGTCCTTCTGAAATGATTGATATGAAGGTTGTGGACACCTGCCAAATGAGTAAAGCCTAGGATGACTCATGAGCTTGGATTTTGCCTTTAAGTTTTATGCATTGTTGCACAGTACAAAGATGTGAGATACTCAAACAAACTGTTTTTGACTTCACAGAGTCCTTGATGGCATGCAGGGCTTACTTTATTATGATGGCTCATGCAGAGATAAACGGAGTGTGGAATTTTATATATATATATATGTGTACAGTTCTCCCTTAAGACAGTCTGGGGGAGTTTGTTAAATGAAAATGTTTATACATTTATCATATTAAGGCAAGTTAGCCCAGAAATAAAGCCAGTTGCATTCTGTTATTTTTCACATATAAATGAATAAATTCATTTTGCAGACCTGCGTGCCCTCTGCAAGATGGCACTAAATACAAAATCGACCTTGAGAAATGAAAATGTCAAACTTGGAATGACATTTTTTACAGTACGGTGTGAAAAATTTCATATAAAAAAGGAAATAGGCGCAGTGATTTACTGAAATATGCAAATATACATGGAAAAACAGAGTTTGTACAATTCTAATGAGCTCAGAAGTCAATGTTTGGTATGACCACCTTTATTTGTCAACCTCTCTTAGACAAGGTTACTTGTAATTTCTTTAAGCAGTCTTCAGGAATAGTTCTGCAGGCTACTTGAAGGACATTCAAAGCTCTTCTTGACCATTTCTGGTCTCAGGTGAACTGTAGATCAGCCAGATGCATCTCTCAGATCCTGTATCAGGTTTCTTCTGGATTTTTTCCAATTTCTAAGGACAAGACTGTCAAATATTTTTCATCTGCTATAGATAGTTTTCAGCCCTGTCACTTTTACTTTTATCTACCAAGTGTCCAGTTTCCTCAACATTTTTTAAAGGGCACACTCCACACCATGCTGATGTATTCTAAGCTTTTGATTAATTTTCAAAGAAAAACTTTGAGAGACATTCAGAAAACCTGGAGAACTACTCCTCAGGACCACTTTAAAAAAATTATAAGACAGTCTGACTCCTCGAAAGCCAAATATAAAGAAATGAAGTACTTTAACACAGTAATGTGGAGTATATAACAGCTTTCTGTGCAGTCTGGTATTAAATATAACAAATGATTTTAAAATGAAATTTGAAACAAACACTGGAAAAACTTGGACACAGTAGTTTTAATAAGCCTTCATTGACCATTGAGTGTTATTGGTTTAATGAGCTGGTCAGTGGTAAAGTGACTGCTGTAGAGTATGAACAGAGATTGTGAAATGATCTTGGTTTAGGTGAAGTCTAGCATGTAGTGACATACAGTAGCAAAAACATCAGGGACTCAAACCTTTTTGAGTTAAATTTGGCCACTGTCATCTTCGACCAGCAGCTGCTCTGCTACAAACACTCCTGCTACTGGGAATTTCTGTTGTAACCACCTGGACATTTGCACTTGATCACTGGAAGTCTCAACTGTGTCATCTCTTCATCATAATTTGTGTTTCAGCAAAAAAGAAAAAAAAAAACTGCTAGGAGACAAATTTGGCAAGTGAGGTGTGTAGTGAGCGACAGTCATGCTCCTGCTGGTGCTGCTAACCTGATTCTTCACCTTCAGGCTTAGGCACGGTAGACTCTTAACTAAAGCCTGCTGTTCAGTCTGTGGTTTGTATCCAGAGACCCAGTTTTCATCAGCAGTGGTCGTGGGCAACAAGAAAGTTGGGTTGGTCTGATATAGAAGTTCATGTTTAATGTCTGGACTAGTTTGAGAGCCATTTGTGACATCTTAAATGCACATACAGATGATATTGTGGAGAAATCAGCCAAAGATACATCTGGTAAAGTTTTTGTCTCTGAGGTCCGAGAATTTCTCCAGTGCACCTTGTGGTCTAAAGCAACATTTCCCTCTCCTTATATCAAACCGCTTGTGGCAGATGGCTGGCCCTCCCTGGTTCTGCCAGATGTTTCTTCCTATTAAAAGGGAGTATTTCCTTGTCATTGTTGCCAAGTGCTTGCTCACAGGGGGCCATCTGATTGTTGGGTTTTCTCTCTATTATTGTTGGGTCTTTATCTTAAGATATAAAGCACCTTAAAGCAACTGCTGCTTTAGATAAATAAAAAATGAAATTACACCTAACAATGTTTTAGGTTGTAACCTGGAGAAGCTGGGGTATGATTTTTTTTTAACATATTGTATTGCTAGTGAGGCAGTTTGACACTTAAACTGAATAATTCCAATGCAAAAGCAAAGTTTGGCCAAGGTAGTTGGAGTGCTGTGCTGGGAATTCTCTAGAAGCTGTCTCCTTCAGTTGTCATTGTTCTGTTGCTATATTTATTCCAGCACTGAGTCTGAATGGAGCCAGTTATAGGGTTTGCCACCTCTGTGTGATTACTTAAACACAACATTCAGCTTAGTCCGCTCTCCATTCTGCAGTTTTCCTCAGTGCTGTAGAGCATTTTATCGTCTTTACGCTCTGTTCTTTTGGGGAATTTGAAGCTTGCAGCTAGCTTTAATGTTTCGGTCCATGCTCTGCCTCTTGCATGAACCTGGTTTGCTACTCTGTACATATACAGCACTCCCAAAGTTACAGCTGTAAATATTTTAAAAGGAAAGTATTTCCTTACATGTACTCCCTCGCTTTAGATACTAATAATATGCACGTGATGTTATGCACATCAAGGAGTTTAGCTTTTCGTGTGTGGCTTAGTATAAGTATTTGTACTACTACTCGTGTAACATCTGGGCAGCTTGTTTCTCAAACCAGTAATCTCTTCTTAGTGCTTGTTGAGCATCTTTACATGTGCTCTGCTCCGTGTTAATCACTGTGCACATATAATTTGTTTACACCAACATACATACATACACGCAGACTGTATTGAGCTGGCTCGATGACCAAACAAGTGTACTGTATGGTCAATATAAGTTTCACAGTCGACACTGTGCAGAGGAGATGACAGGATAATTACAGGTATGTACGGTTTGCTGATAGCACAGTGGGAAAGGTCAAGGGGTCAGCAGATCAATAGATTTCTTTCTGTCAGCCGTGTGAATATTCATAACAAGGGCCGAGGTGATCATTTGTTCACACAGTGAAAGCAGTAAATCAGTGGATCAAAGATTCATCTTTAATTCATTGTTTCGTTATCTGATTCACAGTTCCCTTCATTTCCCTCGTGGGTGATGCTTCAGATAAACATGCAAATGATCACTAGTTTGCATGCACGTATTTATGTAATTTTTTTGTCCAGTATCGGACATCCTAAAATCTTTTATTTCAATAAAACATTCAACCTTATCCCATTAGGCTGTATTCCTTCCTTTTCTTAGCTATTTACTGTATACTCTCCAATTTTATTTGGTGTATCTGGTTAGCCTTTCTAAGGTACACAGGAAAAAGAAAACATTTCAGAGAGGCCTTTGTGCCCAGGGTAAGGACTAACAATCTCACTGCCCTATAAAATGAGATCTGTGCCCTTATTTGCACCAAGGCCCCACAGCACAATCTCACCACGAGGAGGGAAAACGCCACAAGGCTGGCAGATCGCATCCATGGGCAAGAGGTTCAATTACTTCAGTTGTCATGGAGCAATAAATGACAAATTAAGTGGCTGGCACTGAACACTGCTTGAAGGAGGCTGTGTCAGAATTCTAATGTCAGCTGTGTCTGACAGTGGGTAAAGAGATAGACAGCGAGAAAGAAAAAAAACCTTAAAGTTTGGCGAAGGAGAAAAACAGACAACTGTTTTTCAGTAGGATATATTCTCCTTGACCTTGATTCACGATATTAGGCGTGTTGGCTGCTTTGCTGCTTGAAAGATGGTTCGTGGATGTTTTAATTGCTTTTTAAAAGACCTTCATGTTATTTATAGGTCCAGTAAACAGCAGGGTGTATTGTTTGGCTGTGTTCATTTAGTCTAACATCTTTGTCTGATTATATCCTTTTCAGATGCCCGTGATCTTTGCTACGACAGACTGGAACAGGCATTGTAATCCTGTAATTAATAGAGTCTGCATAGAGAATTTAGACACCGGCCTAATGCAAGTTCTCTGTAGTGCCAGTTTTCATCACGCTGCAAATCTCAATAACTCTAAAGCCACACCAGCAGCATTGTGAAGCTTTAATGAACCTACACACTGAGAAACAAAATCTGTGAATATTAAACGGAGACATTATGCCACTCTCCATGTGTTACTACTGTGAGGTGATACATGTAAAGATTGGCCTGATGGCCGTGTTGCATGAAGCAGACATGAAAGCAGCACACACTACTTCATTAGATGTCAATGCAAAACACAAGACGTCTTCATAGTGTATTAGTGGATGACAGAGAGTACATATATATATGGAGATGTAGGTGACCCACACCTACCCCACATTTGCCTTATTGGTTCAAGAGAAGGAAAAGAAACACCCCCCTTTGTGATATTCGACTGCTAGCTATGAACTACAAGCCAAGTGCGTGTTTATATGAGTTATCGCAAATTACGTTTAACTGATTAATTGCATTTATAGTGTAAATATAAAAATAATTTTGGAATACACTTAGCAGCAAGCACCTGACCAAATAGCAAATTTGAGATCATGATTTACTTTCTTTGAAACTGCTGAACCCTCAACCTTTGGCAACCACTTTTGATCACAAGGCGACTGCACAGGTCAACTTGGGTTGATTGGAATCACTCTCAGATTAGCAAAGGCTTGCCATCCAATTTATAAATGCAGATAGACTGCCAACTCACTGCAATGAGTCTGAGTCATTTTGCTGCAATGGGGGCAACTTGTCTGCTATGTGTCTCTTTGCAGTACAGGAGCTGACTCAACTTGTAGCCAACTGGTTGCATTCTGGTTATTTTCCTTTGTAAAAGCAAGGCTGCCTGCAGAGCGCTTGTGTCAGTTTGAAGCAACAACTACGTGACGACTCATGGTGGAATTTCAAATGAAGTTGTATCTGGACCCTGAATCCAAGTAGGTAATGTGAATTTCCATTTCATGTGATGTAGATGGCAATGGATTTGCAATGGATTTTCAACAGATGGCAGCAGATTTGCAAGTTAACTGAACTGTATCATAAACAGATTACATGCAAACCAATGTGACCTAATTCAGTCAGAAACTGGTGGCAACCTGACTCTGTTTTATCGGGATTTTATTGCTGTTTTATCAAACCAAAGTTGCGCAGACCTGGTGCCCATTTTTGAAGCACCCATTTCAAAGCCAACAAGCCGGCTGGTTCAGTGCACACAGCTGCAATAAATTTTGTTTGCATTGCAGCCTCCAACCACTGTTTCCCCAGTGTGACTGTAGCATTAGCTGTTAAATGCTAAAGACTTAACATTTCTATTGCATTCCATCAGGTAACATTGGGTTAAATTTGTAAACTTGATCGTTCTACTTGAAATGTCATTTGCATTTAGACAAACAGAAACGGCTAAAATCTGATTTATAAATATTGGCTGAAGGATTTAACTGAAGTGGCCATCTAAACAGTTCATTCAATAATACAATGAAGTGAATGTAATAATTTAGTATAAATATAGGCTTTAGTCAGTTAGACAGACTGGACAGATTATTTTAGGACAATATCTACAGAGGTGTGAAAAAATGTTTTCCCCCTTCCAGAATTCCTTTTTTTTGTATGTTTGTCAATATTAGACAAAGATAAGACAAGTAAACAAAATGCAGTTTCTAAATGAAGGTGTTTATGATTAAGGGAAAAGAAATCCAAACCTATATGGCCCTGTCTAAAAAAAGTGATTGCCCCCTAAATCTAATAACTGGCTGGGCCACCCTTAGCAGCAACAACTGCAATCAAGCATTTGTGATAACTGGCAATGAGTCTTTTACTGTGCAGGAATTTTGGCCCACTCATCTTTGCAGAATTGTTGTAATTCAGCCACATTGGAGGGTTTTCAAGCATGAACCGCCTTTTTGTTTTGGTAGACAGCAGAATTCATGGTTCCATTTACCACACAGAATGTCTTTTTTCAGTTTGCAGACTTATTTGAATCACCTTCAATATAAGACATTGTTCAGAACGGCTTTAATGCTCGGCCGAACGACGGGTCTGCCATCCGCACTGCCGAGCCACTGGCTTGCCCGAAAATAAGGATTTTTAAACTAAACTATCATCGGAAGTTTTGAAATTAATGTGATTGCTAAACACAGCGGATTAATGGTCAACCTTTAATCTGCTTAGTTTTTATTTCCCATTTTGAGCAGAGGTAAATAATCAAATGACTGAGACCAAACTGAACCACTAGGTCTTGTAATCAATTACATTTTCTGTCTCCAATCCAGCTGGGCTTAAAGGAGGGGGGTGGGGCAAAAGAAAAAAAAACATAAAATCATTTTATATCACTGCAGGATACAGACAGACCCCGCTGGCATCCTTTACACCCACCTTTCCGTCATCTTATCGCTGAATTTAAATGTATGTTGTTCGGAAAACATTGAGGTTGCTGACCTCTACTCCCTCGCTCCCTTCATTCTCTCCCCTCGCTTTTCTTATGTGATTTATTACTGGCCGTCCTGCTGGGTACATTGCATCCTGCTCAGCAGATAGACAGTGTAACTGAGTCATGCTGCAGCAGTTTTGTCAGGGTAACAAAACATTTGCACTGGGACTGTGAACTTACATCCCCAAGGTGACCTCCAGGGACATCCTGTTGGGCTACTCAAGGTGACAGCTGAGCACTTGAAGCACACTGAGCAGAAAGGGAATGTGCTGCAGTAAAATGAAGGAGGGCATCACACGGATGAGATTCATTCATCTTAATAAAGAGGACCATCAAAGTGATGTGGCTGCAGAGCTCCTAGTTAGACAGAGGAAGAAAGGCAGGGAGACAGAGAGAGGAGGGAAGAGAAGCAGACAGGGCTATGGGTAAGGCTTTCCAGCTGTAAACACAATGTTCTTTCCCCGGCATCATTCCCCTGAATAGAACAGTACCTACCTGTTGGCAGCATACTGGCAGAAAAGCTCGTTTTGCTGAAGTGCTGCAAAGCACATTTTAATTTGACACCCCAAATGCTTGGTAGCACAATTATTCTTTTAAGTGAAAATCTGTCACACTTTCATAAAAATAAACGTGTTTTGCTACTCCACATCAGTGGCTGACATACAGTAGCACAGCAGCGATTCAAAGAAGAGTCGAATCACAAAGGCTGTTACATTCCTGTTTTAAACACCCACGTCTGTGGGGTCTTTCCCATAAGATATCTTCTGGCATACAGGGAATGATGCATTTTATGCTGCCAGCAGTGTGTCTGTAATAAATACCGGGTATTTATCTCAAGCAGGGAACAAACTGGGAAAATTGCATTGCCTACAGATGCTACGGCTACACTCAAGTTCATCATAAAATAGAAAGGCAAAGACGTCACTTATTGATTGACAAGTAATCTCCTGTAAAAACAAAAGCAGAGTGACAGCTTGAGTGGTTTTCCTTACAAGAGTGATAGCATGCAGAGAAAAGTGTACCGCATCACCTCCTACCTCTTCATGCAACCAGCTGCTTCCCCCTCCTGCAATATTTAAGACTGATCTGCTGACAAAAAAGCTCCAAATATCTCTATATTTTCATGTAGACGGGCTCTTTTTTCGTAGGCTTGTTTGTGTTTTGACAGAAATCTGGTCGTTTAGCCCCGTAGAGGATTATGCCTAATATTCCAAAAGCTGTCTTGTGTGTCTACATGACCAATTTAAAACCAAATTAATTTTGGTTGATGGCCCTTTTTTCAGGGGCTTTTATTTGATGGGGCAATGTAGAGTAGATGGAAAAGTGGGAAGAGGGGGTGATTTACATTTGAGCCCAGACTACTGCAGTGAGGACCACGGCGTTCAGTGCGGGGAGAAAAGAGCGTGAAGTAGATTAAAAAATTAAATTTGACATCTTTCATTTTGAATGTGTTCTATTTAAACTGTAATAATAGCGTTCGGGTCTGGCTTGGAAATGGGTGATCTACAACATTCATATTGTGCATATTACTTTGTGCACGTGGGGTTGTGATAAAATCATTGTGCATGCATGTCACGGTAAGTAGAGTTAGTACAGTTGGTCTTACACTGGGATTTTTTACACAGGTTTTATTGCATTTTCTAATGCACACTTAAAGGTCACTAATGAGGTTACACTGTCTTTACAAGAGAAGCCCACCGACTGTGACTAACATTTTCAGAACCACTTTACTGTACACAATAAAAAGAAAAACTTGGTGGCAGCAGGATATTATCTTTTTTATTTCATGCAGCCTTCATGATAAAATCTTGTGCTTCTGCTGTCATGGTTAAAAACAAAGTACACAGGATTTAAGTATGCGGGCATTTATAAAAAAAAGTATGTAAATCCTACAAGGTCCTAAAATTAAATGAATACAACTTCAGATGAACAACAATGCATGACACATTACAGTGTGTCATTATTTAATATTATCTATCAGATACACCCTATGCATCATCTGGAAGAACTACACTTTGCAGCAATATCTTGAAGTAATCATTTTCTGTATGACTTCATCAGTAGCTCATATTGGTGTGAAGGAATCCAGGTGCATTCTTCTTTACTGTATTGGTTCAGTTCATTGAGGTTTGCAGGGATATACACATCTCCACTTTGTCTGTTCAAAGGACATTGTTCCAGAAGTCTTGTGGTTTTGTTCAGTTGCAACTTTGCAAATCTAAGTCACGCTCTCGTGTTCTTTTTAGAGGGAAGAGGCTTGTTCCAAGTAAGCCGTACTTATTTAGTCTTTTTATAATCGTCTAACTGTCATGAGCGTTAATGTTTAACATGCTAACTGAGGCCTATAGAGTCTGAGATGTAGCTCTTGGGTTGCACAGTCTTGGGTTTTCTCTTTACATCTTTACAATACAAAGTGTCTTGTACAGCATGACTTACATTGTGATTTGGTGATATATAAAAAAAACAAATGTAAATGAACTGGATGCTATTTGAACCTTAAGCCTCAGGCTGCATAGTCAGATGGCTGATTGCATGTTTCCTGTTGTTGATTGATCTCCCTTTATAGGACAAACCATTTATAACCATTCAATACAGTTTGTAGCTGGGGAAGTGAAAGATGAATGGATGGATATTTTTGGTAGACCCTAAATTTTACCATTTTTTCAGAGTCATGTTTCATTTGCATAAACATATGCATATGTTCTTTAGCTGGCACATGGGGAAAAATAGCCGCTCCTGTTTCTGTTGTAATTTGGACAAAACAGGCACAAAGTTCTCTGAAGTGGATGAATCATGATACCAAAAAAGAAAATGATAATAAATCCAGATTTCAGAAGAGCTGTAGAGAAACGTTACTCAAATGACACCCACATTCCAGATGTGCCAGTTTGTGTTGTTTACTATCTTGCATGATACATGCAGTATGCCAACAAAAAGAAATATTGAAAAAGGAGAGAAAAGAAGGTTCAGGGGGGTTGAAGTTATGTGAAGAAGCTTGCCTGATCATTTTATGAAACCTTTATTCTTATAAAAAGAGACTGCAAACAAACAGAAACCTGTTTAGAAACAAACTGTTTTTTTTATATGTGGAATAAAAGCAACTCTGTTACAGAGGATTGATCATTTTAAAATCTGAAGCAGATAACAGTCAGCCCATCGGCCGGCTAAGATGAGGTGCAGGCTGCAGAGGTCACACTTCTGTCTTGCTCCATACTTACAGATTTATTTTTATTTATTTATTTTTTATCTTTCAAACTCTTCAGTCTTCAGCCTTAAGTGACAGCAGTGCTCCCTCTGGAGCCACAAAGGGCTTTGGAAAGTTTTTATTTCCACATAATGCAGTAGTGCTTTCAAAGACCTGTAACCAGACTTTGATGTGTAAAATCAGCGGCTATCTCCTCCAAGCTTACGGCACTTTCATCTGCCGCACAGAAATAGAAGAGTTAAATAAAACAAACTACAAACACCATGTGTCACTAGACCCATAAAGACTGATGCTCATCACAGGGAGCGCTATATACTATAGTATTTTATCTCTATCGCAGTCAACAATCACATGTTTATCAGGTGAAGACAGTTTAATGAGAGTGCAGTTATCGCTGCTGTGTGCAGCTGCATGCATGGACAGCATTTGTAATATCCCGGGCTTTTAGGGAAGTGGCATGAGCAGCACCAGCGACACGGCATTAAAACAAAAACCAATCTTTGGGATCAGTGCCGTGGAAAAGACAGTTTGAGACTTCTGAAAGTGGGGCAGAACAGTCCGTTTGTTTGACAGGAAGAAGAAAGACGCTGTAATGCGATTCCATGCAACAGCTATTCTATCACAGAGCTGGCCTCGTGCCTCTTTGCTTCACTTGTATCCTTTAGCAATTTTCACTTCTCATCGACGCAGATGAATCTTTGCTGGGCCTTCAACCCGATCGTCCTAGTGCAGATTGTTCCTCTGTGGAAATATCACAGGAGGCCAACAGCTGGCTGCAGTTCATTTTTTGTCACCTCACTTTTTCAGCCACATCATTATTGAACAAGTCTGTTCAAGTTCAGAGGAGATTTCAGACTGTAGCACTTAAACAGATGGCAGTCCTCTAGGCCTTTTCTGCAGAAACAAAAGACTGACAGAGTTAAACCTAAATGTAATATCTTTTTCCTGCAGTTGTCTTTGTGCAATCAGTTGTTTCCCTGTGCATAAGTTGGTTCTCCAGCCAAGAATGAGGCGTATTTAGAGCAGTGGAAATCTGTGTGTTTTTGTGCATCTCCTTCGGTATGTTCTTCCTTAAAGATTTGATATTAGTGTGAAACTAAAGCGGATATTCACACAATGACCCAGAGCATAAACTATCATGTGTGGCATACAGAGACCCGCATGCAATGGCACATAATCTTCCACAGCATTAAGAGTTAGACATACAGCCTATCCTGTAGAGTTATCACCATGGAAACTGGACAGAAGTGAAAAGCCTATACTACGGTGGATGGAGCAATGGCATGACAACATCCTAGGCCCTACTCTGTGACATACACAATATGGAAAAACTTTATCTGCCAGCCTCTCAGAAATGCAAATCACTGGCCGTCTTTCCACTTTAGCATCCTTTATTTTACTTCAACCTCAGCACTACAGTCTACGCAGATCAACCTGAGCTCTCAGAAGGGGTCAGTCAGGTATTTAAAAAGGGTGAGAGCGGTAAGAGTAATAACAATTCATAAAATATTCTTCAGAAATCCTGTTAAGCTCAATATATCAAACGCTAATGATTATTACCTTGTTCAGACTTTGAGCTCTCATGGTTGAATGCTTCAAGAAAGTCAGCTTTCACAGTATATGCTTAAATCACCGCAGCAACATTTTCTTGGTAACCACTGACTAACAAAAAAATCCATGTCTTATCAAACCAGCTGTCTATTTTGTGCTACTGTACTGGCTGCCCAAAATCTAAGAGCTTCTTTTCCTCTGCCCTTCTGTACTTTTGAAAAATATATATACTAAAGCCACTACAGGGATTTAGATTGGCAATGGATGAAATGACTGTGGAGGCCCATTGTTTTGGTTACAGCCCTCAACTTGACTTTGCCACCTTTGGTAGTGTATGTGTGCAGCAAACATTTTGTCAAACATCCAAATAACAGTTTAGGCTCTAAGTGAAGCTAAAGCATTTTGACAGCGTGCCACCAGTAATACAGTGGAATATGCATAATTTAGAAACCTATGAGTAATAACGCTATGTTTACAAGAGCCTCCGCCACAGAGGCCTAGACACAGGTAGGAGACAGCCAGGCAACCATCCGCTGCTAGGGAAATATGAGCATTCCTCACCTGGTTGCGAGTGATTACTGGAAGCTAGCTGTACAATCAATTGCTAAAGCAGGCCTAAAGACTGGTCATGGACACCTCTCCACCCGTCCACCCCGCTAATACCAGTCGCTGCTGAAAAACGATTTCCACTTCTCGTTTGCGATGCACTTTTTCAAGTTTCACTGTGGTTAGTTAGCAAGTTTTTGCAGAAAGGCCGGTGTCATCCATGCAAAATTCAAGCGTCCAGGGGAACTTGCTAGCGATCAAAGCAATCACAAGGAGGTTTTTGGTGCAGCACCCTCTTTGCTAATCATTGCACACACAGCCAGTAACCTCTGGCAGCCCCTTGCACACAGTTTTGGGAATAGTCTAAGTTGCTTGGAAAGAAAGCGGCTGGCATTCTTCCGAGCTCCTTAGACTAGCATGACCTGGATGCCTGAGATCCTACACAGACTGTTTTGAGAATACATGGCAGGGGGTCCCCAGCCATTCTCCAGCCCTGTGTGATTAGGCTTTTGAAAGTGCGCCACCTGTAATATAGTAAAATGTGGATTATTTAGAAACCTAGCCTGTTGACACTAGCTAACATAAATATACCATTTTATATAACATTTTAGCTAGCTAGAGGCATCTTGCTAAAATTTAGGACCTCAGTTTCATGTTATGATATGTTTGGCTGACAGTTTTTGCATGCAGTTAATGTGGTTTTCATAGCATTTTTTTTTTTTTTTTTTTGCTGTTTCCACTGACTCCTGGCCAGGAAATGTCATGTAATTGAATTTGGCGGCATGTTTCCTTGATTGACAGGCATTCATGCCTCCTGCTTAGCCATGGTGGTTGCTAGCTGTATTCCTCCCATATCCCACAATAATTTTCCAAATTCTGGCAATCTGAAAACCAGCCTGAAAAAGGATCCCTCTATCATATAGTGATTTCTGGCAAATATAAAATGTGCCTACGGTCATTTGTTTAAACAATCAGAATCTTCAAATGCAGAACTTCCAGCATGCGGCTCATTTTCTAAATATAGTCCAGGAGAAAAATGTAACAGGAACAGTTTGCTCGAGACTAATTACTTGCCTTATGGTATTTGTCAGTATTTTCCATAATTAGCGGATAGCTTGTTAGCTCGTCTGCTTCATGCTGTTGTGTCTCCCTGACGATTCTAACATAAACTGGAAAGAAGAGTCAAGGAGAACAGAGTATCATTGCAGAGGAAAAAAAGCCACCAGGAGGATTATAGAAGTATTTTTTTGCTTTTAGTTAGTCTGATGTAGGCCCCAAACCAAGGCTGAGTTTAGGTTTATACCGATCCCCCTTTTTAATCCTTAACCCCAACCCCTATCCTCTCTGCATGCATTTAACTCTAATCCCCAAATTAACCTCGAGCCCAAACCTTCACTTATCCTTTTTACAGAAGTTACGGCTGAACTCTGTGGCTTGTTACTAAATGCAGTCGCTTAATTGGACTATCGGTGTAAGACGTGAGCAAATTACCATATCTCTTATGTCCTGCAGTTCTTGCATATCAGCAGATTCCCATAGAGTTAAGATGTTTTAAATAAGCGGAAGGCAGGACTTAACTGTACACACTGTATCTGTGCAATCTTTCAATCAAACAAAATTTGGCCCAGCTTCTCTCCAGCAGCCATCCGCACAGTCAGTAAGCATTCAGTCTGAACCAAGGTGACTGTAATATTGCCATTGAATACACTAGTCTTTTATATCTTTCTTTAACTTACTAAATAATCTGTGCTTTGCAGCATTAGCTCTGCTTTTCACCTGGCCAAGGCAAGGCTGATAAACTATAGATCCATCAGACAATGAAATAGCTCGGCTGTGCCACACTGAATCCTCTTTCTTTAAGAATTACTGACTGTATGCATCCTGACAAACTTCTTTTTCTTTTGTTGATATAGAGCTTTTTCTAATTTTAGTTACCTCCCTCGCTTGTTTTGTTATTTCTCCAAGATATATCTTATATATGAAGATGGACTTACCTTAGAAAACTGGCATCACATTTTAAGTGAATATTTGCAAATGTTACTTTCTGATACAGAGTAACGTTAGCAGTGTTCACCATGCACTCTTGATTGCACTAACTGATGGAACAGCAGCTCCTATAAATCAGGGGTTCTGTTTTCACCCAGTCCAGACATGACCGCAGTGTCCTAATGCTTTACTTTGTTAACCAGCTACGCTGCTACAGTAGGTGCTAAATTCCTCCGTCTGCACTTTGATGTCTGGAAGAACTTGTAGAGATTTATGACAAAAACATATGAAAGTAGACCAAATCAATCAAACTCCCATCATCAAGACCAACTTCCCCATGCATCCATTCTCCAGAAAAAAAAAGAAGAAAATAATTATTGAAAGTAATCATAGATGTTTTACATTCGTTTTAACTGATGAGTAAGCCTATTGCATTTGCTTTAATTATCACCAGACTGCATTAAAATTTTAGAGACCTGTCTAGCTGAATTAAGTCCAAAGCAATTAAAAGAAATTAGTATATATACCCCAGCAAATCCAACTTGGTCTCTATATTATTTCAAATGAAATAATACCAGCTCTGACTTGTGGCAATTATACATACAAAAAACAAAACAAAACAGCAGTTGGAGTTTCTTGTTGCAAATGATATCCATTAGAGGGTCTGGCATGCTAACAAGGTTTACTTTAGGCCTTTGTTCAAATGGTGAGAAAACCCTCTGCTGTGATTTTTCTTTCCCTCTCACAGCAGTGTATAGCCTTTAATACATGTTACAGGATAAAAGCAGAGTTTATCCTTACTGCATGTGTGATATCAGCTACATAAATTAAATATGAATCTTTAGCAATATTTTATTACACTATATGATGCATCGCAGTTTCAAGTAAAGAGATGTGACCTTAGAAGTGAAATTATTATTTTTTTTATTATTATCATTTTAGAACTGGGGTTTTTTAATGGCTGTTTTGACAAGCAGCATCAGTACATACTGAATGTGTGTGCTTGAAAGAGTGTGTGTGTGTGTGTGTGTGTGTGGATGTGTGCGAATGTGCACTTAGGAAAGTGTGTGGGAGTGTAAAGAGAGAGAAAAACAGTCAACGGGGGAGAATGAACCAAACAGTGTAGCACACATCCCTGCTTAGTGCATGCCTCTCGATGAATATGGATTCATCTATGCATCTACATTTTCTTGGCTTCCATATTCAGGTTACTTATATCTACATATATCAGAAAAGAGTACGTAGTGACTCATAAATTGTCCCTCCAGTAAATAACAGTAAATCTCAGCAGGCATTGCCAACATTGATGAGCAGAAAATGGGATGAGCAGCATTAGGAGGAGATAAATCCCCACATCTGAAGGATTATGGTTATTTTGACAAATGCAAAATGCTTTTCAAATAGAAATGTAATTACATGGTCAATATTAAAGTCAGCAGAAGATGATCTTTCTGGAATTCTAGCACACGCAGTATCAAATTGTAAAACTATTAGTTGCCTTTCAGATGGAGGTCAACGTCTGCTCTCCTTATTGCTACTAAAGCCCTATATGGAGGGTGCTAACCGCCTGCTATCTTGTTCAATATATGTTACATGATTTATGAAATGAAACGTTCTCCAAGGACAATTTAGCCTCTGTCCCTTGTATGCACATTTCTGACCTTCATAACAACGCATTTCCGCTGCTGTACCGTATGTCCTGCTTAATTAAGCTTACAGACTACTTGTTATCAGCTTCATGTCGGCAATGCTCATCCTAAAATTATTTTCCAGTTCATCCACGGTAAGCAACAATCAGAGAAGGGGAGTCTTATGGCCATTAGGATGCCATTCAGCAGCCTTGGGTGTGCAGCCTAATAGACAGCAATGATAATAGAGGCTTGTCTGTGCTCTCTCACCGCAGCGTTGACCACTGAGTGAATTATCCAGCTGACAGAGAGCAGCAGCACAGCTCGGGCGGCGGATGTTGTTAATATGCCAATGAGAGCTCATGCCTCCCGTGCCAGTCTGAGGCATGCTGGCATGGTGCAGCTGCCTATCACGCAAATGGGAATTATTTAGCTGCAGCTTGACCTACATTCAGAGCAGTGCAAAAGGGGGACCACCTATGCGAATGTTTTCATTAGCATCACAAAGCTAATCGCTCGGGAATTAGAATTAATTGCTGTGTACTGTTCAGATCACTGGCCTCTTTAGCATCTGCTGCAAAGTGTTTTCGAGTGGGTCAGCAGAGCGCTCTACTGGAGAACTGTGACATTTGTAATGCAACACCAAAATCACGAGAAAGTCTGAAGTTACACTGAAAGTTTATGATGCTAGGAGGCTGCTTAGAGTCAGGACAACGCTTTGAGAAAATGAAGCTCCTGGCTATAGACAGCTAGCTTAGATGAGCATGAAGACTTGCATAAGGGGGAAGTCTTTAAAGCCCACTGATTAGCATGTTATAGCTTGTTTTGTCCATACAAAAATCAAATGTTACACACTGTTTCCAGTCTTGGGATTAACTTTAACTTAGAAATTTAGTAGACAAAATCCTCTGAATCTTCTTAAAGAGTTTCTTTGCATTTACTAGTTTGATTTTTTTTTTACTAGCTATTATTATTATCATCATTATTATTATTTTTACCATCCTGTGGCACTTGTTCGCTTCACGCCTGTATTAAAAGCCAAGACATGCATGTTAATTTTGTTTTGTTCATTTTTCCTGTTTTCAGCGCCTCGAGGCATTGTAAAACCTACACAGGTTTTTGTGTTTTTATTTTCTCTTTTGAGCACATTGAGTAGACTTATAATGAAATGCGCTATATAAATAAAGTTTTCATTGCCATTGTCAATTTATTATATTTATTTTCATCATATCACGTAAGTAGTCAGAGGGCAAAAATAACCAAAGAAATGAATATTAGATGCATATATTTATTCTACTTTGCAAGACACATATTCATTGCACGAGACAACAAAAGGCAGTTACAGGCACTATTAGCCAAGCAAAATTTAGTTACAAACAACAACATCCATATAACATAACAAAAGACGGAATGGCAACAATGTACATGTAACGCAAGTTCAATGTTCATTGTGAGAGCAATTGCTACACAAAACATATATAATTAGTAAGAAGACAATTCACAGACACATGTGAATGTACTGGTAATGTTTGAGATCAGCTGCTATACATAATACATTTAATTTGTAAGGACTAGAGTGCCAAAAAAATTCTAAAAGCTTTTTAGATTTTGACAATTCTGGTAATCTAGATTAAACTGACCATGTAGGAGGAGTTGTGGAACAGACATACATACACTAGGATTATCATAGTAATATTATTATTATCATTGTATATTTTGCTGTCCCACATATAGTAGATTTGACCTTAAACACCATGGATTATAGCGAGGAACAGAAAGTCTTCTATCTGAATCGAAGTGGTAAAGCAAAAAGGGCTTTTTTAAATCAACTACATTCATAATACCTTATTCCCAAGAACCATATTCCTGATGTTTCTTTGAAAACTGTAGCTATTCCAAATATTTTGGCATCTGTGTAATCCACTCTACATTTCATTAGCAAGACAGTGCTAACTTTACAAAAGCACTAGATGTCACACAGACAACTTAATACCACACACAGAGCAGGTCTTGGGAGAAAACGGCCGCAGGAGCTGGTAGTGAATAATTTTTCATATTGCTTGAGGTGAGGATTTTAGTACTCATGTTTTGCTGAGGGCACACACAAACTGTAGAAAAACCACACCCTGTAGTCATTTATTTCCCCCAACTTTTTGTTTAGGTAATTTCTCCGTGTTTTGTTTTTTCTTACTTTGTCGTTTATTTTTTTTCCTCGTTTCTGTCTCATCCAAAAATTTCATTTTCTCTCTTATCTGAAGCGTTAACCACTGCTCTTTTTTGTGTTATCAACACTCAATACCCAGTACACAACGCCACACAACTAAACTGAAAGAAAAGAAAATAACCTAAGAAAAAAAGGCATTATTGTTTATTCTAATAGCTGTCACCACTTCAAGCCCAGAGCAATTCCCACAATAGTTGAGAAGATAATTTCTTAACACTTTAAACTCTAGAGGTTTTCAGTGATAAACAATGAATCATAGCTGAGAGGAAGATGTGGGGGAAAAAATAGAAAATAAATACGGGATGTAATAACCCGAGGTATAAATGTACCTCCGTACAATATAAACAGCAAAGAGTACCTGAATTAAAGGTGTAGTTTAGGTAACGGCCTCTGCGGAGGACACTTGTCGTGTTCGCTTCTCCTGAAATTCACTTCAGGGTAAATAGGTCAAGCTGCAGTTTAAACAGTTAACATAAAGTGAAGACAAGATCAGGCTGATGCCAGATGTCCGCTCTATTACCTTGGCCGGTAGCCAGTGACTCACTGAATAACAGCGTTCACTTGTCAGGAGGAAAGAGAGCTATTCTTAGATGCCTATTGTAATCAAGACATTTGAATTCATTTGATACTTTTCTGCTTTCGTAGAGCACAGCTAGATTGGAAGGGACTTTAGGAGCCGTTAAAGTTGAGGAAAGGTGACGATCATTCCTCAGGCGAAATCCAGCTATATGCAGCGTTCAGCTCTGTTGGCAAATGTCCAAGCAGAGGTAGCCAATGACTCACCTCTGTAAGAGCTCCAACTATAACAGCCAGCGTTTCCCCAATATTCCTGATTAAACCTGAATGCTAAGTCAGCTTAGATGGCCAAAAAGGGTTTTACTCTTTTCCTCTGTGTAAAGACATGAAACTGATCCTGTTTTAGATCAGCGCTTCGGAGATATTAAAGATGGCCAGTGAAGAGCAGGGAGAGGGCTCTGTGCTCTGTGGAAATGGAGCCCGATGTTCCGCTGACCTCACAAATGTTCTGTTTAAACACAAAACAGCATTTATCCCAATTTTAATGACCGCCAGCTGCAGCAGCTTCATCAGACCTATGAAGGGAGATGACATTAAGTTAAGTGACTTTGTTTTGACATTTTGTATTTGAGTTATTATTGGACGCTATTATCCACAGAAGCTGACAATGGGTGAAAGAAAAGCTGTTGTCTTTAACAAAAACAGCAGAAGAGAAAAAAAATCAGCTGGTTAATTCAAAGTGGCGTTAGACAACTTCCCCCGCACTGCTCCCCCACACGCCGCTGTCATAAAGTGACTGAAAACAGAGGCAGGTTTTTTTGTTTTTTCCTTTGATGTAGTAGAAGTTATGTCAACTGAATATCAAGTCTTCCAGCTTCCTCTATTGAATGAATGGCTGTATGAGATTCACATTTTCAGGTTTTTCCACTTTCCCTCTTTGTCTTAGTTGCCTTCCTTTTTTCGTTGCATGTTAAATTCAAATGTTACTGCAGTTGGTCTGATGCCTACCATTTTAGCAACATGGAGAAAGCTATTGTTAGCTACTGGGAAACAAAGCAGTACCTCTTCTGCTTTGGCAATTAAACCTTCTTGTTTCTGGGAGACTTTTTACCAAGCAGCAGGGACAGTTGCTCAGTGAAAATTCTGTTTAGGCCTCAGTTACACCAGCCTAGAGTCTGTTTGACGTCCCCCTGGAACCGTGATTGTCACAGTCACCCATAGTTTGCATGACTTTGACTTGACTGCAAGCATTTGCTAATTAACCAGGGAGCAGTAGTGAAACAACACAAATCGAAAAAGGAAAATATTTTCTTTCAAAGTAAAAGTCTTACTGCTGAAACCAACAGGATTTTCAGTTTCACTATAGCTTTGTGAGCAGGTAAGTATTTGCAGACAGGCCTTTTTCTTTTAGTGTTGCATGGTATAACTCTTTGTGACTACAGTAAGCAACTTAATGCAACCGCTTGTCAATCAGTTGGGGAATACATATTTCACCAGCTGATGAAGGTGTCACTGCACCACTGTGGCTTTAGCAGCTGATTTCACAGTGCCTGCCAGTAGCCTCCAACAACCACTCACAGTCACGGAAAACTTATATTTTCCTAGCAAATGGTGGTTTCTGAAACAGTTGCCAAATGGTCTCCAGGCTTGTGTGACTGAAGCCTTCTGTAGCCTGTTAAAACCCAGATTGCATTACGCTGTAGCCATTCACTCTGCAGTCAACATTTATTTCATAACGACAAGTTAAAGCTAAACTGCCCATTTAGACGTCAGTACATTGTACACAGATAGTGACCTTTGAGTTAGAGGACAGCTGTTTGCGTGGCTCACAGCATGGTTAGTCATTTCACCTGTTTTGTTCAGACTGAAATATCTCAGCAGGATTTCCTGATTTCTTTCCGGTTTTGAACAGTCTGTACGATACTGGATAGTAGACATTAATTTTCCCAAAATACAGATTGGAAAATCTTTGGTGACCCCTCTAAACTTTAATTGCACCATTAGGTCAGATTATCAGTTTGCTATTTCATTGCTTTATGGCCAGGTACATGTAATAGTACTCCAATAACCTCTGTATAGTGCCAAGTAATACATGTTAACTAACATGATAAACTAAACAGATAAACAGTGAGTTTTAATCCTGCAAAACCCCAGAGAGGGTAATCAAATACACACATGCCAAGGAGGTTTGTAGCATTAATGTAGCATTTTTTCATTTTAGCTCACAACCATGAGCACAAATGATTACATATTTGTCACTTTGATCACTAACAATCGTTAGTGATAAGCTTTCAGTTTCACAGATTTTATTCAAAGTGGACATCCTGCATTGAATTTCTCTTGCTTCACCGCTGCCTGAGAGTATATGCCCTAATGTTTTGCATTGTTTTAACACATGGCGCTTTATGGGCTCGTGCAGCCGCTTAGTCTTGTTGAGGAGTTCATATGAGAGGGTGCCAAAATATAGGGTAGAGTGAAAGATATTCAGTAAAAATCATTAGGGTGATTCATACTGTAAGTGCGAAATCCAAGCTTCCACTACTTGACGTGTCACATCTCACTACTTCACTCACTGTTTCAGTGAAAACTATTCTCAATGATGAGTGTTTAACAGTTACAAACGGTTCTGCTGAGCTTAACTCTGCAGTGTCTGTAGAACGCCCACTATAAGGATTCATAGATGAACTGTATAGCATGGTAATGTGTGGCTTTATTTCTACTTTTTACAAGACGAAAGCCGTAGCTATTCCTGATGGTCATTGAAAAAATACTGTGGAGGGGCTTTAATAGAAAAAAACGGAGCCCATGAAATGGAAATCATAGCCGGATTTCTTGGCATTTCATCCCACGAATAGAAACTTAGTGAGTGCACTTTATATAAGCTGTAGTAGGTGACAGTGTGAGTGAAGTGCTGGAAAAGGCTGCAAATGATTAAAGTGTTTGAGGAGGTGGCAATAAACAACAGGGAAAAGGTTCAAATGCAGCGTGGTTGTTTTGAAATTGTTGTGGGTTTGTTGTAATGTATGTGTTTATTCTAATATGCCTATGTGTTTTATGATGGGTGGCATATAATTACCTATGTCTATGGTTTTCACTGAGGCATCTCCGCACTTGCTGTACCACGCTGCACCCTCTGGTCAAGCAGAAAAATGAATCTGACTTTGGCGCCATTTGAATGATCACTAAATTTTATATCCCGCCCACAAAGATGCAACTTTAAACCTCTGTATAAAGATTGACTTGTAAACTCATACACAAATTTAGACTGGAGACAGTGAATAAATAATTCTATCGGTATGACAAAAGAGGAGTCTCTCTCAATGCTTAGGTTTGCATTTTTCTTTTAACTATTTGCATTTCCCATTGAACGTCACAAATCCTTCACAAGCCCCAAACTGTTTAAGAGGTCATAAGAAGCTTTCGGGGTGGCTGTGGTGCCTCGAAGGAGATAGAGCGGGCTCTCCGCTAATCGAAAGATCCCGAGGTCCTCAGTGTGCATGTCGAAGTGTCATTGGGCAAGATACTCAGCAGCCCTCAGAGTCTCATAGGTGTCCGTGAGAGAGCAGTGCATGAATGTGTGTGGAAATGGCTGAGTGTGGCTTGTAGTGTAAAGCACCGCGTAGCGAGAAAGACTGAAGAAGCATTTTGTAAATGGTGCCCATTTACCATTTCTCTTTCAGGTCTTTTTGTGATGTCTGAACTACTGATGCTGTTAACAATGATGAGACCTATATGATTATAGCACTATTCCTTTCTAAAGGTGTATTTATTTTGTAATTACAGATCTGTACAGGTCCCTGGTGGATAGGCGCGAAGGCCAAGAAAGCCTTTTATAGTCTCTGCAACTGCAGCTCAGTTTGTTTTATGGTACCTTTGGATTTCATGTGGAATTAACTGGTGAAGTTAAACACAGGAGGCAAGAAAGTGTTGTAGAGGCAAAGGTTGTGGGTGCTCTGCCAATTACTTCTGCAAAGAAGGAAAGGGCTATTGGTTTGACCAGCTAACCAGGAAAAATTTATATCCACTTCACTGCTTACGTGTTTGACTTTTACTATTGTAATAATTGGAGAAACAAGTTCACGGTGTAGCCTTTCCCCTTTGGCAGTCTGTACCGAGAACTCACAGATCCGGATCCCCTCGCATTTACCTCATTTTGCATTCAGAGCATTGTTGTTCATGAATTTTTTATCGAGTCCTCCGTGTAGTGTGCAAAGTTCAGCTGTTGAATTAGACAATGGAGTGTTTTCAACTAATCTTCCCATTAAAGTGGAGAACAAACCGAGTCGTATCGTTTCCGAAAAGGAAAACATAACCTTTAGAAAGCCATTATTTGAAATTTAAGGGTCTGAATGGTGACGGCACTCTGAATCTTGACCCAGCGAGATAAAGAGAAACCTATCTGAAAGCCATTTCTGCATCAAATCAGCTTTAAGCAAATCCTTTTGTGATCCAATAAAATAATCCAAGACAGCATATTTTACAATAGATGTGCTGCCCACAACTAAGATTACAGCGAACTGTGATTTTTCTCACAAGCACTTTGAATATATTCTCCATTCTTTATCCTACACGTGAGGAAAGATTACATTGTAATGACTGATAATGGGATTTTATTCCTGAGGATATTGTGAAAGTAAATGAAAAAAAATGGTGTTATGTATGTTTACATGAATCTAGGTTTAGAAGAAGTATTAAAGCTGAAAGTTGTTTTGCACGTGTTCTTTCTGTTGTTATGTGAATGTTTCTGTAGACTGAACAATCACATACAGTGGGGGAAATAATTATTGATATGAATATATACTGAATTATAATAAGAACCAAACAGTTGTCACCTTCTTAAGAAACTTCTTGCTGATGGTGTTGTGCAGGTCTATAATCTATAATCATTGACAGCTCTTTGGTCTTACCCATAATGGTGGAGTGGTTGGTGACGCTGTGTACAGCCATGCTTTATATAAATGATGTAAATATAATGAGTTGAGATCAAGAGTATCTGTAATTTATTGATTGATTGATTGTAATTGAAGTTTCATATGGGCCAATCTATCAGAAAATTTTGGTTGCATTGTCAGGAATCAAATACTTATTTCACTCATTGACATGATCGTTAAAATGAAAGTACCATAAAAATTATTTCTTTTGATCGTTTTTACACTTACAAATTCAGCAGGGGATCAAATAATTATTCCTCCCCACCGTGTGTGTATATATATATGAATATACATTAGGATATTAATATCAATATTGCACAGGCTCTGATGCAGCTTTATCTCGTTTAATTGACAGAATTCAGACCGCAGTAGCACGTAAAACGAAGAGGGGTCTTTGAATCAGCAAAGTGCTTGTAATGTAATAAGCACTCTCTTCTAAATGGAGCCTTGACTCCATTTAAAAGAGGGCAGAAAATATGTGTGCACTCTTGCTTAAGGCTTTCATCTTGCATATAAATCACTCCTGAAAGTGGGTGTTTGAGCGCCACAGATTTCAGGTCTTGGGGCGCATGCTGTATTACCGGCCAAGGCTGCATTAATGACAGAGCTGTGCCATGGCAGCATGAAGTAAATTAAGCCAATTCCAAATATTCTAAGGATTTTTTTTCTTGCTGTTTTAAACGCCTTACCCTTACATGTGCTTCTTCTTTCCCTCTACTTTCTGTTTCTGTCTAGGTACCGCGGCAGCTGAGTGCTCTGACATTGTACAGGTGTGAGCAGTCGGTTCTGGATTACTGCCATACCCACCTGTCGCTGCACCTCAATGTGGGCATGGAGCCCTCCACTCAGGCGCAGGGAGGTCCAGGGCCAGCATTGTACCAACCCAGCCTAATGGCTGCCCTCCCCTCAAAGCCTGTGCTGCCTTGCCCCCAGACCCACTCCCACCACCACTGAGCTGTGCACACCACGAGGCTCTGTCTCCAAACGTCAGCTGCACACAATCACAGAACTGCTCATACGAAATAAAAGGCTGTGTGGGAGGAAGCTGGGACTGGTAAAGAAGCAAAGGAGACAATTAATTTACTGCAGAGCATCCTGGAACCAGGGTAATGAAAATGAAAATATTTCTCAGTGGAAATAAAGGGGTGCAGCAGTTTTGATTAGTGAGCTTCTGACCTATCTGACCCTCAATGTCCTCAATTAGCAAAGGAGGCTGAACTTCAGCATGACTTTCTGCATTCTGCTTTGCCTCTTGAGGAGTATTAAAGATAATAATTTCATGATTTGTTAATCTTATTAAACATATTTCCTTGACTTCTCATAACGTGGACACCCCTCTGCTGTGCAGGTAAAGTAATCAAAATGCAAAACGTTGTAAACAGAGCAGGGGGAAACAGCATGATAAGCAACTGAGTAGCTGAACAAACGAAAGCTCGGCCAAGCTGAAAGGGTTTCTACTGTTTTGGTTTCTTTTCTTTTTTCTGATCATGCTGTCAGCCAGAGGTCTCTCTCAAACTCAAGTCCCTGTAGCGTTTTTCATTTCGAGAAATGAGCCTCTCCAATGAAATTACCCAAGACAAGAGAAACAAGTCCGAAAATAGCGGACAGTAATTGTTTTATAAAATGTACAGCCCACACATCTTGCTGGCAGTCAGTTTAATTTACATGGTGACTTTTGAATTGCTTAATGATTTGTGATGTTGATCACGTTCTTATTCATTTGAGAAATAAACAGAGGAAAAATAAACACCAAGTACAGAGCTCGGTGCACTGGGACGTTCAGATGTTTACTTTTCATCCTTCATTTAAATCACTTATGTGGCTAATGGTTTTTGGTTTTTATAATGTGTTATTCAGCCAATTATCTGATTGTACACTTGCATATCTACACGTGTGCTTTTTACAAAATGCTACAATATAATATATGGCAAATAAACTGTGGTAAATGACCGGAAACAGTGTCATTCATCAAGTTCAGCGGTATCAACCCAAACAACTGTCTGCTGTACTTAGCCAGCTGTGTAGGTGGTTTAAACTGCAGAGCACAGAGCACAGCACAGGCAGGACTGTTTGATAATGATGTGTGTTTGGTTTTTGCCTTATTGATCAAGACCCTGATGGTAACTTCTCTTGCTTTTCTTCTTCTGTGACTGTGTGGTATCTGATGTGATACAGTAAACTCGACTCGCTGAACTCATACACTTCTAGGCTATATTGCTTTCAGGGAAGGAAACCGTGTACAGATCACCCAATTAATATCCTGAATATTGTTCAAAGCAGCAGTTCTATGTTCTTAACATAGACACAATTTACGATGAAATTGGTAAAAGGTTATTGTGATATAAAAGTATACATAAAGTTTTTCTGCTGGGAATTGACCGTTAGCTAAACCTGTCCAGTAAACAGCAAACATCAAATAATAGTTTATCTACAATAGCTATTTGCAGCAGTCCTGCCGAGCTTCAGATTTCTGCACATTTTGAACTGCTAACCTGCAAAATCAACACTCACCATTTAAGGAGATTATTAAGTATATGATGTAAATGTTAGCATGCCCAGCTTACAGCAATAAGCAGTTATAATACAGTTGTAATAGAATAGAATAATCCTTTAATTGTCCCACAAGGGGAAACAGTTTTACACACAGTTTTACCTCTGAGGCCAATGAAAATTAGTTGACTAAATTGTTTGGGGTTTAGCGTCCTACAACTACCAAGCTCACTACACAAGTCCCCAGAAGTTGGTCCTGAATACTGATTCAGCATATTGCAGAGTAATATTAGGAGCTCAGTCCTTTAATTAAATCTACGCTACACGCCTAGCTAACTATGCCAACCGGCAAAAGGAGTAACAGTAAACATTTAAATAAACACAGGAGGGGCCGCTTAATCGCATGCACGCTATATGGACAAAAGTATTGGGGAGACACGCCTCAATGTATTAATTCAGGTGTTTCCAGAATTTTATACAGGTGTATAAAATCAAGCACCTAGCTATGCGGGCTGCTTTTTAAAAAAAAACATTTGTGAAAGAATAGATTGTTCTGAAATGCTCACTGAACTCGAGCATGGAGCTGTGATTGGATGTTGCCATTGCAAAAAAGTCACTGTCCAAAAATTTCTGGCACAACTTCACCTGCTTCCAAGGTGCATTGAGAAGGACAAAGATCTGGTGGCGTGAAGACTCCAGCGACACTTGAAGCACTATAGAACAAATTTATTAGCTGACCAACGCGTTTCGGCTTGTGGCCTTCATCAGGGTCATCACAAAATACCAAACAGTTTGTGTTTAAATAAATAAAGAAATCCAAATGAACCAATCACACATAAACAAGCTGACCAGTCAGCATTTAAGGGGGTGGTACTAGCCAAGGCATTCTTATTACCGACACATAACATAGTGACATTTTGTCGCGTCCCGAGGCATCACATGGGAACCCAAAAGGTAACCTTCAACGTCCCTATGATACGTGCCCGATTGTGGATGGAATTCAATAGAATGACGCTCCTGGCGGTAACACACATTCCTGCCGTGTATTCGAGCCCTAGCCCCAATCCTACCTTATCCCTAACCATAACCATAACCTTAATCATATCAGATAGTGTTTTCCAAAGCGATTCATGATGAGAAAGTAAAATAAATGTACATGTGCAGATTGAATCCAAACAGTTCTCATGTTTCGTCCTGTTTCCGAACGCGTAACATATTGATGATTTGTCACAAAGTGTAATATGTTACACTTTGGGAGTGAGAACGTGTTGTACTGGCTGACTGGTTGGCTCTGGCTGAACTTTCAAAAAGATTTAAAAAAATTATCAACTCCATAATAAAAATTTGAACTAGTTAACAGCAATTATCATTACAATAAAAGGTTTTTGGTTTTTGTTTCTTTTAAAAAGGTCTTTGAAAATCTAATTAAAAATATAAAAACAAAATAGCATAATTGGCAGAAACTCATTAATAGACCTGCTTTCATACCTGTAGGAAATAAACTCTTTAAACAAAATATCCAGAATGCTTCATGGTGAGCTTTATTTTTTATTGGCATTGACGCATTTAAGCCCAGTCAAAGAGGTGATAACATTAACTTTATCAGGAAAAAGAGAGATCTACTTTAAGTTTTTATTATGGAATTAATAATTTTTTCAATTAATTTTTTTTAAGTTCCTGTGATTGCTATCTGTAACTTTTAACTTTTTCTGTGCACCTTTGAGAATGAACTACTTTTGGATATGTGGGGTGATTTCCCCTTTAAATTTGTAGTGGTTCAGTCCAGAGCCTATTTGGGCTGTGGTTCAACCAGTCAGCCAGTACCGCCCCCTTAAATGCTGATTGGTCAGCTTGTTTATGTGTGATTGGTTCACTTGGATTTCTTCCTTTATTTAAACACAAACTGTATTTTGTAATGACCCTGATGAGGGGCACAAACTGAAACGCGTTGGTCAGCTAATAAAGTTATTCCATAGTGCTTCAAGTGTCGCTGGAGCCACCAAAAAGTCACTTGTGTGAAATTTTTTCCTACCTATAGATTTCATAAGTGGTATTATTGCAGAGTTACAGAGTGAGGTTGCCAAGTGCTGAGCTGCATATTGCGTAAAAGTCTCCAACACTATGCTAACTCAATAACTGCAAAGTTACAAACCTCTGACATTAGCATCAGCATAAAAACTGTGTACCAGGAGCTTCATGATATAGCTGTTCATGGCCAAACAGCTCCTGTAGGTATAATGTGTACAAGGTAGCTCTGTCCATTTGTCCACATAGTGTATATGTAAATTTTGGTCTCCTGTTTTTGAGTTAAAGAAGAAAAATGCTTAAGTTTAAAGTATAATGTTGACTATGTTTGAACTGCATCTAAATTACATTTTAAGAAACTCATCAAAATATTATATACCTATTAAATTTTTACTAAAGTAGTTTGCTAGCAGCAGCTATGAAGATCTATTTATTTTAGCTGGCCAAGCCATTGCTTGCAGGGGCGTCTTGTGTGCATCCATGTGAAATTAAGAACCCAGTGAATGAAAAATAACAGCGATGATTTAACAGTAGATTAGCCCCTAAACTCTAATGCAACAGTAATGGATGGGGATAGGGCTTAGCAAACGGTCAATTGTTGAGAGGCTTTTTGCAATATTGATTTAAAAAAAATGTTTTTGAACATGTGACATCACAGATTAAATTGTACTGAGAAAATTATATTTATTATACATTTTGTTTTCTATGTGTTTGAATAGAAATGTCCAGGGATGTACAATATTCTGTCATTATCAATACTGTATCCATCTCCAGTCATGCATAAGCTGTACTCTGAATATTTTAACGCTGATTGTATAAAACAAGTCATCTGGCATCATGATGAACAAATGAATGACGCATTGATTGTGTACGGCGGCACACGTGTATGTCCGATTTTCAACAGTTCCTCAATAACAGACATTTTGACCATGCTCCGCCTGGTGTTCCTCTGTTAAAAAAAGAAAGAAAGAAAAAACAGGCAGTGCAGAAGATATATCTGCTTATGACAACACGCTCTGACACACGACAGATTCATGCTGCTTGAGGATTTACTGCTCTGTAGCCTCGCACACGGAACAGTTTAATGACACTGATAGACTGCGTATACTGCACTCGCTTCAAGTGTTCAGAAGAGCGTTGAGAGAATCAGGACAGTGAGGAGCAGTAGATGCAACACAATAGCATCAGACCTAAGCGTTTGCATGGATTTACACTAACAGGCTGATGACTCATCATACTTCAACCACCACTGACAACCACCTCTTGAGCAGCTCTGTCTCTACAACTTTACCCGCAAACTAGGAAGATAATTATCACACACTTCACGTCTTAAATCAACTGTGTGACTCACAGAAAGGGAAAAGAGCAATACAGGATATTTTAAAGTTTGGAGTGTGTAGAACTAGGAGGGCTGATAGATGATTTTTACAGGTCACAAGAAGATTTAGGCATGTGAAAAAAAAAAAAAAAATCTTTTTCTAATATAGAAATGTTGTCATCTGAAACCTTGAAACGATTAAACTTATATGAAAGTATTGACTGAAATAGGCTGAAAACAGAAACACTCAACTGTTCCCAATTTTGTGGATGCACACCGAAGCCAGAAGGCCACTAGAGAAAATCATTCTCTTTTAAAAGGACAATGCCGATGCTTTCACCGTACAGGAACAACCACGCGCTCCTTGCAGATGCTGACTGGCTTAATTTCTTGGAAATGAAAAGTGCCAAGGCGATGGTAACATTTTTGTTTTTGTTACTTACTTTTATCGGTTTGGACAACACGTGCGTCCTTCTGACAATCTGTTGGCACTTTCTTGAAAAGCAGGCACAAGCTATTTTCTCACCTCTTCTGAGCTGTCAGACTGAGGTAGACAATGTAACACTTTATAGTATATGGGCTTAAAATCCCTTCATCCCTCATCCTGTTCCATTGATTTCATCCAGCGATCATATTTCCGGGGGGTTCAGGATGTCGTCGAGGGAGATTTCCACATTTACAATTCTCATAAAAGCACACTAAAGTAAAGGGTAGAGAGAGTGTAAAAAGTTACGATAGCTTCTTCATTCAATCTATTTTTTATACTGGTTTTTAAAATCGCCCCAAATAGCTCTGTCGACTTGTTTACTCAGATGTTCTGAAATCAAATAAAATTGGGCCAGATGTTTTTGCTTTTGGCATATTCTAACCTAAATTCCTCTCGTGGATTCTGAGTGGTTGCTGCAACACAACAGATTAGAGAAAAATTTACCTTTTCAAACTGTAACAGATGCACGGATCATCTCGAAGTTGCACAGTCAAAAGCTATACATGCTTTTGTTTGTGACTGTTCTCCAGGTGTATTTCTCTTCAAACAGGGCTTTGTCTCACCCACAAGTTTAGGATATGTTTGAAGTATTGAAGGATTTGAGGTCAAACTGAAGTTTCTGTCTGTCTTCAGCCGCTTGCACGTTGCCCCGTCATTTAAGAATTGTGTTGCAACTGCTGGCGGGCAACACAGCTGTGAAAGCTCTTGATTTCCCCGGGGAGTTACATTGCTGCTACGCTCACAGTTTGAGGTTACCTTTACCATTTCAGAAGCCCAATATGACACTGGTATTTTTTTAACAAGATGCCAAATCACAAGGCAATTTGACTACGTTCCTGATACATTTTATGGTCAAAAGGTGTAGCCACTAATGCATCCAAGAACTAGCAGCATTGTTTGTCCCATTTTAAGTTGCTGAATACTAATTAAAAATCTTTGGTTTGCACATGCCTTGTAAAGGTAGCTGCCTTTTACCTTATCTATACAGGGAGTGCAGAATTATTAGACAAGTTGTATTTTTGAGGAATAATCTTATTATTGAACAACAACCATGTTCTCAATGAACCCAAAAAACTCATTAATATCAAAGCTGAATGTTTTTGGAAGTAGTTTTAGTTTGTTTTAGTTTTAGCTATTTTAGGGGGATATCTGTGTGTGCAGGTGACTATTACTGTGCATAATTATTAGGCAACTTAACAAAAACAAATATATACCCATTTCAATTACTTATTTTTACCAGTGAAACCAATATAACATCTCCACATTCACAAATATACATTTCTGACATTCAAAAACAAAACAAAAACAAATCAGCGACCAATATAGCCACCTTTCTTTGCAAGGACACTCAAAAGCCTGCCATCCATGGATTCTGTCAGTGTTTTGATCTGTTCACCATCAACATTGCGTGCAGCAGCAACCACAGCCTCCCAGACACTGTTCAGAGAGGTGTACTGTTTTCCCTCATTGTAAATCTCACATTTGATGATGGACCACAGGTTCTCAATGAGGTTCAGATCAGGTGAACAAGGAGGCCATGTCATTAGTTTTTCTTCTTTTATACCCTTTCTTGCCAGCCACGCTGTGGAGTACTTGGACGCGTGTGATGGAGCATTGTCCTGCATGAAAATCATGTTTTTCTTGAAGGATGCAGACTTCTTCCTGTACCACTGCTTGAAGAAGGTGTCTTCCAGAAACTGGCAGTAGGACTGGGAGTTGAGCTTGACTCCATCCTCAACCCGAAAAGGCCCCACAAGCTCATCTTTGATGATACCAGCCCAAACCAGTACTCCACCTCCACCTTGCTGGCGTCTGAGTCGGACTGGAGCTCTCTGCCCTTTACCAATCCAGCCACGGGCCCATCCATCTGGCCCATCAAGACTCACTCTCATTTCATCAGTCCATAAAACCTTAGAAAAATCAGTCTTGAGATATTTCTTGGCCCAGTCTTGACGTTTCAGCTTGTGTGTCTTGTTCAGTGGTGGTCGTCTTTCAGCCTTTCTTACCTTGGCCATGTCTCTGAGTATTGCACACCTTGTGCTTTTGGGCACTCCAGTGATGTTGCAGCTCTGAAATATGGCCAAACTGGTGGCAAGTGGCATCTTGGCAGCTGCACGCTTGACTTTTCTCAGTTCATGGGCAGTTATTTTGCGCCTTGGTTTTTGCGACCCTGTTGACTATTTTGAATGAAATGCTTGATTGTTCGATGATCACGCTTCAGAAGCTTTGCAATTTTAAGACTGCTGCATCCCTCTGCAAGATATCTCACTATTTTTGACTTTTCTGAGCCTGTCAAGTCCTTCTTTTGACCCATTTTGCCAAAGGAAAGGAAGTTGCCTAATAATTATGCACACCTGATATAGGGTGTTGATGTCATTAGACCACACCCCTTCTCATTACAGAGATGCACATCACCTAATATGCTTAATTGGTAGTAGACTTTCGAGCCTATACAGCTTGGAGTAAGACAACATGCATGAAGAGGATGATGTGGACAAAATACTCATTTGCCTAATAATTCTGCACTCCCTGTATTTGTTTTAGTTTAGGTTTTACTGAGTCATGACTCGGTATTCAAATTAGTTGCAAGGTTTTTATTAGCTTTTAGCATCTGGACAGTTCAATTGGACACCTGCGACCTAAGTATTTGTTTGTTGTTCTCAGTGAATGCACCAGTGTTAAACGGGAGTTGAAAACAGCAACAGCTGAGCCTCAGCTAAAGAGCTTGGAGGTATCAGGTTATGCGTATAAACAACAAGAGCCAGAAGATGGGATAAATAGCTTATGAGTGAGAACACCGCAGATGTCATTTTAAATATGAATCGTCTTTGAATGAATAGGAAAAAACAGACAAAATAGAATACCTAAATAGTGATAGTTATGTTAAGGCTGGTGGTCTGAGTGTGGAGGATCAATGCAAGGACAGGAGAGGAAACCCACAATATGATGCAACTAAAGCTGCCCAGAATACAAAGTGTAAAAGTGAGAGAAAGATGAAGACAGAGGCAGCTTGTTGGAATATGAAAGTGATGTATGTATCCATCGAAATCGTAAAACTCCTGATCCAGCACTTCTGTTAGCTAAATGTAATGTACAAATACTATTATGATGTATAAATAGGACAACTACCAAAATTAGATGTGCAAATTAATCTATTTTAATTTACATGCACAAAACATATGATATTTTATTGGTGAGTGCCCATGGTATGAACCACGCTTAACAGAACTTCTAATAAAGCTGTAACCTAAACTATATGGACAAAGGTATTGGGCCACCTGTAGGTACCTTTACATGCATCTACACCTCGGAAACCCATGCCACGAAGCTCCCGATGTACCATTTTTGTGCTGACGTTAATGTCAGAGGTGGTTTCAAACAGTAGTGCATTGAAGATGTTAATGCACTGTGCACTTGAGCACTCTCCTACCCTGGTCTGTAACTTGTAACTGTAACAGGGCTCGACACTTAAGTGGCTGATTTGCTGGCTTCCTAAATGCTTCCACTTTGCACAGTCCACAGGTGATCATGGAATATCAAGGAGGGAAGAAATTTCATGAAATTACTTGTTGCAATGACAGCATCCTATGAAAGCAGCACAGTCAAATTCAGTGAACTCTTTAGAATGACTTATTTTTCCAAAATTGTTTGTAAAGACAGACCATGGGGATACGTACTGATTTTATACATCTGTGGAAACGGTCCTGAAAATTCCTGAATTTAAAGATTAAGAGATGTGACCCAATACTTTTGTCCATCTAGTATGCTTCTAATGTGCACAGCTATTGTCTATGATAATAAAATGATATCGTGTGAGCAGCAGCAATTTTTCAAAGTGTCTTTCGACCCTCTGCTACTTTTGAAGAAACTTAAAACTACAACTCCTTCCTCCTGTTCTCCCCAGCCTAAATCCTCCACCCACTCAAATCTTTTCTGCATTGTCCCTTTCCCACTCTGGCCTTGTTATGCAGAGAGAAGAGACCAAATCCTAATAAAAAATGCATTTTCATCACTCGAAATAATGCTACGCAATTCACATGAGGATGTCGCATTATTGGTCGAGGCTTTAATATCTAAATCCAATATGCAACATAGGCTTTTCCTTGATTCGACAGATTTCCTGCACAGAACAGGGCTTCAGCCGAAGCCCAAGTGGGAAAAAGACACACTGATGCACTAAAGACAGGGTTAATGCAGGAGGAAGCCTGAGTGGAAGCGCATTTGGTGACACTGGTGATTGAAATGCACGACTTCCTTAAAAAATGTCAGTAAACAATGAAATTAAATTTAAAAATCTCAAGCTGTAGCCACAGCTGTTCTTGTCACTGAAAGCCAGGATAATACATAGTCAATTGCTCCTATTTAAATAGTTTCAGACTCGGTCTCCCTCAATGCCACATTCAGCAGTGAAAATACGAATCAATTATGGTAAATAGAGCCATAGTTAAGCTGGTATTGTGCTGTGTGCTTTGTATTAAAGGCTGACTGCCACTCACTTTACCAGGCACATGCTCTCCTTAGGATTATACTGGCAGTATGTGAATGTGAGAAATCTCCATCAAGTTCATAAATGTGTGTAATCTAGTTTCACATTTAGCTGCAGTTCAGATGAAAGACAATTAGGCCAGCTTTCTCTCTACATTCTGCATACTGGTGAAATCTACACTCTCTCAAAATTGCTGGTTCAATGCAGGTAAGCGACTACTGGGACAAAGTTATACTCTTATTCCTAAACTTGCACTTACCCCTTTTGCTGATCAGGGCTTTTAAAGTATTGGCAGCATGCTACAAGCCTGCCTCATTTTGCTAGAGAAGTACTAAATAATGTGGGAACACAGCCTGCCTTAGCAGGTTAATGTCATCGCATGCTGCTGCCTTTTACCTACTGGAAGGACTGATGAAGTGGCTTGTAGAAGTACTTGAAAATCCAACTTGACCGCACAAATCAGACATAAACCAAGTTAGTTTTGCTTATAATCCTAACCTTGAACTACTGCCGTGAGGCAGCTTCTTTGTTCTCAAGCTACGTTTTTGTAAATGGCTACAATGTCTTTAAGTGTTGCAGATTGTGTCACCAGAAAATGAAACGATTCTGTCAACGTATAATATTCCTGTTAGTGAAATCGTGGTTTGTGACCAGAGTATGGACCTTTCACTCTGCTGCAACCAGGCTCACTGTCTCCTTCACTCTCTCATTCACCGACTCTCATTCACTCCTTGTCGGTGGCGCGTCTCAGCTCCCAGTCCAACTGCCGCGTCACGCAGTCAGGCACAGAGAGACCAGCAGGCTACCAAACTAATCTTTGCAGGGAGCAGAGTGAACCTGACTGAACAGTTCATGTAAGGGAACAAAACGTTCATGAAGGAAGACGTCAGTTTAGTGGAAGGAATTCCCAGGAGTACTGGATGGAAGCTGGAGACATTCGTTTAGCTACAGTAAATGGAAAGAAACCATCATGAAGCATTTTGTATTAATTATTTAGAGCTTTAATGGCGCATCTCTGTGACCATATTGTGTCTTAATATGTTGCATTTCTGGTTAGTCTCCCTTGCATAATAATTACACTGGTCACCATGCTCTGCTTGGTGCACAGATTGGTATTTGTACAGAGGAAAAAGGTTGCTAGGCAATCCACTGAGATCTAAGAAAAGGTCTGTATGAGATGTGGCGAAGACAGAGAGCTGGCAGTTGCTGGGTAAATTGCAAGTAGACAATCAAAGTCATATCACACTGAGCTCAGGAGCAGAATGAGAGGAGCAAGCCGCTGAATGAAGCTGTTTACCTCCTGTCCTCGCGCACAGCAGCAACTGGTTGATATAATCAGGTAACCTGAGCAATTAAGTCCACTCCATAAGACTATCAGTGACGGTCTTCCTTATTTAGGAAAAAAAATAGAGTTTTATAACACCGCTTTCAGGATATTGTCTGATTACTTCCATGACGGACATAGTTAGAAAGGGCTTAGGATGTGGCTTTGAGCAAACAGCTTTGATTTTTGAGTGAGACAAGAGAAGGAAGTGGCATAATTGGGTTCACACTCTGTGGAGACTGGCTGACTCCCAGACCTCCCCACCCCGTTTCCCGAGCATCTGAAAAACACCCAGAATAAATAATGGCCTGTTGATGAAACAGTGCAAAAGTCTTACACCTGACCAAGTTCACCCCACTGACATGGCACAAAAAGGGCCAGAATGAATTCAGCCTGTCTTTCAACTTAATACACAGGTGTAGCTGGGTGCCCTGTGGGGGACGGCGGGATTTATGGCTGGGAAGACTGTAGCTGTCATGTCCCTGCAGCAGCGGCAGCAGCACCACCACCACTGCTCAGCATCTCTGCCAAGGCGCAGTTTACTCTGCCAGCACTAGCCTTGCATCCCAATGAGCTGCATGCAGGAAATGGCTAATGTTACAGCCTCTCATCATGTATCCTGGGATATGAGCTCAATTAACTCAACATAAGCACTGTCAATGGGGATCAAAACAGATACAGGCCTCGTATTCAGCCGCATCCATAATTACAGTTTATGTAACAAACTGGGAGCCAAAAAGAAAAAAGAAAGCGGCACAGGACCTGTGTGATTGATAGCTTTGATGTACAATTTCTTTGTTTCACACCTCTCCTTTTTGCCTGTAATCCATCTTTAAGTGACTATACATACGGGCCGGGGCATTCAGGGGGATCTCGAGGAGCCGGGAATAAAACCAGAGGACGCTCCATCAATTTTAGCTTGCTACACTGATTTACATCTCAGTGGCAGGAGGCAATTCATGACTTGTGGAAAATCCGGTGTTTTCCCCCCATTTTTCCACATGACTGGGAATCTATCATGGCAGATCTAATCAGGAACTTCAAGAAAGGTTATGGAAGGTTCTCTTCTGATCGCGTTCGATCGGGAGTTTGTGTATTTAATCACAATTAGGGAGGGAAGAAGAAGAAGTAAAAGGGAATATCTGTTGCTGTAAAAGCTGTATTGACAATTTTAGGTCATATGAGATTTGGCACTGGAAGGCCTTTGTAACCAGCCAGGATTTCACTCATGACTTATCTCTTCCACCTGGCAGGAGGGAAATCCATCAGAAAGTGTCTGCGATCAGCATCGTTTTAAGCTGTTCTGTATTTAAGCTTTTGTCCCTTTGAAACCAGAACCATGTCTTTGTGTATTCAACAGGCTAACAACACATTTTCCAACTCATTTAGAAATGAATGATGAATTTTTAACAATTGAATATGAACTTCCTTCTACTTTAATATGGCTTTATTGCCACATGCTGACATTATCTGACTGGCTCTGTAACACAGTTCAGAATAAAAGCTTTTGGAAGAGAGAAGCTGCAGATGTATAGAGCAAATTAAATGCAACACATTTACAATATTGTTCTTGGAGTACAAAGAGTAGCGAAGCTGCTACTCGGTACTATTATCCATTTATAAATGTGTCATTAGACTCGAACGAATAAGAGACACGCTTTATTTGTAGCCAGAATTCCAGTGTAAAGCATTTATTTATTTCAGGATATGAGGCCGTTGCCCGCCATTCTCCTGTTCTTATTACATTTACTCATTAAATTAATCTACAGCTTATCTCCTGTTTATTATGTCGAAGAGAGCTGTACAATTAATCTAGAACCGCCTGGATATATAAAAAAGAACTGCCAACGAGCCAGCGCGGCTGGAGATTATTCTTTTAATTGCTGTTAAGTCCGGCCGTTCCAGCTATTGGTTTGTCTTCAGCGCCGTCCCGAGAACACGAATGTTGCATCGCTGAGTAGAAATTAGCTCTCCTTAAAGAGAGACTGTTTAAATGTTGTTTTCTCATCTGTCTTTAGATGCCGGGGCATGTTGTTTGCTTGTAAAGCCCAGGGGCATTGTGTGTACTGCAATGAACTGATTTATTAAATTGTTTGCCTCGGAGCAGCCACAAATATCCCCCATATTACAGGGGAGCTGGAGACTGTTGACTGGTGCATCGGTGCCACAAAATGATAAATTGCATCAAGAGCAGCCAAGAAAGATCCCTCACACATACACAGTAGCTGCCCCACCCCTCCACGACACAGGAGCCCAGACACTTTTGATTCTGCATGACCGTACATACAGGGCTTAAAGAGTTTCTTGTCAGTTGAAAGAGAAAAAAAATGATGAAGGGACAGAAAGTGTCATGAGAATGCTTCTTTTTAACCGTCTTTCCTGTCACACGTGCTTACTGTAGACTATATAGGGGATTCTCTGTCTCTCTCTCTCTCGACACACACACACAAACAGAAGATTTCACATTTTCACAAAGACAGCCTATTAAATCTTACATGTCGTCTGTTTTCTGTAAGTAATTGTTTCATATAACACAGGTTCTCCTGATGCTACCAGAAAAAATCTGCAGCTGTCCTGGGGTCTGTCTGCTACTGAGCAGTTGTTTTTATTTTTTATTTTTTTGCAGTGTAGTGGGCCATATTGTCCTGCCGGTGGAGGCAACTGCCTTGGGAGAGTATTGTTGCCACGGGGGAGGGAGATGAGGGGGCGTCAGTGTGCATCAATCTTTAGGCAGGTGGTGCATGTCAAAGTGGCATCCATTTGAATGTCAGGACACGGGGCTTTCCAGCAGAACACTGCATTGTAATGAGATGATCATTATTATTGATATTGTCTCATTTTTTTAGGTGTTGCAATCAGTGTATGTGTAAGTAAAGTGTAAGGTTCTTTTTTTCTATTTCACTACAACACAGAGGGAAATGTTGCATTTGTGCACTCCACTATTCACTTGCACTATTATAGCACCAGTATGCACTGGTAGAGAAAAACTACATAATACATATTGTAGTATATCCACCACACATGCAGATTCTTGTGCAATTATTACATTTTACTAACAATACACACTTTTACTTGGGAACTATTTTTTTTAAAGCAGGACATGAAACAGTGTTTCTATTTCTGTAACAGCTGTTAAATTACAGAGGATGTCAATGCATCAGCTAACACTTTTAATTTGACTTTTTAATTGCAAGATATTGATTTAGTTAACAAGAGCAAATTTAATGATCTATTTTTTAATAAAGCAGACTGAATCATTTAATTGAAAAAAAAAAGTGCTTTATAACAATGTGGTGAGAAGAATTATGGTGGAGCCATATGTTCATATGTTGGTCTTCTCTAGTGAGAAGGAGGGAGAGAACATGTCCGTTTTACTTGACAGGTTTCTGTGCTGCTGTGTGTAAAATGCAGAAAATATGGATGCTGTCAGTGTGTCCTAGTTCTATAGTGCATGGTTTTTGTGTAGAGTGTACACAGCACAGCTACCACACTGCGGCGAGTCGACTGTTTATGTAGCTGCCTTACAAAAAATATCAACGTGCTCGTTTCACATGAACAGAAAATGGTGCATTGCATGCATTGATTGATGTCAAACTGGAACTTTAGAAAGCCACAATAAATTTATAGGATTTTTATTCACTGTGATTTATAATTATTTCCGTAACATTTCAAAGGTGGGTGAAGCAACCTCGAGTCTGGCATTTTGGCCGTCACCATGGTGTTTACTTGGTGCCAGAAAGGATCATCTAGGAGGAGGGGGTGGATTGCTAAATTATCGGCTAACTTTGTGAGCAAGATGTATTCATAGATGACACATACCTGTTAATTAGTGTCTCTTCTTCTTGTTTCAACTGCTCCCTTTAGGGGTCGCCACAGTGGAGTATCCGCCACCATCTAACACTATCTCCAGCTTTCTCCTCTGTCACACCAACTACTCCTATTCTCCTTCACTACATCAGTCAGTCTTCTCTGTAGTCTTCCGTCTTAAACATCCTTTGTCCAATACGTGCACTATCCCTCCACTATCTTAAGTATGTAAAGTATCCCTTTCACTCTTGCTGCTGCCCTGCCCTGCCACTAGTCTCACCCTTACCTGCACTCTTTTTTTCACCTGTCTTGTGCACTGTCTGTTGCTTTGGATGGTTGTCCCCAGGTATTTAAACTCATCCACTTTCATAACCCTTACTCCTTGCAGCATCACAGTTACGCCTGCCTCCTTCTCATTCACGCACATGTATTCTGTCTGGCTTCTACTGACCTCATTCCTCTTCTCTCCTGAGCAAACCTCCACCTCTCCAGGCTCTGGCCTGGATGGATACAATTACCCCATAGCAAGTAATCCTGTGTGTCTGAGTTCCAACTTAGTGACTCAAATTAGCTGAGGTGACAGGTAACAGACAGCTAGCAGCTACAGCCACCTGCATCAGCACCAGCCTGACACTCAAAGTGGCCACACCCTTAATAAGTCATAACTTTAAGCTGTGATGCAGTTTAAACGGATCAGATCTCCCGGATATAAGGCAGTAAACATGTTTATATCTGCTCTAAAGTTGGGCATTTGAACACTGGACTTTATAGTAAATAACTATAAATAAGATTTCTTGTTTCCAGCTACTTTGTGAAGCTCCTTTATTGCTTCCATTTATTTCAATTTTGGGACAATGTCCCAAATACTGGCACTTTTTACTTATTTACAGATTAGGAGAACATTTTTAGCCCCCCTATGAAATGATTTGTTAACAGAGGAAGGGACATAGCATTTCCAAATATACTAGTTTGGATATATTATTTCTATTCATACAATAACAGAATTATTATCATTATTATTATTATTATTATTTATTTTTTTATTTTTTTATTTTTACCAGGATTGGTATTATCAGCCCCCTGAAAAACAGACTTTTTATTCAGACATAGCACAAACCAGTGCTGTGCAAGGATGCACTTTAACTTTGTAATGTTCAAAGCTTGTATAATCAAGTTAAAACTGAGGGTTACCGTCCAATTTACACACAATATAAATGCTTCAGCAAAGGTTTGAGCTGTCACTTGAGAAAGCATCATGCCCAAAACAAAAGAAATCAGTTTAGACTGATTGAATTGTTTAGACTGAAGAAGAATTGTTGATGCTCACAAGGCAAGAAATGGACTGTGATAACAAACAAAGCAACAAAGTTATCCCAGCACTTCCAAGTGTCATGATGGGAGGGAGAAGTATCATCAAGAAAGAGAGCCACACAGAACAGAACAAGTGTGGCAGAGGTAGGAAGCATTTCAAGCATTTCTGTAAAGAAAATTAGTGAGAGATGTGTCTAAAGACCCAGAGCAACTTGCCAAGACTCTGGTGATTCACTTAGCCAAGCTGGGAATTGTAGTCTCAAAGAAGATGATCGCTAGAATCCTGCACAGGAATGGACTGCAAGGGTGCTGACCAAGAAAAACTCCACTTCTGCAGAAGAGACACCTGCAAGCCAGACTGAAGTATGCTAAGGACAAGCTGGCCACACAGGCGCTGCTTGTGTTTGGAGAAAGACTGGGAGAGGCGTACAACCCAAAGAACACCGTCCCCACAGTGAAACATGGTGGTGGGAGTATTAGACATGTGGTGATGCTTCAGTGTATGTGAAACTGGGAATCTTGTCAAGGAGGAAGGAACCATGAAGAAAAAAAGATATGTGAAGACTGATAGAAAAAGCAGTCAGCAGCAACACTGACTCTGGTTTGTCATGTTGTCTTCCAGCATGAAAACCACTGAAAACATCCTGATGAAGAACTAGCTCAATACATCATAACATTACTGACAGGCCTCCACAAAGCCCTTTGAAAATCTGTGGGGTGAACTGAAGAACTAGATCCATGCCAGAAGACCTTCAGAGACGACCGCAGGCAGTTATCCAGCAAAAAGAAAACACAGCTGGCTGTTAGCATTAAGGGTGCTAATAATTTTAACCCTGGTAGTTTAATTTTTTTACACAAAAAATGTATTTCTCTGTGCAAAGTAAAATAATGTAAGCATCCAAAACAAAGCTAGGATTTTGGGGGAAAAGGTGCTAACAATTCCTTGTTCTGTTTAGCAGCACTTGGGAAATAATTTTTTATGAGGTGGGCTAATAATTCTGTTTGTCTTCTACATTGGACAGTTTATAAATTTAAAGTTGCGACTTTATAACACAGAATTAAATGAAAATTAATGCTGAAAGTAGGATAAGGACTTTAACATGCTTCTGATTAAACATTTGGAGGTGATAAACAGTTGTCTCTATGCTAGATTTTTATCATATAAATATATGCATTCATAGTGAATTAAGAAATTCCTAATGCATAAACTGAATTGCGTGTGCATGTATATGTATTGTCAGCATGAGCCTTTGTAGTGCCTGAAGAAGAGATCTGTGGATGTGCAGTTCATAAACACTGCACGAATCAGCATCAAAGATGTCAGAAAATCTCAAGGATTACCAATGTGTGTCCATAACAAACCCAGTAACTGTGAATTGCTATGATGTTTGCTCAGGTGGCTGTTAAACCAATGTGTTCCTCTCACACGGGTTGTTTTTCTCTCCAAGCATACACTTAAATAAAAGTATCCTGGGTAACCCTTTACATATTTTCTTAACTGAAATATGAAATGAACTCTTTTTAAACAATGGAAACCTGCATTCTTTGCTATCAGAGGAAGAAAATCAAGGCTGTCAGTCCTTCTCAAGTCTTGTTACATTGTATCATCTATTAAAATGTTCCTACACACCACAGAACCTCTCACACCTGTCAGCTCCAGAGATCACCCACACAATCTCTGCGCTTGTCGGTCTACCCTGAGTAACAGCTCATCAGCTACCAGGATACGCGGACAACTACTACTCCTCAAACACGCACAGATTCGCTGCCTCCGCCTCCACCGCCCGCTCACCACCCAGACCTATGCACATCCATCATAATTATGCACAGCAGGAATTCAAATAGCTTGCCTTACTTCAGAGCGGAGGAACACTGGACCAATTTCCCTCTACTTTATGCGGCACAAACAAGACATGGAAATCTATTTTGGTTATGTTTGTTTATTGGAAATGCTTTAGTTAATTTGAAAAATATGAAAGAAAATGTATTTGTGCTTCCCGCGGTTCCTTTATCCATTTTCTCAAGCATCAAATGTAAAAATAAAATGAAATTTGAATTACTTGGAGCCTATATTCAGATACCATGCAAACCCATCTCCACTATGTTTCTGTCATAACCTGTGTGCGATAAGTCACCTTTTCTGTGACATTTTTCACTCATCTAAAGAACGGCTTCAAGCTGTGCCTCCCTGCCAGCATCATATCCACTTTCTCAATTGCATCCGAGACTCAGTTGACCTATGGGCAATATACATTAATCTCCAACTGGTGCCACGCAGGCTTGTGTGGCCTCTCCCTGGGTGTACGTTATAGGGGTTGGAAGTAAGGAAAAGAGGGAAAGCAGAATAAAGAGAAAGACGGATGCAGAATCAGAATCAGCATTGCTGTGCAGAAAATAGGCCACGCTCTCTGCTCCGGTCTGTGTTTGCTGAACAGTTTCATTTCTTTTAGAATCCATTTACTTAATTACAGCCCATTTGGACTGAAAATGAACAAATGATTTGATTTACAGGCTTCACAGACCACCCTCTTCAGCTGGTTAAAGGACCCTATGTTTTCCCGGTCGGGCTGAGTGTGTTTATGTTTCATGTGTTTTGCACATGGCCTTGAATATACAGCTCTGTTTTAGTGCAGGGGATAACAGGATCAGCCTAGTGTAGACTAAATGCAGCTCTGTAAAATTAAATCCGTTTGGACTGTGCAGTTTATGCGTTTGGCTACTGTGACTACAGTTCTGCGTTCAAGCCTTAGGGTGACAAATTTGGCCACAGTGCATCACAGAAAACAGCCAGTAATGAAAAAACGGATTATTGTGTTTTTCTTCAAGATGGGATTATTCTCAATCTAAATTAGTGCTAATCCACGTTGATGACGCGATGCACGAGATGCAAATTTTGAGAATGCTTTAGATAAGGTCATGTACTTCTACGCCACAACAGACATATATAAAATAAAGGAAAATGCTCACTTGATGTAACCTTAGGGACAAGGAGGGAACAGAGAAGGAAGAAAAGTGGGGAATCGTAAACGTGAATCACAAATCATAAAGTTTTAACTCCTTGAAAGTGGAAGGTTGGATGAAACTCGGGGGAGATTAAGTGAGATTAAAAATGCTTAATACCTGGCAGCTCATCATCGGGCAGCTTTCCATGAAGCTGTGACACGAAAGGTGACATTGACACAAAGAGCAGAGCTGTGGATGACACTCATGGAGTGTCATGGAGGAGCAGGGCTTTTTTTTTCTTCTTTTAAGTCGCTGCAAAAGTGGCTAATAAAGAGCAAATATGTTGATTATTCAACTGCTTTCCTTCAAAAATACACTCCTAAGTCTTAGCTGATGTATTTGGTTCGAGCTACACAATTGTGGAGTGTTCTCACTTAAAACTGCGTTTAGTTGTTTTATGAATGCTCGGTGAAACCTGTAATACCAACTATACTTCAAAGGTGTCACTGATCTCAGTGGGTTGCACAGTACCTTCACACAGTGTAAATGCAGCCTCTATATCTTACGGTTTCATTGAATTGGCCGCAGCAGGCCCATGTTCAATTTCCTCTCGCAGTAATGTTCCCTTGAATTAAATGGGTTTGTGAAATTGCGAATATAGGAAACCATTTTGGAGAGATAAAATTATTTTGGTACAGTGAGAGCAAAGTGAGTATCCTCTTCTAAGTGATTTCAGGGGTACAAAAATCAATAGCTCTCTAGTTGCATTTCTGCCAAGTTGATGGAGGTGGTTGAGTGCAGGTGCAAAGATAGATCAAGTTGGAAATCAATCAAATCCGAAACATTCCATTTGAAAGGTGAGAAATGTAGGGCGCTGAAGTGAGCAAGAGTCAATTTTTGAAACTCTAAAGGTTGAGTCGTGTTGGAAAAGCGTGTGCCACCTTGTCTAGCAGGGTAGGGAGGTTACATTTTAAGTCACAGGTTAAGTTCAGTATCATTCATTGTATCCAGGGGAATTCTTTAACAAAATTAAATATTTGTTTGTGTGTTAATGTGATACCGAGGCATTTTTAGGACTATAATGGGTTTTTGGAGATGTGTTTAAGTGCTTAAAGAGTATGTAAATTAACCAGACGCTAAACTGCCACACATAGAAATGTAATTTTTTTTCTCCCAGAAGTCGCAAAACAGATTGCTTTTTCTCCTCTTCTTTTTTTCTCTTTGTTTTGATGTATTTCATCCCAGAATATTGCCTTACACTGTGCTGATTTCCTTTATCACTAGACGTGACCTTTCAGTGGGTTGAGAAAAACACCAGCACTTACCTGTGAAATGTCACAGTACTATCCTGGATGTCTTTGTAATTGTATTTTGGGGAGGAAAAACAAACAAAAAAAAGTAAAAGTATGGTAAGCTCAGTAACTTGCAGGGTAGCAGGAAGTTTTGTTATGTGTGTTCACACGTACCATACTGTTCAAAAGACTTGAGCAACCCTTAATTTCTTTGTTTTGTTTTTTTGCTTCAACGAGCCAGACTTTTCAGTCATTTTTTCTAAATGGTCTTTGAAAAATAATTCTGGAAATTGGCTGCTTTTTCCAAGGAATGTTTTTTCTTTGTTAAGCCACTTAAAACTGAATCTTACTTCAAGCATAAAAAAGGCACAGTACCTGACTCAAAGCATGAACCAATGTTGTGCCTATACATAACAGACAAGGTATTTTGTTTCTAGCAGCTGGTCATCAAAAACATGGATAGAAAAACAGTCTGACAGGTACAGAAGAGTATTTTTGTACCACAAAAGAGCTATTAGGTGAAAATTTGGCAAATCTTGACATGTTGTGCAGTTTGTCCTTAAAAAAATGTATTGAATCAGGAGAAGTGGATGACAAAAGAAGAAGTGACAGTCCTAAAAATGAAGTACAGCAGGTGAACACTATCTGAAAATCATGTTCTTAAGACATAGGAGGGGAAAAAACCCAGCAAAGACCTGACACAGGACCTGAGAGACTCTGGACCCGAAGTTAGCCCATCTACTGTTTGCCAAAGCCTCATCAGAAATGGCCTCAGTGTACGAGTGGCTGAGGGGAAACAGGGAGAAAATGCTGAGATATGCCAAATTACACATAATTACAAAATTGCACTGAATCAGTGGAAACAGGAGTTACGGGGGGATTAATCCAATTTTGACATTTCTGGCTCAAATAACTGTAAATATATGTAAGGAGTAGGTCTCGTGCAGTTTGGGGGAAACAATGACTTAAAAATAAGCAATACAATAACTCGCTTTTTGAGCTCCAGTAGATTTTTCTTTGTGTACAGGCTGTGATCAGCTGACCTGTGATGCTACCCCAGTATACACTGCTATTTCTGGATTTAGTGAGCTGAATTCAACTAGATCTAAGCAGGTGTTATGTGAGCTATAAGGCTGATTTACAATCCCTAGACAGTCTAAAAGGTGAGTGAATGTAATCAGCATCACTACCTTAAATATAAACTAATGTCTGAAAAAAACCTCTCCCTCTTCTTCGGTAGTGCTAGCTAGATGCTTAAGTACTATGACTGCAGCTTTATTTAGATCTGCACTATGAACACATCACAAAGAGGAGAAGGGAGAAAAGGATGTGCTGAAGGTGTAAGTGGGCTGTGAGATGTCAGTGACGGCATGAAAGCTGCAACACGCAAAAAATATACTCATTTGACAAGAAACTATCAGATTTAATTGCTCAATAAGTGAAAGTGCTGGATCATGCCAACTTTAACACCTGTTTGTAACCATTCTTGTCCGTCTGGGTTACATGAAAATATGAAAATTGTGTCCATTTACATAAATCAGAAAAAAATGAGCTGAGAAAAAAATTCAGAAGATCAAAATATAAATTCAGTTTGATATGTTGCTCTTGTAGTCAAATCTACATGTTAAACATTTAATAACATTTAAAAACCATCAAAAATGCACTTTCAGTTCTGGTCGTGCAGGCCTGTACGTGTCTGTTTACGTCCCTCTGTGACAGTACACCAGCAGTTTCTAAAATACTCAGACTAGCCCATCTGGCACCATTAACCATGCCGGATTCAGAGTCACTTAAATCACCTTTCTTCCCCATTCTGATGCTCAGTTTGAACCTCAGCAGGTTGTCTTCCATGCCTAAATGGGCAGAGTTGCTTCCATGTGATTGGCTGATTAGATATTAGCACTAATGAGCAGCTGAACAGGTGTACCTAATAAGGTGGCCAATGGGATATAAATGAGACTCTTGTTGTCATGATGAGATACTGAGACACTGAACAGAGGGGAATTTACACTAATGAATAAAAACATAATTAAATTTATGGATTTTGTAACACCACAAACCGACCTATTACAATGTTCAGAAATCAGAAATACAGAGATTGTAACATTTAAAAAGATCAGGCAGCCCAGTTAAGAGAAACAGCAAACAGAGCAGGACATGATGTGTCTATAAGTGCTGTTTAAATACATGTTTGAATCAGTCAGTTTAAATGACATGATTCAATGTTATGTTGCCATATTGTTTTTAGTCCTAACAAAGGTCTGTGCCTGATGTCGGGCATCACCACTTAGTTCCTGAGGTCAGAGATACTGAACCAGTATGTACATGACAGCAACGAATAGCTGTTTGTGGGGGTAGCCATAATTGCACCGATAGGACTCATTACCTGTCCTTCCCAGGTGAGATTATCAAGTCAATGGTCTTGAACTAATGACCAGAACATTGAGCACAGACCTCTGCGAGCTGCTCGTTGCCTGTGCGGCACAGAGAATATCAGTCTCAGATCGAGCACCAATGAGCTTTTTCTGCAGCTTACGGCTGCAAAGGTATGGTCACATTAACAGCATCTCTAACAACAGAAAGTGAAAAATAATGACTCACAGTTACATTTTTAATCATCAAGACGCATTCTTTTTTATCAGTTGTGTTATAAAAGGTTAGGCATGTATATGGATTTGAAATTTTTAGAGAAAGAAATAAAGTGAAATGTTTCCTTTACTCATAGGAGAATAAAGACTCTGCAGTCCCACTCAGCTCTGCAACAACATGTAACCTGATGGGCAAAGTTAGGAAACAGGTGGTGAAACATACTGAGAATTTTCTACCTAAGAGCCGCACTCTGACTTAAGGACTAAAGTGACAAAGTGAATATTGGACCTATATTTGCCATATATGGAAGTCTGTAGGGGTCATTTAAAAAATGAAGTATATGTCATAATAACTGGATTCATCTGCATCTCATCAGTGTTACTATTGCATAGTTAGCAACATAAATAACATTAAGCATACACTAAATCTCAAAATGATGGTTCTCTGTCTTCCAACAATTGTGAGTGCATCTTATAATAACAACTTACTGCCTCATAATTACAACTTAGACTCTATTTATGAGATACTATATCATATTTATGAGAAGCTTTTTAATAAGTCTGGCACAATATCTCATAATTAAGATTTAATTACAATTTACAATTTTTAAATGCAGATTTCAACTAGATGACAAGTGGACAAACAATTACAAGAGCATTAGCTAATCTATAATCTATCTATATATCTATCAGATGCATGGATGGATAGATAAAACAGTTCAATTCAATTCAATTCTATTTTATTTATACAGCGCCAAATCACAACAATAGTCACCTCATGGCATTTTATATTTTAAGGTAGACCCTACAATAATAAATACAGAGAAAAACCCCACATCATATGACCCCCTATGATCAAGCACTTGGGCGACAGCGGGAAGGAAAAACTCCCTTTTAACAGGAAGAAACCTCCGGCAGAACCAGGCTCAGGGAGGGGCGGGGCCATCTGCCATGACTGGTTGGGGTGAGAGAAGGAAGACAGGATAAAAGATTAAAAACAATATGATTCAGTGCAGAGAGGTCTATTACCATATACTGAGTGAGAAAGGTGACTGAAGAAGAAACACTCAGTGCATCATGGGAATCCCCCAGCAGCCTACACCTATAGCAACATAACTAAGGGAGGATTCAGGGTCTCCTGATCCAGCCCTAACTATATGCTTTAGCAAAAAGGAAAGTTTGAAGCCTAATCTTAAAAGTAGAGATAGTGTCTGTCTCCTGAATCCAAACTGGAAGCTGGTTCCACAGAAGAGGGGCCTGAAAACTGAAGGCTCTTCCTCCCATTCTACTTTTAAATACTCTAGGAACAACAAGTAAGCTTGAAGTGCGAGAGCGAAGTGCTCTAATGGGGTGATATGGTACTACAAGGTCATTAAGATAAGATGGGGCCTGATTATCGAAGACCTTCTATGTGCAAAGCAGGATTTTGAATTCAGTTCTGGATTTAACAGGGAGCCAATGAAGGGAAGCCAATATCGGAGAAATCTGCTCTCTCTTTCTAGTCCCTGTCAGGACTCTTGCTGCAGCATTTTGAATTAACTGAAGGAGACATCTTGATCATAATGAATTACAGTAGTCCAGCCTAGAAGTAATAAATGCATGAACTAGTTTTTCAGAGTCACTCTGAGACAGGATATTTCTAATTTTAGAGATGTTGCGCAAATGGAAGAAAGCAGTGAGTGTTTTGCCTGCTAAAAGTTTTTAACAGATAGGTAAAAGTTTTTCTTTCCCACTGTGGCTTGCTCATAATGGGTTGACTGATTGTAGGGGTCTTATTTGTAATTTAGTATGGTCCTTACCTAACAATATAAAGCATCTTGAGGAAAATCTGATTTGGCGCCATCTAATTTGAATTGAATTAAATATGTAAAACAGGCTCTGGTAGGTAGAGGCTCTGTCATGGTTTGGGACTCCATTTCAGCGAACGGTGTTGGGGATCTTGTCAACATTGGTGGAATTATGAACTAGATTTTTCATCATGACAGTGATCCCAAAAACACCGTCATTGCTGTAAAAGCATAGCTATACAGAAAAATACACAGTGAAACACTATCAATCAAGGATCGGCAGTGTGGGATCATCTTGACAGAGAACAGAACAAAAGGCAGCCAACATCCAAAGAAGAGCTTTGAAATGTCCTCGAAAAAACCTGGAGAACTACTCCTGAAGACTACTCAAAGAAATGACAAGAACTCTTGCCTAAGAGAGTTCAGGCTGTGCTGAAGAATAAAGGTGGTCATACCAAATATTGACTTTCAAGCTCTGTAGAACTGTGTAAACTCTGTTTTCACCTCAAATATTGTAATTACATGTATTGCACATGTTTCAATAAATCTCTGCACTTATTTCCTAGCAGGGTGTAACTGGAGATCTTTGCACAGTGCTTTATATATCACTTCACATTTTAAACCTTGAGTTTTATTGTGATGCTATATAAAAGCTTGCTGTACAGGGGGAAAAACCCAAAGTAAGTAAATTCATAATACAAAATTCCCAGTGGAAAGTTCTCTCCCTTTTAGACATCAGAAAATCTAATAAAAACTGTCAGTGTTAGTACTGCACCTAAACAACTTTTGTACTTACTTTGAAGGCACTGAAGGCACTGCATTAGCTTTAAAAAGAAAAAAGGGAGGATTCAAGTTTATTCAGTCTTGCACATCTATGTGCTGTCTACCAGTGACTTAATGCTTTTAAGCACATTTGCTAATGGACTGTTGTTCAAATTAGACATTGCTCTTTCCTTTAGATATGCTTTAAGATGCTTTATAAAAAAAAAAATTCCTTAAATATCATCTTACATGTTAGACTATCCAAGCCCTCACCCATGGTGCCTGGTTTCATGAAGGAGTCCGATGTATGATGGATGATATGAAAGATACAAAAGAGCAGCTTTTGTATTTGGTAAGGCTTTAATAGCGCCACATCTGCTCACCTCAAAATAAGAGAGAACCGTAATCTCACACCTGCTGTTTGCCTTTGCTCAACTGCTCTGGCAGATAAGTCTCATGGACTGGCGCACAAAATCCACACATCCAGGCATTTACGCATACACACAAACTGTCAGTGTGAATCCAGACATCTGAGGACAAACATCTGGAACTAACGCTGAAGGAGAGTTTCTCTGATTTGATTGAATTATTTCTGCTTCCGAGAAGAACTCGGTAGACATGTTAGCGGGGGGGGGGGGGAGAAGGGAGTCGACTCGGCATCTGCAATACATCACCCTGAAGCAGCAGTACATGAAGTGTAGCTGTCCTGCTTTTGAGGGCTAAAATAAATATCGTGTTTCCAAAGCAATCCTGTTAGCACTGCCGAACTCCACTCAAGATTGGCAGACGTGCAGACTGGTCTCAAAAGCAGTTTGAGGATTACCCAGCTCGAGCCTTATAGGGACCGCACTTGCCTGGCTGCTGCGTTTTGGCCAAGGCCGAGGATTTCATATTCAGAGACGGAAAACATGTCAGTCTGTTCACAACAGCGAAACAACTGTGGCCTGTGACATTCTCAAACTAAAATCTGTGTTGCGCTTGCCACACACATTAAACGCCGATATGATGAAAGACCGAAGAATAGCAGCAACTCAATACAGCACGAGCAACATGTGCCATCCAATTGTAGTCAACACTCTGGGGGCTCGCAGTCTCACATGGCTTCTGAAGGCTGTCAGTGTTTGATATTTACCCGTATGTTTACATCTGTTCCTCTTGTCTGTGTGGGTATTAGAAGTTTGTGTGTGTGTGAGCAGCTTGAGACCCACTTTTCACATGTTGTTCAATCTAGCTTGGTGTTGCCCAGAGAGGGGCAATAAGTGGTTCAGAAAGCAGTCAATATCGCATCCAAGGCTTAGGTTGACTCATAATTCTCTCTCTCTCTTTTTTAAAGTTCTTCCAGCACTGCTGAACATCGCGACTTTAAGTCATTAAAGGTAAAATGCGGCTGATGAATTATTTCCCCCTCATCGGCTTGCACGGCATTCATCAGAAAGCAGAATACATTAAAGCTAATTGAGCATTTTTGCCATTTGGGCTGTATTAATTGAAAAGCCATCACTGCCAGCCATGCACCAAATGACCACATTAACTGTCAACATTATGTTTGACATCCTCCTAGATGAAGTAGTGCTTGGGGAGCTCTCAGTGGGCTCTTAGAAACACCACGCGAGGGAGAGGAGCCACGCTTAGCTCGTGTGTAGGTGTTCGGGTCCAAAGTCCAAGAACAAATTGCAGCTTCTTTGCGTCACTGGCGCTAATCGCCGATGGATTGATTTGCCGTGTCATCCAGGATCTGTCTCTGTGCTTGCGATGAAGCAGCACAAACCTTCGTGATGGATTGTTTGTTCAAATGGCATCAAAACAGAAAATAGAAAACAAGCCCTCTAGTCTATTTAAAGACGAGCGCTTACAAGCCGGTTTTCTCTGTTTGCACCTCATTTCTGTTTGCGTTCTATCTATCGTGTCATATCTCGCGCCCGCAGGATGTTTTCACCTTTGTTGTTCCTCGGGTCTTACCCCGCTCGAGCATTTGAGCTTGTGTTTCAGATACGGTAGCCTGGGGAATAAAATGCAGATCCCTGTCTCCTCTGGAACTCTGTGCACTCAGTCATGCACAGCTTGTGCAGTGTGACACATGACGACAGGAGTACTTAATTTTAACATAAAGGTATATGCCAGATCCTTCCAGATACTCTTTGACTTGAGTATTTGTTCAAGGATTCTTTGGCATTCTGCTTTGTTGTGTGCACTGGAGGCAGAATAGCTGAAACGCTCTATTTAGAATTGCTTACTTTCTTTTCTTTCTTTCTTTCTTTTTTTAATGCTTGAAAATGAAATCAAGATGAATAAGCATCCAGACAAGAATTTCTTGACAAACAGCAAAAAGCAAGTAAATCTTTAAGAATAAAATGGAATTGTTATTATAAGTCATAGCACATTAAACATCAGTCTTACCCCAGTGATGCAGTCAGAGCAGTACAACACTAAATAAATACAGTACAAAATAAATAAATAAATCAAATGTTCCACATAAATCTTAGAGTTAGGGGGGAGTGGGGGCTGTATAAAATTAGAATATACCACACTCTGCTTTTTATCCTGGCAGCAAAATACTATGCACAATATACTAAAATCCAGTGTCTGAAACAGTTGAATGCATTCGAACATAATATATTTAGCGACAGAGGCTTATAGTCATTCTGTAGTGTGTGATGTCTTGTGTAGGTGTGTCTCTGGTGTTCACTTAATCTCACCTCCTGGAGCTGCCAAATATCCCCAGAGAACCCTTCATCTGAATAGGCCTCAGAGACCTGAGTTCGTGCCTCTGATTAGGCTTTCTCTGCTGAACCTAATTTCCAAGTCGGCTTCGCTGGTAATGGTGAACAGTAACAGGAAAAAATGGTGCTAATATTGTACATCGAGGTAGAGAACTTGAAGGAGGAAACATTGCCCTAAATTATCAGCAAGTGAAAGGCTTTAAAAAACAAACAATTGCCACTCCTTGCATTCCTTTTAAAAGCAGCAGTTCAATTCAGTTTTATTTATAAGACATCAAATCACAACAGTCGCCTGAAAGCACTTTATATTGTAAGATAAAGACCCTAGAGTAATACAAAGAAAACACCAACAATTGGATGACAGTCAGGCGCTTGGTGACAAGGGGAAGGAAAAACTCCCTTTTTACAGGAAGAAACTTACAGCAGAACAACCTGATCTGAAGAAGCCCTGACTATAAGCTTGATCAAAAAGGAAAGTTTTAAGCCTAATCTTAATATTCGAGATGGTGTCTGTCTGCTGAATCCAAACTGAGGGCTGGTTCCGCAAGAGAAGGCCTGAAAGCTGAAGGCTCAGTCCCCATTCTGCTTTTAAGTACCCTACGTACCGCCGGTAAGCCAGCAGTCTGGGACTGAAGTGCTCTGTTGGGGTGGAGTGGGGATGGAGCCTACACTTGGAACACCTGGTATTCCCAGATGGTCTCCAGTGCAAGTACTAACCAAGCCCGACCCTTCTAAGCTTCAGAGAAAGGATTAATATCTCCTTCTAAACTCTGTTTTTATTTATGCTAAAGATCCAGCATGTTTTGTGCTTGCAGGCATCAGTTACACTAGAGTTCAACTGATTAAAAAAGGAAAAAATTGTGAATGTAGTCTTTACTTTCTTACACATCCAGTATTTAGTATTTGATATTGATTATGTGTCAGTTGACTGTGCAGAATGTGAATGAGGCTGTGTATAATACGAAAAGTTTTTAAGGTCCCCACTTGGGCTTATGGTCCTGCAAATGTACTCTTTTCAGTTTTATTAGCTTCATTAGTCTAATTTCCTGACACAGCAGTCAGCTGCTTTTTTCTGACCTATGCCAACTGGCCGGCTCCAAACAGCAGGCGCTGATCAGGATCATCCCTGACCTTACACTCGCCCGTGACTCATACTAATAGCTTAACTTGCATGATTTATTGTGTTCTTTAATGCCAGATAAAGCTGATGAATAAATAAATAAAAAACCAAAAAACAGGAGGATGCCATCGTGGGCTAATAGACTTGCTTAAAACTTCAGAAACATAGAGGTCCACAGACAATTTTCCAACAGCCAGATTGTAATCCTATTATATCAGGCACTCTGCTCAGACAAATGAAATCATCTGCTGCAACTGGAGGGAGGCCAAGTTTACATAAATAAATTAGGAAACAGATTCACTTCCACCCCCTTCAGTGATTGCACCTGGATTCCCTAAACAGAAAACAGCATAATTTAACTGATAAGGGCCTCTAAATAAATTGCACCCAAATTATATTTGAATCAGAAGGGTCTTTATGTTTTGTCCCTTTAAACTTTGCAACGTTCTATTTATTGTATGCAGAAAGTAATTCAGAGATAAATGTTCTTTAAAATTAATCATGCAAATTTATACATTTTGAGCTGCAATTACTCCAAGTAGCCTCGGGATTTGCTGCAACATTACTTGAACATACACAAGCGACAGACAGCTCTGAGCGGAGCACTTAACTTTGTTTGAAGCACTAATTATTGAAAAGGGGTATTTTGCTCCAGAACAAATACCCTTGAGGCTAAAATCCACAGACTGTACATGAAACATCACTCAGTGGGTTGAGAAGTCCTGTTCTAAAGCTTCGACTTCAGTTTATAAGTTTGTCTGTTGCCATCTTAGTTTATTGAAACCAGATGTGATGTGTTGTGTGAGGCTGGAGCTGACTGAGAAACAGATGGACACTGCACACTCATACTGAAGTGGCTATAGCTTGCCAGTCACAGTGAAAAAACAAACAAACCCTGTTTTATTCTTGATTTTGTTCTAAATGGAAGCAAAGTTTACCAAATGAACACTATACAGCATTTGATATGTATGAAACGAGCACACCATAAACTCTTTAGGAAACTATTTATTCAGTCATAAATCAAATGAGCTGTGGAGTTATTTTCTTCTGCACAATCTGATTTCCTTTTGCCATCAGTGGAGTTAAGAACTTCATTGGCATGTCTGCATTTTCAGATTTAGAGGCTATGCATCACTTAAATCTAACCTATAGTGAGTGAGTTCTCCTAATCTAACTGATTTAGAAGAATTTTAAAACACACCAGACGATACATAAAACATGTATGCTGCCACAGCAACATAACCAATTGGTTTGTGACTTTACCTCTTTGGCTGTTGCCATCTTGATTTTCAGTAGCCAGAAGGGACCATATTTAAACTTAAAGGTAGCCTTATAAACTACCAGCTGCTTACCAAGCTGCATTTGTAACCTTTCTGGCTGAAATGCACAGACGAAGAAACCTGCTACTGTCACAGTCTGGCTGAAGCAGACTGTGTGGAATGAGGAGGTGGACCCAAGAAAGCATGGAAGCAAACTTCATATTAACTGAAAGCGAGCAGTTTATTAAAGGCTGGTTTTAAACATACCAAACAAGGGCCAAAGGCAAAACTAAACACTAATCTAAACTGGGTGAATTAAGGATAAACATAAAAAAGGCATGAAGACCTGAAAACATGACATGACAGGATACCAGATGATCAGACAAGGAATGAAAACACACAGACTAAATGGACACAGGAGGTGATCAGGGCAAATGGAAACACATGGGGAAACAGCTGACTGGAATGAACATTATGACACCACAGAGGAAGTGAAACTAAACACAATGAACATCGGACACCAGACCTTTTCAAAATAAAACAGGAAACATAATGAGACGCAGAAACACCACGAGCTTGACAACATAGGACACGCAGACATGAAACACATGAAGGGCGAGGGAGACTTAAACACAGGGGTTGAAGACACAAGGGAATCTAACAAACAATGAACTATAATGGCAACCTAGGCATAATAAAAATGAACTTCAACATAAACCATAAACATCAAAATATATTAAAACTCAAAATGCTGGGTGGGTCAAATGACCCAGCATCGTGACAACTACTTAGCATCAAGAAACTGACTAAGAAAATACTAGAACTTTGCTCAACAAAACTGTAGTGCAGACTTCTGTGCACATTATTTGTCAGAAGCATATCAACAAAAACACCTCATACCAACTGTCAAGCACAGTGGTGGAGGGGTGACAACTTGGGACCTGAGCACCTTGCAGCCACTGGGTTGACCATGCAAAAAATATGTGAGTCAAATATGAAATGTGATTTTTCTGTCAGCCAAAGTCATGTAACAGGCCAATGATCTCAAGTACAGCAGCAAATCTACAGCAGAATAGCTGAAAAAGAAAAGAATCAAGGTGTTTCAGTCAGGCCTGCTGAGGCTTGATGTCATCCATCGTGCGATGTTGTGCATAAACAAATGTCAGCAAATCTCAATCCAGTTAAGTAACACTGTAAGAGGAAAGAAGAGTGGGCCAAAGGTCCTCCACAATGATGTGAGAGAGAGTCCAGTAGAAACTTTATTTTTAACATAACTGTTTGTACCAGCTCATCTCTTAATCAAAGGGGCCACACAGCGCTAAACCTTACAAAAACCAGACGGGTATGCCCCACCCCCAAAATGAAATGTGCAAATGTTGAAACACTAACCTTTAAAGAACAAACAATTGGCTCTAGATGATTTAGTAAAAAAAACAAAACAAAACAAAAAAACACAGCAAAGATAATGAATAAATTAGTGAAATAGTACAATTAATAGAACGCCTGGATAAATGGTTTACAAATATATAAAGATTTAGACAACTAAAAAAGTATTGAAAAACTGATAATGAATAAACTGCTGAACGTTCAGGATAGCTGAGCTGAGCTTTGTTAAAAGTCTGTAATTCTATCCACTTTAAATCCAAAATGTTAGAAAACCTCACCTCACAGTGACATTACGTATGTGAACGGGGGTCCAATCTTGCAAAATAGATCCACGTTGATGCACGGCATTAATCAGCACGCACACTCTTGCAAAGTGTCAAAGAGGGAGTACATAACAATGTCTGAAAGAGTTAATTAGCTTGAAATTCAAGGTAGCTGCCTGTTTCAATGGCGAGCTGTCGCAGCTGAGGCTCTTTAAGTGAGGATGGAGGGCTCGGGCTGTTTGATCACTTGTTATCCAGGTGCACTGCTCCAAGGTTGGTGCGTTATTGCATCTCGCCTAATTATGTAAAGTCAAAACCAAAGTCTTTTCACTTCTGAATTCATTAGGGTTGACAAGGACCCTTCCCCGTTGCTATTGTCGGTAAAGTGACACTATAAAAATTCCGGGACTGTATAACAACTACAATCCCTGTAGTCTTGTCTTGTTGAGCTTTGTTCAAAGACCTTGGAAGTCAGTGAATGCCCTTGATGGCAGGGTATCAGGCTAGCTTTGGAAAGAAAATAAAGTTTGCTCAGTTACTTTTGCTGAGTTCCTCTTTCATTTTTCAACTTTTACAGAATAGCTACCAGTTAGCCACGTTTTAACACATTTACTTGTCTCTAGCTGTATAAGCGTATGTCCTTGGAGAGATGAGTAGGTGTGCAATGATAGGCTCTGCTAGCCAAAATAGCCAGTTATATATACAGAACAAGCTAAATCGATGAGTGCAAATTTGAATTAAGATAAAAAGGGAAACATTTCTTTATTCTGGGCCTGAACATATGAAATGTTGAATCAAAAAACAGGAATTAAAAAGAGGGCTTCACTGACACTGAGAATTCCTATTAGAAGACAAGAAAATTAAAGATCTTTCATCAAAGCCTGAGATGACAGCGCTGTATCATTCACTTCTGGGTGTGCCTTTTTTTTTCCTGCACGAACCCCAGACTAATGCTTATCTGCAGTTCTACACTGAAATGCTTGAGTTTTCTCCATTTATTTAATCTCATTATTTAGAGCGCCCATGGAGAACAATTTTTAACAATGAAGGAAGAAAAACGCAGCTCCCTTTATAGTCCCTTGTTGCACTGGCAGTTTTCCTAAATTCAGAAGTGGATTTCATCTGCAGCGTAAACACTATTGTAACTGAAGCACTTGTTTTGTTCCATTGTCCTGCAACAGCCAACTATATCAAATGTGAAGTAATGATCCCAAGTGTATTACATTTTAATGGTGTTATTACAGAATAAGAGTACAATTAGTTCATCAGCAGAAGGAGGAGATAATTTCCAGCAGCTCAGCTCCATTTAATGGCAGTCTCAGGGATGCTGGCACAGCAGAAAAAGACCTTGCACCGGAGGACTGCAACCGTGGATGGCATTTCGAAGTATAAACAGCTGCTTTACATATATGTTGTGACTGAGTAGGCAATTTACCTAAGGAGTCGCAGAAAAAACTGATGTAGGAAAAAAGCTGAAACATGGTGATTATCTAAAAGGACAATGTATCTACTTCTTAATTCATGAAAAGTGTGGTAATATGACATGAAAAAAATCACTCCCAATCTTTAAGTGTATTTAAGAACATCAATTACAAATACAGTGAGCATTTCTGCAGACAGTCTTAATTCGTGTGCTGCTGCTTAACAGCCCATTATGCACTGTAATAAAAAAGGGAAGTTGGTTGAGATCAGATGATATATGGCTTCAGTAACCCCCATCCCACGACATCAATTATTCGTTGACACTTTCACGGTTGTTGGACGATCCTTAATGAAATCCGGCGGGTCATCCTGGAGACTGGACAGGTGAGACAGTATGTTATCTTGACATAAGTCATTTCACAGATGAACACGATGATGTCGGAAGAGTCAAGCTGGGAAATACTCCAAAGCTTTTATCTGTAGCACACGACACTTTTCACCGCTGGAAATAATCTGTTTGGTTTAGTGTGCCGCCTGGGTAGGGTGTGCAGGTGGCAGCGCAAATAATGCCCGCTGTGAATTCACTGAAAAATTACCTGCGCTATTCATACATGGGCGCTGTTGAGCATAACAAAAACTTGCATCGGGAAGCTGGCAGTTTGAAGAGTTTGAAGATCATTTAATGTTTGATTCAGCTGCGTGGACATCTGCATTCTTACAAAATCAGACAGTGTTAGTCTAGGATGGCAGTAACGTGTGAAAATGTGTATAAAGACGAGATAAACATTGTTGATAGCTACAGTTTTTCCATCATGGTTTTTTTCACCAGCAAGAAGATCATCCTTACGAAATTTCATAGAGCATTACTCGGTGTTTTTATTTATTTATTTATTTTTCTTCTGACAGCCTGACCTTACATAAACTACTGTCTTGCCAATCACACATACAGACAAACACACAGATAGATAAATAGCTTTTTATGTTTTTTATTACCCTTTATATAACCCTGCCTTAACTTTTATGGTTTTCTTATTGACAGAAAGACTTTTTATCAAAGACGTATTATACCCAGAGGTGCCACTTGCCACTAGGCAATTGCTTGGGGCCCCAGACCAGTGGGGAGCCCCAGAGGGTTGACAGACTTCAAAAAGCAGCAGTGGAAATGGGCAAAGTTTGCAGTGACAGTAGAAGAGGCCTGATCTCCCTAAAGGGGCCCAACCTGACTCCACTTGCTCCCATTGCATGTGGTGTACACAATCCTGTTTAAGTAAACCTAATGGCAACAAGGATAGACACTTTGAAATAATGAGGAGTTATCCTTTTGGGAGTGAGCAGGAAATAAGTCAAAAGAGGAAGAGGAGAAAAAACAGCCAGACAGTCTGTTTTTATATATTTTGTTTAGGGGTTTTTGTTATCAAAAGTTTCTTCATATTTATTTTTAAGGACATTTATATTCAGATTATCTGAACTTTTGATCATTTTTTTTCCATTAAACATTTTGCAATTTTTATCATATTCTTATAACATAATGGTGATGAACTGGTTAGAGAGGCCACTTGTGAATTGAATTGAATTGAACAGGATGTGGTGTTGGTCTTTTTTAGAGCATTTTTATTAAAGTTATCTTGCAAATAATAAAAGTCGCTGCGCAGTTAACTGTATTAAAAGCCCACTCAAGATCATAATTTAGTCTATGTTTCTTATGATTTACTGATGTAGGCTGTTTTTTATTTCCCTGTTTCTGTTTTTTTTAGATGCTTCAGTGGAGTACAGTGTTTATCTGGTTAAATGCTTGTTTAGCAAGAAAAGCTTCAAGTTTAAATGTAAAACAAAGTGCATGAACGCTATGAGTGTCATTCTGTCATTTCAAATCAAAATAAAGACTGAGCTGAAGTCCAGCTGTGAGAATCTTGACAAAACTCGAATCGCTTTGACTTTCACATTCCTGAAAGAGATTAGCATCAGTGCCTGAGCTGCTATGGTTGCATATAAGAATGCCTCATGTTTACTTCTCCTACTGCTTTTAAAATTGCAAGACAGGAGATACTAATCTGACTCAAAGTTCTTTTATTACCACGAAGCATCTTGTAGCCCTTTGATGTTGCTGCCTTGTTCCTGTCTCCTCTTAAAAATGATAAATGGTTTTGCAATGTATTATATAAATTACCTTGAGTATTGTGAGACAGGGAGAGAGCAGATCTGTGGGTGGGAGCTGGATAAAGGTGTCCTTGAGGTATTTCATGCAAGAAAGATTCACAGTGAATTAAAACAAAGTAGACTACTCCAAATAGCAGTTATGCTTCCAATGATTTTCCCGCACTTTATCTCATGACTCATTTCCATAAACTTCTACGAATACATGAAATGTAGAAATAGGCTGTTTTGTAGGCTTTTATCCTTTGAAAGAGCAGATAAATATGAAAAAGGTCTTGCCTTGGTCTTTAACCATCATTAGAAGTTAAGAACAATCAAAACTCAACATCTTCGTACTTTATGAACTTTATGAAAGAAAGTCCCTGGAAAATATTTGGCTTTGGGCTATGATAAAAATGTGTTATCATCAGGGTTAAAGAGGGCCAGAATCCTCCTGGAGCAGTGATCTGGCACTTTCAGTTAATGTGTAATTAAATTTGATAAGCAGGTTAAGGCATATTACTGCTGAATGAGTTAATTTTTCCTGTGCTGAGCCTGGTATTGCTTCCAGTATCTCCACACGGAGACACTTGCTCAAAAATAAGAAAATAAGACACCCTGCAGCCTGCTTACACCATCATTACATACTTTTTTCCTCACACCTGTGATGTGTTCATGGTGCAGACGTAAATTTCAAATGATATTTAAATAAGAATTTAACAAATGTCTGGAAATTTGTACAATTTATCACAAAATGTGTATTTGAGCTAAATGTACAGTCGTTATATTTACCAGGAAAAAAATGTTAATGTGTGACACAGATAGATGGAGGAAAATGTAAGAAAGAGAGGACAGGAGATTAAGGAGAAAGGTTATTTTTAAAGGCGAGGAGCACTCAGCATGTGAAATTTTATAGACAGGAAATTTAACTCTCATGTGCAACGTCCTCATTTATTTTAAAGTTTTAAAATCAGATATTGGATCGATTCATGATGTTTTGCTGGATTATATTTTAGTGACAAGTCTTGAAAACAAATTCTAGTTTTCTTTAGTTTGCAGTATTGTTGCAAAGTTTACAGTGACGCACTGTGCTTGACTGCATACACCTAGGGTATTGTTACTATGTTACATCAACGGTAGAAGACATCAATTTATTTATAAGGTGATGCTGATTAGATTCAGTCACAGATGAACATGTTTGGCAGTAATCAGGCCTCAGCTTTCCAAAGATGTGATACAACACAGTTAATTTATGCTACAACTTGTATGAGTGAATCGAATCAGCATTGTCGCCCTAAATATACAGTAATGTCTTCTACCTTTGATGTAACCTAGTAACAGTACCCTAGATGTATCCAGTCAGGAAGGACACAAACACTTTTTCACACCAATGTATAGTTCGCCTAACATCTGCTCATTTAATCATTCTTTTCCCCCACACTACACCAGTATGCCCAATCGTTACCCCACCTACCCAGTCCCCACTCACACACACTCTCTCTCTCTCTCTCACACACACACACACACACACACAGTAGGCAATTAGGTCATGAATTTCAACTCACGACCTGTCAAACTGGTTTAAACTGTGGTTCTGATTATTTTTAATGGGTAGGGATAACTCTCTCGTTTCTACTTACTACATATCAACCAGCTACCACACTTTTTAACTCTTCCTTGATAAACTTTTTGTCTTTTGTCTTTGTGTCTTTGGCTCCTTAGACCATTGTTTCAAATTTAGAAAGTCTTGAGGGATGGCTATTATGAGGAAAGGAAGCCCAGAAACTTTACCAGTGGGACACATCGTTGTGTGCCTCAACTTTCGGTCTTCTCCTCAAGCTAATGCGCCATTTTTTTTCCTTCCTTGGTTAGGTTTAGGGATTAGAGATCTGATCTAGATTATCATATTAAAATTTGGGACACATCGTCAGTAGTTGACCTTGGATTCATCGGGTGTTTCGGCCATTATCACTAGACACCCTCATCCAAGGAGGCCCTGCCAGGGTTGATCAGGCCCCGGACTGTGTCTCTGGGTGAGATTTCCTTTTCATTTTGCACTTACAGAACCTTAATTAGTATTATTTTATGCTATGTGAAAAGACAGTGTTTGCAGTTCATATTCCTTGTGTTACATTTTTGTTAATCAGAGTTTCTAGTATTGCGTTGAAAACAGGAAAAACCTCATCAACTGTCATTTTTCCAGTATAATCGGTGCCAAATTGCATATGCTGTGGTTTACACGTTTGCCTAACAAGTGAAACATCCCCAGTTCGATGCTAGGAGGAGACACAAATCCCTTTGGGGTTGCATCCTGTGTAAAAATCTGCCAAATCAGACATGCAGAGCTACCCGCTGTGGCAACCCCATGTGAATAAAGGAGGAGCCAAAAATCTCTTTTTTGTTCTTTCAAGGTAACTGTGAGAAATTGATAGAATTTATAAAGATTTAGCGAACACCAGTGACAAACAAAATGACATCATGTCATCAGGCATCTGTCACAGTCCCCCGTGTCCTTTCCAGTGTGAATCCACCATCTCTGTTTCTCTCCTCTACTTGCCCTATTTTCCTCTCTCTATCATGAGTGTGGTTGACTGCACTTACCTCCTCCCAGAAGTGGGCGTCGCTGTCCAGGACGCCTGCTGCCGCACCTGTGTCTCATTTGTCATTCACCTGCAATATTTAAACCTCGCTCTCCTCTCCACTCATTGCTAGACTGTTGAACTACACAGAGCAGTAGTGTTGCACAAGCCTCTTAGCTCATAAATGGTTTGCAGCACGTCTGCTAACCTTACCTGCTTACTTACCTCCTCTGTCCTCATTTGATGCAAATTCCCTCTCAATGTGTCAGCTTGCTAAAGAAAGCTCACTTGTGCTCAAGCCTGTGGAAGTCGGATTCAAACATACAGGAAGGTGGATCTGAAGAAATCTTGACTTCACTTGACTGGAATTTTTGAATTTAACATTCCCTAAACTGAATACCTGAACTAACTACAAATACTTACCTGTTGTGTAATCATACAGATCTTCACTGAAAGTGTTTTTTGAACTTTTCTCCAGCTCCTCCAACTGAGTCTTCTAAGTAAACCACAACAGAATCCCTGTAAAAAGAGCATCCCAGCTGTAAATAGGTTTATATATTTATGCTTCAAAAGCCAATACTCAGAACCCCGCTGTTCTGATCAAATAGGGTTTAACGATGTGTGCATGTTTTATCTTGATTTGAAAGCATGGTCTGAAAAAAATAGTCACAACTAACTGGTCAATGCAAAGCAATTAGATTTTTTTTCCTGCTTAAAAATGTCTGTGAACTTTTTCAGTAGATTTCAGTCAGCCATCTAGGTTTATAGCTCAGTCACGAACAGTGGCAACTGTTACAAGATATTTTCGTGGTATGAAAGCACCCACTCACACACACACACACACACACACCCACACAAACACACACAGATACACAAACGAGGACAAACAAAACAGGCTTAGCAAACCAAACACATTTTCCGGAGAAGGAAATCCACAAACACACACAAACAACTGACATGTCTCTCCCTGTGGATACCTGACGTGATGAAACAGGACCAAATGCACTGCTGCAGACTTCACTCTGCCTTTCAAGCCTATATTTCAGCACTATGGACAGTACTTTAGCACCCTGGACAAAGGAAGTCAAGGAAGCGCTCAAGGTCCATTCAAAGAAAGTAAATCCCTGCAAAGAGGCTGAAATAGGTGGTTATTGCATACATGGAGAGCTGAGTGTCACTTACGGTCCAGTGAGCCGAGTGCCCTCTCACTGTAGGTCAGTAAGCTTCAGGTAAGTTTTGTGTCTCTTCCCAGATCCATTAAACCATCAAGTTTCTCCCATATTTTTTTCTTTCATTCATATCAGATTTTTTTTTGTGGAAATGACACAATCTAATGGAAATCTGCAAAGGTGTAAAAATGAGGAAAGAAAGTAATAAATACACCAATGGTTTTAAATTCTGAGCCTCCCATATGATATAAGTAGAAGTGATAAAACCTAATATTCACTGAGTGTTCGTGGAATATATTTTTATTCAGTCTCCTCAGTGTGTTATTAATGTACAAGTCAAACACCCTCAAGAAATCATAGAGGGCATGACCACGTCTTAGATGAGAAAAGGGAGAGAGAAAAACCTGCAATAAAATCGAAGTAAATCCCTCTGATGCCATTTGGCAGACGGTTGCTTGATATACCTCAGGCTGGATATTAAAAATCTCAGATGGGCTGTCCAACTGACAACTTAATCCATTTAGAGACACTGAGTAAGCAGCAGGAAGCTGAGTCAGGGTCAGTGTACACAGAGGTCTGTCATTTCTCACACGAGGCACAATAAGTTTAGCTTGCTAATCTATTCCACACGCTTACCAATTGCACAAAAGCAGCGGCTTGTTTTGATAGCAAAGCGATTTAAAGGTGTTATGGCACGAAAGCCTGCTAAGGCTCGAGGTTACACAGGTTCTTACAAGGAGGAAAAGCCACAGCATGCCATCAAAAAAAAAAAAAAAAAAACAGAGACAACGAGCAACTTCATGTGAGAATATGTTATGCAAAATCCTTGAATGGTGAAGAGCAGACACGATATGACCTTTTGAAAACAGAGCAGTTCAATATGTTAATTAAGGCCATGTTCAAAGCTAGCACCAGATTGCCCGGGGGGCACGGCAGTCTTGGTGACTTTCTTTTTAGCATCCTGAGGAAAATGGAGGAAGGTGAAAATGGAATACAGTGCGGTGGCTCTGTTATAGATGACATGTCATCAGAAATGACTTGCATTAACGAAGAGGGGGGAAAAAATGACAGCCAAAGTAACATCCTGCTCTGTGTTGTTGTGATTTAAATGATGTTTTTCAGCCATGAGAGATAGCATAAAACTAACTGTATACTCACAGCTTCTTAGTATAGCTTCTGCCATAGAATTTCTACATAAAGGCGACGAACAGCTCAGAGAATAGCTGCATGCAGTTTAACATTAAAGAGATCTTTTGTCTGATAGTGTTTGCGAGCTAATATCAAGTTTTTCATCAGATTAGTTTTGCATGCTGCCGAGCTTGTCTATAATACTGACGCCGTGCTGTCGATTAATGGCTTTCTTTCATGAGGTTAAATGAAGATTTTGGTGGTATACTTTGACATTCTGGGAAGATTGTTTACTGTGAAACCTTAATACCACTCAAACAGCAGACTGAAGAAACACAGCTGCAATCACCATCATCCGACCCTTCTGATAAGGGTTTAGACAATGAAATGAAATGAACGGTTATCTGATCATCAAGATTTTTCTATAAATTACATTTGCATACCAGTTTAGTGACAGATACCAGATTCTAATGAAAAAGTGTAATGTAATCTGTCTGAGTTCCAGGATTTTTTGTTAATAAAGCCACGCCATGTTGATTCCACCCCAATTTAATCTCTGTCTAGTATTGCTACATTTTAATCACTTGCTGTTATGTAAGGCTTTTAAATATATTCAGCATGCCATAAAGATTTGAGGAACTCTATAACAACACTGAATGTGCTCCGGCTGAATAAATCCAGCCTAATGCAAGCATTTAAGTTCAGTACCCAACATGTAAAAGGTAAGAGCTGTTTTTAAAGCTGGGGAGAAGGAATCATTTCGTCGCAATAAAAAGGAAGCTCTGTCAGAAAAAAAACAAACCCTCTTAGTACAGCAAAAAAAACTGCAGGAATTTCTTAGAATTTTATTCCTGGAAAACATCTGAAGCGACATGTGCGTAATGTCTGCTTAATGGCCTAACAAGGAAGCTACAACTCTCGTGTTTCACAGACTCGTGAGTCTAGAAAATGGACCAACTCCACAGGTATCTTGGATTCTTTGACTATTTTGGCTATTTTGAAAAAGAAATTGAAGGTTGGTTATCTTTGATTTTTCTAGTGAGACATCCCAAGCATATGGACCAGTGAGCCAAAGCTTGGCTCAGGAGTTATGTCTGTAATTTTCTGGATTGGTGTTGTTTACATCGTAATATCTGACAAACTAGTTAGAACTGGCTGCGAAGACAGCAGTTGCTCTGCTGTAATGTGTACTCAGCACATGTAGCTGCGGATGCCACTTGATGAGAGAACATGATGTTCTTGAAAATGAATAAAATATCTACCTTATTAAACTTTCTCTCAAGGCTTCAGATTATGTGCTTTCACTCAGTTTTAGTCAAATGACTTGTGTGTGTTGTGTGCAGAGACAGCAGCCAGTTAGCAAAGCTTAGCTTAGCCTGTTTATGCTAATTAGGCTATGGATACCGCTAAAACGGAATTTGTAAGCATTTACTCTTTTTTCATGTACTAAAGCAATAAGATGAGTAGGTTAATTTGTGAGTCATGAAGTCAGAATTTTATTTACTTATTTTTTTGTATTTGCGCTAACTGGCTACTTAGCTTTAGATTTATCATATGAAGAAAGTTTTGCTCTCATCTACTAAGTCACCACTTTAAAAAGGTGATTTAATTAGATCTGTTGGTTTCCTAAGGTTAGTACAACAAACTTTACAGATAAACTTTAGAATGAACTATCATGAATTCAGATCAATAATACTCACTGACAGGAGGTGTGTTTTGCTCCAGGTAATTGTTCTGACTGTATTGCTCTTTTAATATGAGCTTTTCCAATACCTCACAGATTTTTCAGCTATTGCTCAGAAAACCCAAAAGTTAATGGCGGATTCTCCAGCCCAGAAGAGAGAAGACACGACACAAGTTTGTTTGCGCTCTTCCTGAATATCAAATCCCACAAAATGTGCAGTCATGCAGTTGGTGAGGTTTGCTTACAATGACTCATGTATTGACACAGGCATTCAGAGCCAATTTATTTAAGCTTTTCAATAATATCAACTCTGACAGGTGTTATTGTCTGTCTACTGACTTCGTCTCAACGGGATCATGACACTGAGACATGGGAGGGTGGGGTGGAGTGTAAAAAAAGGGGGCACATTCCCCCTACTGCCTTTCTCCCCTTCTCATGGCAGTTCCTGATGAAAAGAAATTTTGAACCAGTCTGCAGAAACTGGTAGACCATTAGTGCCCTCTTCTGGAAGAGGCAGCCCAATATATAGATATGTGTCTTTTTTTTCTCTAGTATTTTCATTATTCATGTTAATCTTCTTTCCCTCCCAGTTTTCTTTTCTCACACAGTCTGTTCACAGCTCTACCAAAAGTGCTTCCTTTGCCCTAAATTAAACAAATAAAACAGATTTAACAGCAGTGTTTCTGCTGGAGGTCTGGATTTGTACAGCTTCCATTCAGTCAGCGCTGCCTGTCATATTAATCTTTCATTAGCTAGACAGTGACAAAGATGCTATTTCTTTTACTGCTGATCAATGTAAATTATAAATACTTAAATCTCTCGAGCTAAAATACGCAGTTAGTAAAAGAATAGCATTTTCATAGCCAGTAAGAACTCCAGAGTTTGACGCATAATGTTAAGAAACAGCAAAGTTAAACGGTACTTTGGGATTTACTGACGTAAACGTGGCCCAGTAACAAAATCAGGAAAGTCATTTTTTAAACTTTTACTCACCAGTTAGCTGAAACACTGGTTATATTCCAGCTAAGGTTCACTCCAACACCAGATGACCAACATATTGCTGGAGGATGTGTGAAGAAACAGACAAAGCCCTCTTTAGCACAGCTCTGGGGCCAAGAGCCTGCTCCAGTGTTCCCAGGACTGTCATAGCCATCTGCCAAATAAGACATGTAATGTAATCATTTGAGAACAGGCTACTCTGCTGCATTTTAAATCCGCTTACATTAGGCGCTGTAATAGTTATAGTGAATTTTAGATACACATATGCTACTATCTGCAAATAATGACATTGTACCACCATCACCACCACCAACACCAACACCAAATGGTTAAATGTGCTGACAAGTGCCACCTGCTGCTTTTCAGCTAATCAGGACCAAATTATGCTGCATTTTGCATACATATCAGGACAGCTATGTTATCTGATTTTGTCCCATTTCATAAATGCAAAGAATTATAAATCTGACATATAGTACTATGTAAAAGACAGTCCTCGTTGTTTTTATATTTTGGAAGGAAAATGGTAAATACAATTTATTTGCAACGTGTAAATACAAATACAGTATACGAGGAAAACACAAAGTTTAATTCTAAGACTGAAAGTCAGTACCTCCTATAATCACCTTTATTCTTCAACACAGTCTGGACTCTCTAAGGAAAGCTTTCTTACCATTTCTTTAAGTAGTCTTCAAGAATAGTTCTCCAGGCTTCTTGAAGGACATTCGAAGCTCTTCTTTGAATGTTGGCTGTCCTTCTGTTCTGTTCCCTGTCAAGATGATCCCACATAGCTTTAGTTGAGCTTTGGGCTCTGGGGAGGCCAATCCATGACTGACAGCGTTTCATTCTGTGTTTTTCTATGTAAACCTTTTTTACTGCGCTAGCAGTGTGTCCAATTTTTGTGAAGCTTGGGTCCCGTGTTGGGTCTTTGCTGGATTTTTTCCTATTTCTTGAGGACATGACTTTAAGATATTGTTCTTGTGTTGTATAGGTATTTAAGCCTGCCACTTTTTTCCTCCGCTTACAAGAACACACTGCAAAGCACGATGAGATATGCCTAGTTTTCAGCTAATAGAACACTGGAAATCACCTAGTTGGTGAAAAAATTCTCTTTTGTGCAAACTTTGGCATTTTTCATAAATTAAAGAAATGGAAACAAATGATGTGTTTTTGTGACAGGCTGTGAGTAACAAAGTGCTTAAAGATACAGTTTAAAATTTGTTATTTGCTAAGATGTCTGTTAAGTGTAGACTAGGGCAACCAACTGTCCTCTTTTTTTGCACTTGTTGACTTGTAAAAGCCTGTAAGACATTTTTTATTTCACCATTCATTAACCGCACAGAGAAGGCATTGTTTAAATATGTTAACGTTTTCTTTAAGCAAACAGTATTATTAAAGTTCTTAATGACTGGGCCAAGTGTCCTGTTTTTTGGAAATCAAAATATCGTCACCCTAGTGTAGACACAACACAGGTTCATCCCTTGACTTAGGTGCCATTTTATGCTTGAATGCTTTATAGTTCAGTGGCTTAACAAACAAACAAAACAAACAAAGAAAATCAAACACATATTCCTCTGAAAATGGACACTGAACTGAACTGAAAATGAATGAAAAATCAACCAATCTCCAAAGAAAAAGCTTTAAAGAATTACACGAAAGTCTGGCTCCTTGCTAGCCAAATATAAACAAATGAGGGCTGACTCATTTTTGCACAGTACTATAGTCAGACTGGAAATCAGTGACAAAGTTTAATATGTTTTGTTTTTAATGTACAGAGAAATTATCTGACATAATGTATCCTCTTTAACGGTAAACCAGTAGGCCCTATATGCCACACACCTCCCCTATTTGAATTTGACTTCTTTGTGTTTTTATGTAGTCACTCGTGTCGCCTTTGGCAGAATTTCCAAGACTTATTAAAATTTAAAATACTATAATATTCCATATTTCACTTTGAAAAGTTTTTCTTGGCCCCGGGGATCCGAATTCAACTACCAAGACCCTAACATATGAAAAAAAAATGCATATTGTTACCACAGGGGGCAGTGTAGAGTCATAATGATCCCTTCAGGTGACGACTGTGAAAGCGAAGGTGTGCTTCAGGCTACAGTTACGAGAGTAGCTTCATAAATCAAACGGCACCTCGTATGCTGTGTATTGTTGTCTGTACTCAGAGTTGTTCCTTTAACGCCATTATTTCCCGTTTTGTCACTGCCGCCATAGCCTTCCTTGAAACATGAAAATAAAGTTTTATTTAAAAACAAAAAAAGGAACAGTCTCTATGACGTATTTTTAAGGCGACAGAAGGAGGGCGGTTTGAAACCAGAGAGGGAAAATATTTTTAACACGTTTAAAATACGCCAAATTTACTCATAAGATAAAACATCTGCGTGTTGCCATTTAAAACAGTACATCTGCAGGCTAGCCGTGCATAGGCTCTGATGTATTTTTACTTTTCAAACGACTTAGCTAGCGTTACATTAACTCGGTACGCCCGGTTGCTGGCTAACTAGCTAGTCACCGCCGATGTGATGTGCGGCTGCCGACTATCGTTAAAATTCCTCTCTGTTAAATGTTGACCGAGCGCACGTCAGAATCGATGTGAACGCTTTGAAGATGGCGAGTGTGCACGAAAGTTTGTATTTTAATCCCATGATGACGAACGGAGTCGTCCATGCTAACGTGTTTGGCATTAAAGACTGGGTGACTCCGTATAAAATCTCTGTGTTAGCGTTGCTGTATGAAATGACTGCCTCCAAGATAACACTGCCAGAGAGAAGGCGACTTAACAAGCTCATCCTCCCCCTACAGCAGGTTGGTTTTTATGAATGTCGGAAACTAAAACTACCCTAGAGCCTATCCACCTTGTTGTTGAAGCATTGTTTACCTTGGCTCACTGTGATCTACCAGGGTCCAGACCTGACTCTCGGCCAGTTCCTGAAGACTGTGGAGGAGTGTTGTCCACAGACTGCATATGCTGTCAAATTGAGGTAGAAATCGATCTTGTTCCATTTGATTTCATTCTACCATTTGTGAAAGAAAAAAGATGATGCTTTATGTTCACATGTAAAAATCTACACGCCAATGTCCTACTCAGTTTGTTGTGTGGGCCGTAATTAGCTAATTTTGATGTAAGTGGGCAGTGTAAAGAAGTTTAACGGAATTTTTAATCCCTGATATATCTGAGTATAAGGAAAGAAGTGCAATTTTAGCAGTAGCGCTCAATTTTTCTACATGATAAAGGAATGTTCTAGTGAATTAAAAGAAATCTGTCAGCACAACTCTTTTGGCTTTAATTGTAAGAAATAAATGTGTAAAATGGAAGAATAAAGCTTGGTAGCTCATTGCCCAGATGGCCCTGTAAATATAAAAAAGAGGATTTGTTAGGCCATAGAAAAAATCCTTTTTATTGTGGCTCATTGTAAGAACTACAAAAGAAAGAAAGAAAATATTCAAAAGCAGATAATGAAAGAAACAGGATTTTTTCTCTTTATCTGTTATATCATTACTTTTGGTTTAATATGAATGACCATTGCTGAGGTTTTTATCAGTAGGAAAAGCTATAAAACTTAGAAAAATACAGTCAAAAGTCCCACATTTGTGCCCTCCTTCACATATTCCAAAGCCATCCATTGGGCTGAATTGGAGTCTTTGCCATTTAAATTCTGGTCCCTGGGCCTTAGATTTCACTTCCCTTGGTGTAATATTAAAACGCAATAAAGTTTAAATGCTGATGTTGTAGTGGATCACAGTGTTGTTTCTCCTTTAAAGGCTCCATGAAATGGCAGATGGAGAGCTGAAAGACATGGAGTACTTCTTTTCTACTCTTCCCACTCCATTCACAGCTTTTGATACCGAAGCTTACAAAACTAGTGTAGTAGGTGAGTAATTTGCACCTTATTGCAGTCCTGATTATAACTCAGTGAAAATCTGATTTGAGAATTGTTAAAACTCATTGAAAAGTATTGTATTAAACAATATTTTCACGCCTTTTCAGGTCTTTTTATGCGACACATGCTTCTGGCCTACAACAAGCTTTCTTTCAGTCAGGTTTACAAGCTGTACAAATCCCTGCAGCACTACTACCACAGTCACTATGCCAAGCCTATGGACGGCCAGGTGCCGGCCTTGGTCGCAGACGACTCAGAGATGGACCTGACCAGCATTGAGGATACTGTAGGTGACAGAGTGGACAAGGAGGAGCTGGACACCCCACTGCACGAGTCAGAGCTTCGGTGAGTGAAAGTGTTTCAGCTGTGCCCTCAAACATTTTGGCATTGTTGTTTTTGAGTGGCGTCACCTCCTAATTTGTGTTGCAGAAGTGACAATACTCCAAGCAGAGGTCCCCTCTCACAAAAACAAGCAGAGTACTTTCTTGCCAGACAGGTGAGTGTTGATTATAAGTGGACATGAAACACTACATGTATTAATGCTAAATTAAGCCCTACTCTAAAAACTACATTAGATTTAGCTCTGTCTGTGAAGCCAGATTTAAGAAATAAGTGTTGAAAGTTACTTTTTTGTTTGGCTGAAACAGGAAAATCCACCTGTTAGTCATGCTCGGATGTGTTGATTTGCTGATTTATGTTTGTAGCTAGCATAAACTAATCTAAGTCTCTTAGCAGCAACCAACCAAGCCAGTGACGTCATGTTCTGCACTGGCACTAGATGGTGCTAAGCATGCTCTAAATACAAAGTTAAGGCTATGATAGTTTTTTAGAGTAGGGCTCCATGGTGTAAAGTAGCCGTGTTTCATGTCCACTTTAAGGTGGGACACTACACCTGCGTACACACTGTAAGCAATTCGCACATCTCCTTGAAGATGATTGCTGGTTGCTTGCACACAGTCCAAGTTCCAGTTGCATAGGTGACACCTTAATGTATTTGCTAGCAGGTCATATATCAATCAACAGTATTCTTCACTGTCATTGGTAGTTGTCTGGTAGGTGAGAAGGGTTTATCGTGGGCCCCACCCACTTCACGTCACCAGCACATTTTTTAACCATGATTAATTTAAGTCGTCAAGCTTTCTGTGGCCTCATCGTCACTGCAATCTGCTACCAATGTGTATACAGCTTTAGAGTCTTCATATCAACAGATTGAATGCAATAAATACATTTTTAAAATTCAGTTATAGTATTTACAGACGCCATGTTTAAACTTCTTTCTGCAGGCATACCTACTCAAGAATGATGAGAATAAAGCTCTAAAGCCCGCTGCTCTGCAGGAAGAGCTCAACAACATGCTGAAGTTTAATCCTGACTTTGCTGAGGCGGTAAAGTTCATCTCCTTAACTTTTCCTTACTATATAAACAGATCAGTCAGCGGGTCGGTGTCTCCTTCATTAGCTCTGTTTTCTCTCTCTCTCTCCTCAGCATTATCTGAACTACTTGAACAGCATGAGAGTCCAGGACATCTTCCTGTCGGCCCACAGTCTCTTACATTATTTTGATCGCCTCATCTTGTCTGGAAATGACGGAAAGAGCAATGGGGACGAGGGCTACGGTCGAAGTCTCCGCTACGCTGCTCTTAACTTGGCAAGCTTGCACTGTCGCTTCGGCCATTAGTGAGTACTAATGGAGGAGTTGGAGGAGTCCAAGTACATGGACAAGTTCCATAGAAAAGAATAAAAAAACAAAGATGTTTTCCCTTTTCTCTCCTGTTAGTCAACAGGCTGATCTGGCTCTACAGGAGGCTATCCGGATTGCCCAGGAGTCCAATGATCATGTGTGCTTGCAGCACTGTCTGGTACAACGGTTCCCACTTCATTATCTTCACTTCAGTGATTGTGCCATGATGGATTGTTAATTACGTCTGAATCTAACACGCTCTCCTCCATCAGAGTTGGCTCTACACACTGGAACAGATGAAGGGTTCTGACAGCACTGTGCTAACCGAGGATTCAGTAAAAATGGCTGCCCATTTCTGCCTGCCAGTGAGTGCAACATGAGGTGTCACATATGAATTCCTCTATTAAAGTGGTTTGGATCTTTATTATTTGTAAATTGCTTTGGCCCAATTTTCATAAGGAGGTAAATTTCTCAGAGAATGCTATGCAGAAAATAATTGGGTAACACACGAGCAGCAAAATATTATATTTGCTCACTGAAATTGACTTATTATTAGATTTTAAAACGTTATTAATCCTCTCCATTTACAGTATTTGGCATCTCTGGGCATTCAGTCATTGGTCCAGCAGGGGGCGACACAGGGTAAAACGGCACACAAGCTGATGGATGCCCTGAAGGACACAGACATTCTTCACTGGAAGCACAGTCTGTCGGAGCTGATCGAGATCAGCCTGGCTCAGACTACGTCCATATGGAGGATGTATGGAAAGAGGTCAGGCTCTTCACTTTGCCACCGTAACACACAGTTGCCACTTCTGCTCACTTTTGACTGCATACTAACACGCCAGCTTCTTAACCATTCATATTAAATCAAATCAGTGAAGTGGCTGAAATGCCTGATGTTGTACGCATGGATTCATATTTTGGACAGCCAGACATCTCCCGCACAAATTCGACTTTTCAAGTGCAGAAAAACATGGTTTTTTTGTAAGTCATTAACGCGGCCTCCTGCGTCTCCTGCAGCACGATGTCTCTGCAGCAGGCCCAGCTGCTTCTCAACATGAGCAGTCTTGAGCCAGTTAACTTCGGGGTCCAGCAGAACAACACAGAGGCCTTCGCTGTGGTCCTCTGTCACCTGGCCGAGCTACACGCTGAGCAGGTAACGCGTTTGATTTCATCTAGTCTGCCTGCTGTCTGCCCTGCTGTTGCGTATCTTAGACATTAAAGAAAAATTGACCAGGTCTGCTTTCGTGTTCTTGGCTGTAGTTCAAAACATAACTCACGATCTCATCTATCTCTGCTTGTGTTGCAGGGCCTGTACGGTGCCGTTTCAGAGATTATTCAGCATCTGAAAGAACAGTTTCCTCCTCACACACAGCATGCCAAGGTACATTCTCTGAACCACACTGTGCTTCTCAGTGTGGTTCAGAGAGGACAAAGTCGAAAAATAAGAGTTTTAAGTTTTCAGACCCAGAAAAACTTGTTCCAAAGCCTTGTTAGATATTTTTATTTTCTGGAAAATCACTGACACGTATCACAGAGTTTACTTGCTACTTTGTACATAAAAGGCTGTGCATGAAAGGTGGACATGGGCAGAAAAATGCCTGTATTTTTTCAAATGAGCCCACAGGAGGTGACGACTTCTGTGGGGGGAAAAAAAGTGTGATTGTAGTTATATCTGTGGGGAAAATATCGCTTTGGCTCACTTGATCTGTGACTTTAGTAAATGCTATCATGGTGTGTTTATAGAATGCATTTGCTGGTTTCAAGTCTTTCTGAATATAACGAGATTTTCTTGCAGTTTGTCCCCTTTAGTATCAGAAAGGGTGATGAAGCTGAGTATGCTTTAGGGTGGGCTTCCTCGTGTTAGATGCCTGCACTGTTCTTTAAATTCTCAGTCACATCCACCCGTCACTTGTCACGTCTGGTTTAAAAATGTCAAGGCAACAGCCAAAATGCTGGCTCGAAGCATTGAAACAGGAGCCTGCTTACCAGATGATGGTGTTATGTTGACTACCTCCATCTTTTTTATGTAGTCTGTGCTTTGGAAACAAAAAAGGGAAACAAATATGTTCTTTCAGCTTCTCAGCTTTACCATTAAATATGAGATTTAAAGTTGGATGAACTTCACCAGCCCACATTAATAATATAAGTCTAGCCTAAAGCGGAGAAGGCAGATGTAGTTACTCTGATTTTTAGCAGTAGTTCATGTGGAGGATTGTTTTCCCCATGATAATTATATTTTGCATCCTTGTGTCAAATAGCAAACTAATTACCATGTGTGTCACTTTCAGAATTTTTAATTAAAACAGTTGGGAAATAAGCTCTGGTCGTGTTTACTGATGTAGTTCTCCTGCTGTAACAACAGTTGGCTGTCTCTCTGTGGAAGACAGAATATGCTGTAGTTATAATTGTACACGCTGTTTTAATTTAAATGTAATATGCTACCAAAATGTTAAAGTAACACCTAATAATCAGAGTATAAGACAAAATTATTTATACGTCAGGGATTTCAGGGAGTCCAGTTAAGAAGAATAAAGCAGTGCAAACTCACTTTACCTGCTTTGGTAAAAATGAAAGTGGCAACAGGTGCAGTGGAAAGGCAAGAATTCCCAAAAAGGGAATGGTTTAGCCGGTTGTGGCCCCAGGCCATTGCTTTCTCTTTCTCCCTCTTGTGGGATTTTTTTTTTTTTTTCTCCATAGTTTTTCTTTGTTTTTCTTTTCACTGTTAGTAGCATGGCTCAATACCCTCAGTCTATTCAGGTTGCAAGAGTAGTCTACCTCCTCCAGGATGGTACAGTGCAGTGTGCAGAGTTTTGGGAATGCAGTGGATATCAGGGTGGTAAAAAGGCATGAACCCAGCAGCAGGACCAATGTCCCCTTCTTTATCCAAGGTGGAACAAAAGGAGCCCTACAGAATGATCTGCCATGGGCTGTCACACGTTTCTGACAAGACACAAATGGACTTCATGAGGGTGAATTGAGGGCCTGACGTCCTTTGTGCTCACAGCCCAGAACGATGCAGCTCAGTTGGTATTTGCCGGAGTAAACAAGAACGGACTTGTCTGTTACTGTTATCCTGTTATCTTCTCAGATTATGTTGGAGGCATCAAAACATTTTCTACAGTGTTTCAGACATTTCCATGTCTGACACATTACTCGGTGTGAACCTCATCTCATCTGTGAACAGAACGGGGTGCCAGTAGCAGACCTGCCTGTTCCCATTCATTGGTGTTTGCCCAGCATTCACTTTTTGTGGGTTGTCTTATTGTTGCCTCTCTAGTCCTCTTTCATTTGCACCAAAGCAGGTGAAATGAATTCACAAAGGTCTGTGCTTCCTAACTGGACAGATTAATCCCCAAAGTTTAACTCACTTTGTGTTATACTCTAATGATCAAGTGTTTTACTTAATCTTTCTTGAGCCGTGTAGAATTAGTCAAACAAACATTACAGAGTTAATTTATTCTGTAATTCATGGTATAATTTCATTTTAATGAAATTACTTTTCTGTGTCCCAAATGCAGCTCTGGATGCTGTGTGATCTGAAAATCCAGTTTGAGAGACATATGAACGAAGGGAAATATCACTTGGCAGAGCCTCTAGTCACAGCTATCACTGCGTTAAATCAGCTAGAGGGTCTTTACAGGTAACTCAAATAAGTGAATCTGCAGGCCTTCTTATAACATTAGCTGCCCTATACACTTTTCATTTGAGTTGTACAATAACTGTGTGCTCTGTGACAGGAAAGCTCAAGTTCTGAAGGCTGTCAACCGCAGCACTGAAGCATACCACATCTTACAGCAGCTGCAGGCTCGCTGTGAGAAGACTAAGTGTACAGAGATGGTTATCAGGTAGGACCCGGTTTTCTCATACTGTCACGCCTCCATTCAAATTGAATAAATGCACTTATTCTACTATCATTTATTTTTATTTGTCCAATCAAACTTTTTTAAAAGGAATTAAGTTCAAACTATACATCAATCTATAAAGATATGAAGATCCCAACATAAATGTAATTTGGGATTTATGCTTCAGAGATCACACAAAGTCATTTTATGTCTCTTTCAGAGTGATGCTGTCCACTGCTGAGCTCCACTGGGAGTCATCTGGCTTCTCCACAGCTCTTCCTGTTCTCCTGCAGGCCTTGGCTCTAGCTAGACAGCACCACCTCCAGTCACTGGCCTCGGAAACCATCCTTCACCTGGCCTTCACTCAGGTCAGCCGCAGCATTAAAAGAGACTTCACTTAGCTGTGCAAATACCAGCTTGCGTTAGTGCAAAAATCGCCACAGGGTTTATTTATTGCATTTGTTGTCTCTCGTTTCTGCAGCTGATGTTGGGGGTTCCTGAGCAGGCTCTGAATGTGCTGCATGAAGCCGTCGAGCCTATTCTGGCCCACAGAGCAGTCATGGACAAAGGTTGTGCCATGCTGCTGGCAGCCCGCTGTCAGATGGCGGTGGCTGGGTTCAAGCCAAACAGACAAGGGCAAGCAGGTAACACGTTGTTCCCCTGACACACCACCTCACCACACATATTGGGCCTCTGCTCATAGTGCTGCACAGTTTTCATCTACATTTGCATACTGCTGTTTATGTCCCAGCAGATTTGCGTTTAGCAGCTTCGGCTCTCGACACGCTAAACGAGGCCGCCGCCTATTTCTCCCAGCTGAACTGTAAGGAGCGGCTGCGGGACGTGCACTATCTGCAGGCTCAACTCCACCGCTCTCTGGGACAAATCTTGGAGAGCAACAAAAGTGCCATGCTCTTCCGGCTGTTGGACCAGGAGCTGCAATCGCCAGCACCGCCGGTCTCCATGCGGCTCTAAACTGCTCCCACTGCCCCATCAACAAAAACTGAACTGAATCACTGCAACTCACCACTAGATGGTGCTGAGTCTCTGTCCTGTGTTCTCCTAGACTAAAACATTTCATTTGTGGCTGTGTTGAAAGAGAGGTGTTTGTGAAACCTTTTGCACGAAGTACCAGGATGATAACTAAAAATGTCACATGACAGCAGCCATGAATTAAAATGAGTTTCCAGTACAAGAAGAATGTATCCATTGTTTCTTTACTTACAGATGCGAATTTGATGGTCCTAAATATAACATGTGCTTTAATGCCTTCCACCATAGCAAGTTAGTCTGACAGAAATACATGTCACGCACCTGTGTAGGTTTAAAAAAAAAAGAAAGAAGAAAAGTCAAAAGTTTAGATCAAAAGCCGACTCGTGGCGTCCTGATGCACCCGCTGCGTTTTGATAAATGAGGGTAATATCAGAGTTGGCGAGGAGATTAATGCATTCACTAGTGTGGATGATCCCGATTTTGCAGGAGGAATGCTGATGAAGCCAAAGGCCATATTAGGAAATCATATCAACACAGATACTGTGTATATAAATGCCACATTTTTCTGAATTGTTTGCAGCAGTTATGTTGATTTAATGTGTTCTGCCTGATGCGTAATACATTCATTATGTCGTGTGCTTCCTTAAGGAAAATAATTGGCTTCATCTTGTTTAATTTACATTTGGTCTGGCAAAGGTAGTCACAGGAAACACCTGCAGGAGGAATATCTGTGGTGTAGTTTGGGTACAGTTATGCATGTCTTTATCTTTTAGTGTTTGATTTGTTTTCTTTGCAGAAGTCACAGAAACTGTGTGCACACGCTAAAGTTCTCAGTCGTTGTGCTCGAACCCCAAAAATTCCTGTTGAATGAGTTTAAGTGGCGTGTTTGTCTTCCTGTACTTCAGTTGATAAACATTTCTAGCAAAGGCAGCCTTGTTGTCTATACAAATACCACAGTGCTGTGGTTATTGACACAGAGCCATAAAATACGTGTATTTACATGTTTAGCATAATTGCAAGTGTCACCGAGCAGACTTCATGGACCAGTTCCTCAATTTAAAAAGTGACAGTTTGTGTTATCATAGAGATTTGTAGCATGTGGCTTTCAGTGCATGCTTTTTTACCAGGTCAGAGCAGAGCAGTCTCCAAGAATAAAGGTAAATTTCACAAAAGTAAAACTAATAAACCTTTAAAAAAAAAACTTGTTTATAAGAAAATGATGCCATTTCTCCTTTTGAGTTATTTTCAGTCCTTTGCCTTAAAAGCCACACAGGAAAAAAATAAGTATCTAACTGATCCACTAAGCCTTAAATCTTTGTTCATTGTGTGTGTTCTACTACTCTATGTATCCATTCATAGTTTGTATAGTTGCTATATATAAAGTGGTAATAGAAGCAGTCCCTGCACCCCTCCCCCCACTCTGTATAAGGCTAATAAGTTGGCAGGTTTTGCTTCTTACTGATCTAGTGGAAATAATCTAACTGAATGTTGCTTTTGAGCCCTGTCAAGTCCCTGAGTGCTTTCCATCTTGTGAATGCCTGTCTAAGGTTCATACTTGTCTTACTTGCAATTTCCGTGACTCTCTTGCTTTGACGACTTTGCCTCCCCCAGAAGGGCATTAAAGAAGGCAGATACAGGTTGCAGGGTTACTCCAGGTCCAGCATCCATTATGGAAAGCTATCTTGAAAACAAAAATGCTTCTTTTTTTTCTGTTTTCAAGATTGCACCATTACCTTGGGAAATGTTATTCCCAGTGGGAGACAAAATTTTATTGCTAAAGTCAGGACAAAAGGGAGTCAGTCTGAAGGCTGATGTTGTCATTAGTCTACAGCCATAATGCAATTGACATGTAATGTCTTAGCACAACCATCCCATCTGTTTTTAGTTGGTTTCTAGCAAGTCAAAGAAGGTGTGCAATTAAAGAAAAAAATAGGGGAAAAAAACAACAGTAAAGTACAAATCCCTGAAGATTGTACTTCAGTACAGTAACAATGTATTTTCACTTCATTGCTTCCCGTTTCTATATAAAGACCAATACAAGAAGTTTGTGAAGGATATTCCAGATTTTTCCGGGTCTCTTGTGCTGTTAATCACACCAAATGCAAAGTGAAATTTCCCATTGTCTACTAGTATTTGGTCATGTTGGAAACCCTCAAATATTCACCCCTCACAGCACACAGGCTGAGGAAGAGTAGAGCTGATAATTGGAATCAAGCTACTGAAACCTCTTTTCACAAATTACTATCCTTACTGTTACCGTCCTGTGATTTCACTCACTTTTCTCCAAGTCCTTTTCTTTTACTCGTCAGCTGTATAAGGCTGATGGGGTATTGTTGTCACCTCACCAGACGGGTGTGTGGCCTGAACACACAATAACTGGACAATGAGGCAACATAGGCTTTTCAAATTATACCATAAGTGCATTTGCTAGGAGCCTGGGGGCTGGCACTAGCTATTTGATTTTTGTTTTTTTGTCTATCTAAAGGAGAAATTGAACCTTATAGTTCTACCTACTTTTCTTATTATCAATAACATCAGGAGACTCTATGTGACTCTGATGGATTGTTGCATCATAGTATTAAGCAAACCTTTTGGTATAGCTGAAATATTTTCACTTGCACACAATCTCACATCAAAGCATCTTGTTACACAGAGTTTGCATTTTGAAAAAATGTTGCTTCGCATTTGGTTTGAATGCACCATTAGAATCTGTGGATGCAGCTTGCTAGCCAAGTTTGCTATTAACTAATAACATAGAAATACACCCATGTGTGCTCATATGGTAAATTCTGACCCCCACATTGAGCTAACAATACCAACACTGAGGCTCTCTCCAAAACCAATGGCTGACAACATAGTGTCAGTCTTTTATATTGAGTCTATGGTTTATTAGGCAGCTGTAATCGAATGACTTTAAAAATGGCTGTTCAGTTAGTCCAGAGTTTCAGACTGAAAAGTCTGAGCAGCTGGAAGTTTGGTGCAGATATTTGTTGCCATCACAGTCCTTGTTTCACTGTGAGCTTCATAGTAAAATCTGTCAACAACTACTCATAATTTTCCCAACATTTGGCATTCAAGCATATTTTCCCATTATGATGTTTCAGTAACTCCAGAGATCCTCTTAAAACTTAGGCAAAGTACTTGAATTTGTTTGTAACCTCTGTAACTACTGACATTTCCATGAGGCTCAGCTGTAATTGTTGTTTGTTATTTTTTGGCAGATGTTATTATATTAGTATAATGCACCAAGAGAAGCGTAAACATTCTATCTCGCTCACATTAACAGGTCAGTATGAGTGGCATTTAGCTAAAGAACAACACTATAGCTCTATGTGCTTATAGTAGTTTTCTTCAGGTCTGGATGTTGATGGTTGTTGTTTGTTTTGTTTATTGATTAGACTAATATATTTATTAAAAATGAAAAAGAATTGATGATAGCGCTGGTATACAGACAGACAGATTCTTAGTAACACTGAATTTTGGGTCATTCTGACACTGAATCCATCCTCTGGAAAGCAAACTCTCACTAACCTGTGATTTCTTGCCAAATATCCCAGTTCAGAAATAGCACAGCTTCTGTGGTAAAATATAACATCTTTGTTCAAAATGTTTAATAACAAGCATGGCAACAAACATGGCATATGAACAATGCATGTTTAGAAAAATATATCTGCAAATGTATTTTTCAGAATACACTATACATCGACTTAACCTCTACTCGATATTAAACATTTACAAATCAGAAGTGATAGTGTCACGGTAGAAAACAACACGGCCAGTTTCCTTTTGAGTAGTGTCCATTTCAGGATCAGCTTACGTCAGGAGAAAGATGTAGGCAGACATTTGAGTAAAACAGGCAAACGACCTGAGATGTCTTCATGGTATACCTGCTTGCAGCTGTTATTTTTTTAAACCCATGCTTCTTTATTTTCCCTCACCAGTTTCACATAAACAAACCCTCATTTTCCAAACAAATTGTCCAGTAATTAACAAGAGTTTTTCCTTACAAAAGAAATGATATTACTACACCGACAACCTCCAACTTCTTGTTGAAACCTATGAACATTTCTTAATATGACATTCCCAGCGTTGGTTTATATTTGGATGTTTATAATAATGATGTGTCATACATGAACTGAAATGAATGTTCAAATGGTTTCTGCTTCAGTCCTCAAATACAACCCTGACCAGTATCCAGTAGTGATGATACAAGAGTCAAACTAGATACAACCTCTCATTTTACTTCAGAACACAAAATTAATGCCAAAAAAAAGAAATGAAGTAATGTTAAATAATTGAGTAAAAGAGGTATTGAAGTGGAGTCAATTTCCATGTTTGATTAAATTAATCTCAGAGAAGGCGCAGTGGCTGTGTCTCCGTAGCTTAAATAATCCTTAAGTCTTCAGTGCAGACACCGTTTCATTGTGATTCAGTCCGAGTGTCTTTGAGGAGACTGTCCCGCTGAGGGGAGCTGAGAAGAAATTGCAGGGATGCTCAGTATCCCGCTGGATAGCCTCCTTTCCTGGGGTCAGACTCTGCACAGAGACGCTCTCCCTGCCGCACCACAGCCTGGACCACAGAGTCTGGAGTCCTTAGCAGCTGGGTTACATGGTTCTTCTGGACCAGACCCTCCAGGACACTCTGGCATAGTTCCACGACATGCAAAAACATAGAGAGATAGTCTTGTGTAGGAGTTTTGGCTTTGTAATGCATAGCACATATGTGGAATAATTTTTTACCTTCCTGACTGCTGGCACATGTGTAAAAGTCAGTGTGCATAAATCTGAAACTTGGTTGAGATGAGTAATATACAAAGAAACACTTGATTCCCTTTCCCTATTATCAAATCTGATTGCTATGTGTTTTTAACCCTGCTAAGGGGATGTCTAAAACTGTGTAGACCTCCATAGTGTCCAGAGGATGAATCCTTGTGACTCTGGTGATGCTATGGCTTTTCTTTCAGTGCAAGGTCTGATGACCAATTGCCAATTTAGGGAGACTGAAGGCCTCACAGAAAGAAAAGGAAATAAAAAATCAAACACTTTCATGCCCGAGTCATCTTAACGGTCAGAATCCTCGGAGGTGGGCACAGAGGAGGAGTAGCAACAATCTTTCACTCTAGCTTCTTAATCAACCAAAGATGGAGACAGAGTTTTAATTCATTTGAAAACCTGACTCCTAATCTACACCCTAATAAGAAAAATCAAAAAACATTTTTATTTTTTGTTAAATTTCATCCATCTCCCCATCCATTCTATCCGATTTGTCAGTGTTTTTATCTGTTTTGGTGCTCACTTCAATTATAGTGGGTGATTTTAACATCCATGTAGATACTGAAAATGACAGCATCGACACGGCATTTAATCTATTCTCTCAAAATGTAAATGAGACCACTTTTGATCTTACTCTGACATGTGGCACAGAAACTGGACATTTGACTGTATTCCCTGAAAACCCTCTTTTGTCTCATCATTTCTTAATACATTTAAAATTACAATAAGGAATTACACAGTGGGGAAAACGTTTCATTACAGTAGATCGTGGCTGGGGCGATCGTGGCTCAAGAGTTAGGAGTTCGCCTTGTAATTGGAAGGTTGCCGGTTTGAGCCACGACTTGGACAGTCTCGGTCGTTGTGTCCTTGGGCAAGACACTTCACCCGTTGCCTACTGGTGGTGGTCAGAGGGCCCGGTGGCGCTAGTGTCCGGCAGCTTCCCCTCTGTCAGTGCGCCCCAGGGTGGCTGTGGCTACAATGTAGCTTGCCATCACGAATGGGTGGATGACTGGTTGTGTAAAGTGCTTTGGGGTCCTTAGGGACTAGTAAAGCGCTATACAAATACAGGCCATTTACCATTTAGATGTCTTTGTAAAACTGCTGTAATTAAGTTTAATATCTTCAACACCGTGTGCCAACACAACACAGAGCAGATACCTAAACTCTGCTCCCACAGTGGTTGATTATTTTCTTACAAGTGTAACATCCTCACAGCGTACAACTCTAGATAGTGTGGTTCCTCTAAAAAAAGAAAGCATCAGATCACAAGTGCTCGACTCCCTGGTGTAACTCACAAATGCACAATTTAAAGCATGTAACTGTCAGCTGCAGAGGAAATGGCATCTCATTAACAACGAGTTTGTTGCTCTGTTTTGTAAAAAAAAAAGACTGATTGATCTTTCTGAGTTAATTTCAATAATTACTTCCTATAAACCATCGACCTGTCTATTAGGACCCATTAAGACTGCTCAAAGAAGTCTTACCGTTAATTAATGCTTTAATCTCAGATATGATCAGTCTGTCTCTGTTAAGGGGCTGTTAATGGGCTGCATGTGCTGGCAAGTGTCACCTGCTGCTTTCCATCTAATCAGGACCAAATGATGTAGTATTTTGTGTACATTTCAGGACAGCTGTTTTAGTTTAATTTGTCACATTTGATAAATGTGAAAAAAATAGATGTAAAACAGCTAACAGATCATCTGCAGAGGAATTGTTTATTTGAAGAGTTCCAGTCTTTATTCTGAGTTCGTCACAGTACACAAACAGTGCTAGCTTCTGTATAAATGATCCTTTTTATGGCCTGTTTGACCTCAATGCAGCATTTAATACTGATGTCCATAATATTTTATTACAGAGATTATAGTGCACTGTAGGTAGGTAGGGATTCCTCCTTAGACAATAACGTTAATTTTGGTGTTCCACAAGGTTCTGTGCTGGGATCAATTCTGTTTACATCATATAGGCTTCCATTTCATAACATTATGAGAAGGCATAGCATACATTTTCATTGCTATGCACATGATACCCAGCGTTATCTATCCATGAAGCCAGATGAGACACACCACACTGAAGGAATATCTTAGAGACCTAAAGGTCTGGATGACCTCTGGTGCTAAATTCAGATAAAACTGTGGTTACTTGGCCCTAAAAATTTTAGAAACATGGTCTCTGACCAGATACAATGAATGCCATTATCTTGGCCTCTAATTACACTATGAGGAATTTTGGAACAATTTTTGAGCAGGATAAGACCTTCATATATTAAACAGATACATCAATGTCAGGACTCTGTGCAGATCAGTTGAGTTCTTCCATACCAAACTTGCGCATGCATGTCTTTATGGACCCATGCACTGGTGTGCAGTCATGCAGGAACAGGAAGGGGCTATCACTAAACTGCTTCCACAAAGTACTGTTCTCCTGGCAAAATCAAACCCATACTCGTCCATGACAGAGAAGCATGATTCATCACTCCAGAGAACACTTCTTCACTGCTCTAGAGTCCAGTGTTGGCATGCTATATATCACTGCATTCAACACTTTGCCTTGCATTTGGTGATGTAAGGCTTGGATGCAGCTACTCGGCCATGTTAACCCATTTCATGAAGCTCTCTACACGCTGTTCTTGAGCTAATCTAAAGGTCACATGAAGTTTAGAGGTCTGTAGCAACTGACTCTGCAGAAAGTTCGCAACCTCTGTGCACTTTGTGCATCCGGTGACCCTGCTCTGTGGTTTTATGTGACCTACTTCTGAGCTGATGTTGTTCCCAGTCACTTTCACTGTGTTATAATACAACTAACAGTTAACTGTGGAATATTTAGTAGCAAGGAAATTTTACAACTGGACTTGTTGCACAGGTAACATCTTGTCATGGTATCACACTGAAATTCAGTGAGCTCCTGAGAGCCACCCATTCTTTCACAAATGCTTGTTGAAGCAGTCTACATGCCTAGGAGCTGGATTTGATATACCTGTGGCCATGAAAATGATTGAAACTGGAATTTAATGATTTGGATAGGTGAATAAATACTATTGGCAGTATAGTGTAGGGCTGCTTTCTTGCATTTCAACAACATTTGTAATATAACATCCTGTCTCAGGGTGAACTCTTCAGTGGAACCAACTCTGTGTTTGGATTCATGAAACAGAAAACTTCTGTACTTCTAAGATTAGGCTTAAAATTTTCCATTTTGATAAAGCTTATAGTTACGCTGTAATAGCCCTGGGCTGCTGAGGGCTTCCCACAATGAATGGAGGTTTTCTTGTTCACTTACTTCTACACCACTCTGCATTTAATCATTAGTTATTATTAATCTACTGGCTCTCTTTCATAGTGTGTCTTTTGCCCAGCCTTGCTCCCCTCACCCCAAACCAGTCACAGCAGATGGCTGTCCCTCCCTGAGTCGGGCTCTCCTGCATGTTTCTTCCTGTTAAAAGGCAGATTTTTCATCCAGCTGTCACTAAGTGCTTGGCCATAGAGGGTTGTCAGATTGTTGGGAGTTTTTCTGTATTATTGTGGGATCTTTACCTATAATATAAAGCACCTTGAGGAGGCTGTTTTTGTTTTTTGGCACTTTATTTAAAAAATGATTTGATAAATGTAATTGAAATGAATTGTTTTCACTTTTTTAAGGCTAAAAAACCTTTTTTTAAAGGAGTGCCATGAAAATCAGTACACACGTTCCTACATGAGGAGGATTTGTTATAGCTCTAGTGACCCTTGTGTTTTGAACTTTGAACTGTTTTTCTAGTCAAAGATTCATTCTTTATACTATACTTTTACTACATACTATATACTTATACTATACTACATTCTATTATACTTGCCACTACACTCAGGTAAGTAGCCAAATGCTGCACTCTAAAACAATAAATAACTATTGTAAACAGTATACCATCTAAGTATGAGCACAGCAAATTCATTCTCCAAAATATGCATAAACATATTGCGGTGGGGTGTGGTTTGTGACTAAGCTGCAGAGGAGGGGTGGAGCAGTGGGTTCAGGGTGTATTGTCAAGGGAGGCTGAGTCACACACCTGACCTCATCATCTTATCACGCGTCCCCTATTAAAGATGTTGTTGAGACTTGAGGAGGAGGCTGTGTGTGCTACAGAAGCAGGACAGCTGGAAAGCTGCAACTTGGAAAACTGGTCAATAAAAGAGGTTTAAAAACTGCAACGCTGCTGTCGTCGGATCCTCGTTGTCACACATATTTTTGTACTTTTGTGCTTGATCCCGTTTTAACATTTCAGGTGTTTTCACAGCAATTTTTATAGTTATAGTACACTACTGGTCACATGCATGATACATTCATACATGCACATTCTTTGCTTATGATACAACTGTAATACTGCTAAGCTATTTTGCTGTCTGTGTGACCCACCTTTTCAAAGCCCTGCTCCACTACTGTCATATTTGGGTTAAGTTGATTGTGAAGTCGTGGCTCTGTCACGGCTTTCTTTAGGTCATAGTTGAAAAACAAGGAGTTGAGGATGACCTGTTTTTAGGTAAGAAAAATGACAACATGTATGTGAGGTTTCACATACCCAAATCAACATGAGGGTGATGCATTTGAATGAATTAGACTTACTAATGCTGTGGCTGTGGTGATTTTTGTGCCCCCGGATGCTCCTACAACCATCTTCACTTGGTTTTCTTTGTCAAATATGATAGTAGGACACATGGAAGACAGCGGCCTTTTGCCTGGAAACAGATTGTAAAAAGGAGGTGGATTTTATTCCCTGATAGTTTTAGCAAAGTCATGCTGAATGTCAACAACTCAGCTCAATCACATCATATTCTATTTGAGATGCCACAACAAGCCGTGACCCACAGACCCACAGAGTGAGAGAAGAGATTAGCTTATTGTATGGCAGCAAAACTGGGATGAGTAAAAGGCCCTCCTCTGAGTCATCCTAACCAGAGGAAGAATCTAGTAACACACCTATCTTTGAAAAACATGAGGCTTAATTTAGCAAACACTGATATCCATCAACACTGACTAAAGGTCACTGCCTCACAGGAGATTAGAGAAGTACAAGTGTGATAACTCAATTCAGCCACACCTGGTTGAATGAAGTTGTTGGGCGAAGGGGGGATTCCAAACCCATTGGTCATGTATGGAGAGCTGAAGTCATCCATTTCATCATTAAAAATGATCCCGGTAGATCGAGACATGACTTTTGAACCAAAGCTGGGGAAATAAAACCATTTTTTTTAAACCTTCACTCAGTGCGCTACATTGTAGGGAAGACTGTTAATTTACATGCATGGCTTTTGAGAGGCACATTTACTGACTTGATGTCAGCCTTGTCAGAGAAACTCACTATAGATTGATGGTGCTGGTTGCTGCCACAGCACTTCCATCCTCAGCAATGACTGACAGATGAGCTGTCCCGTGGTTGTCTGGAACAAAATACTCAGGCTCATAGTAGCTGTCTGGGTGGGTCGTGTCATCTGTAATTTTGCTCCTTATGCCATCAGCAAAGTAGTCTGAGGTCATGTTTTGGATTAGCTGAAAAGAGCAAAACAAGTCAGTTGAAGAGTAATCCCATTAAAGAGTTTCCAGGAGACAATTTTATGGCCACAGTGAGAAAAATTATGCTGTAAATGCTCAACAAAAGAATAAAGAGGATTATAGCATGAGCCCTTACATCAGTAATGTTGAGATACCGAGGGTCCCCCAGTCTGCTCCTCTTGGCGTAAGCAAAACGAAAAGCCTCTACAATTCGATGGTACGTCAGAGTTTTCTTCTCTGCTGTAGAGACGCTTGTGTCTGAGAAGTTGTACCCTGCAATATATCCACAGGAAAAATACATCTGGAGCGAATGACAGTCAGATGACAAATTTACTGGCCTGATCTGATCTTCTCTGTTATTGTGCTAAAAGTCAGTGGCATGTTATTAAAAACTGCAATACAAATAGAGTAAACGTGCAGGCACGCACCCCTCCAACTTCATATATGAACACATTCAGTGCTCAATTTAAATGAATGATGCCACTTTTATTTTGAAGCATGGCTTAATGATTCTCTGCCTGAGCAGATGGAGTGTTGATGGTAAATTAAATTTGGCAGGCAGAACTAAGCAGCAGCTCAGTTTTCTACTTCCAAAGAAGGGAGAGAAACATTCCAGAGACAACCCGGGGAAACCTGACATCCTCTCTTCTGCATGGCTGCACAAACACTCAGCCAGGCTGCTCACCATCCACTATGTTGAGTATGAGTGCCAGCACAGGGCCACTGGAGGGGGCATCTGGGACATGTATGGTGTATTCCCCGACGTGCAGCTTCAGAGGGTTCTCATTCAGCACGGGCTGGTACTCCAACAAATCTTCCAGGGTGATGATACCACCTGGAACCAGTACAGAAGTGTCGTGGTGAATTCAATAGGAGGAGTAACAACTGAAGCATCTGAAGACAACAGCGGATGAGGATACAGCAGAGCACCTGCCGCCTGGATGTCCTCAACGATGCTCTGTGCCATCGTGCCGTTATAAAACACATCAGGCCCCTCTTCTGCTATTCTTTGGTATGTTTCAGCCAGCTTTGGGAATCTAACAATATCATTCTCCTTCAGGATGTTTTTCTGAGAATCACAAAACACCTCGCTGAGAGAGGGAAGAAAAGAAAACATGTATTAAAGAATATTAAAGCAGAAATTGAAACCTTTAAAAAGAACTGCTGTGGTAAACAGCAATGCACCCGATTATCAGAGCAAGATAAGGGTGCAGAAATGAAACACAGACACCACCGAGTAATATCTGAATAATTCTCACAAAGTGGTTTTTATATATATATATATATATATATATATATATATATACAGTGTTGGGAAGGTTACTTTTAAAATGTATTCCATTACAGAATACTGAATACATGCCCCAAAATGTATTCTGTAACGTATTCCGTTACGTTACTCAATGAGAGTAACGTATTCTGAATACTTTGGATTACTTAATATATTATCATGCTGTTTACAACTACATGAATGTCCTATTGCTGTGATTTATTACTGTTACTGAAGGTCCGCGGCACCGAAACGTAGTAAAGGGACCTCTGGCTAATACGTCCGGTTCCCTGTCGGGCTGGTAGCCGAAAACTAGCTTTACTTTGTTGTCTGGGTCAACTTTGCTTGCGGGAGACAGAGAGAGGCGTTGAAAGGCTGCTCCAACGGAACTTATTTTTTCCGGAGGAAAACACGAACACAGTGTACAGTTGAGTCTTAATAGCTTACTTACAGCTGGGCTCGTCAGGCACTCTTCTTGGCTGCAGTGGTTATTATTATATTTACATGCTTCCAGCTCCCGTTTTTGCTCCGTGACAGCTCGGACTTTTCCTTTCTCTCCCTCCCTCGCTCACAGACACATAACGGGTATGGCAGTCCATTCTCCCTGCAGCACGGACTACACTGCCCATCAGGCTACATGCTTTAGAGCTATGCCTGTAGCATTCTGCCTTTTAGCTTAGCACAACAACAACAACAAAAAAGCGCTCTCTCACCCAGGAAACACGCAGAGAGAGAGCGTCACCCTGTAACCATGGCAACCGTAACGCTGCCGCCTGGAACAACACAACGTAGCTGTCAAACAAACCCAAATAATCCTGACCCGCGACAATATGAAACAGGGAAGTACCGCCGTGTAATCCATTTATTTCACCAAAGTAACTGTATTCTGAATACCACCTTTTTTAAACGGTAACTGTAACGGAATACAGTTACTCATATTTTGTATTCTGAATACGTAACGGCGGTACATGTATTCCGTTACTCCCAACACTGTATATATATATATATATATATATATATATATATATATATATATATATATATATATATATATATATATATATATATATATAAAGGCATTGTTTGACACGGAACACAGTTATTATAGATATTTCATTTCTCTCTAACATTTTGATTCATTTCGATTTTGGTACCTCTGTCATTTCTGCTAAAGCACGCCTGTTATGCTCATTTCCATGTTCTTATTCTTGGACTCTCTAAAGTAGCTTTGCATGATTCACATACACCCTGGACAGAACTAAGAAAAATGAAAAGCCAGTCTGTGGGAGGGCTAACACAGAAAGACAGACAAGCATTCACACCTACGGGCAACTTAGCATCAGCAATTAACCTATCCCTACTAACTGCATGTCTTTTGACTTTGTGAGGAAGCTGGAATACCCACAGAGAACATGCAAGCTGCCAGATGGTGGATTTGAAGGTAGGACCTACATCTATGGAGCTCATTAATTCAATCTAGTTCATTTAATCTACAAGCAATGAGTTATGCTTTTAGAAGAATTTATGTGTTGAAAATGTTTCTGAAATCTTGTAAGCCACTGGCTGAGACTCTAGGAAGACTTTGTTTTTATTTCAGTGAAATAAACAGGGTCAGCCATTTATTTGGCTCGGTGTCTGGGGTAATGATGAGGCATTTATCATTAGATGTGCTGCTGGGTGGGTTGCTTTACCTCCAGCAGCAGCAGATTCAGACAACTGTTTTCCCCTGTTTCTGGTTTGATGCTGAACTAAGCTAAGATAATCTACTACAACATTGTATTAGGCGACTGGCTGTAGCTTAATACATGCTGGCATAAGCATAGTATGTTTTTCTCCTCTAACTCATAGTAAGAGTGAACATATTTCCCCAAATATCTATTTCTTTCGGTTTACAGTGTATTATTAAGTATTCAGATATGAGGATATCACCCTCACCACATGTTGGCGTCTCCTTGAATGGAATCCTTGCTTTTGAAGATTGCATGAGCCAGGGCTTTTCCAATCGGAAATCCGTCACGAGCCAAGGCAATGCTGGGCTCAAACAGCTCCTTCCATGGCAGCCGGCCATGCCTTTTGTGTGCCATCTCATAACCGCGGATCTCTCCCGGAATGGCTATGGACAGTCCACCTGTCACGCAGAAACAGCAGTACCACTGATTTGAATTTCACAAGCTCTCTCTTTCTACCCATTCTCTGAGGGAGGGACCACCGTGCTAAGAGACATCAAGATAGTGCGAGATATCTATCGATAAAGAGTTCTCATCCCAGAGCTTTTAAACAGGGGCAAAGGAAGGTGTAATAAGGTTGTTAAGAATGTGAGAACATCTGACAAGAGCTCGATGGACTCTAAATCCCTGTTTGATCTTGGGTAGCATCAACAACCTTAGAGAATTAAATGAAATCTGGTCTACATTTGGCCAATCAGCGCCCAGGAAATACTCCAGCAGAGCACAGCAAGGTGCTACCTGTGCGAGAAAGCTTAGTGTTGTTCCCAAACATGTCTTCAGTGGCGTTCATGGGTGCAGTCTCCCTCGCATCGATGGTTTCCACCTTTCCTGTTGAGTAGAAAACGAGGACTGATTGATCGGTGTCTCCTTGGATGTCTGTGCTGGCAATTTCTAACTAATGAGGCACGCTCACCTGTGGAAGCGTTATAGATGACAAAGAAGAGCCCTCCTCCGATGCCCATGCTGTGAGCGTTCAAAAGGCCAACGCACAGCAAGGCAGCGATGGAAGCATCCACAGCAGAGCCGTTTTTCTTCAGAATGTCCCTGGAAACAAGAGAATACACTTAACAGCTAAGACGCGGACAGAAGAGCACGGCATCTGCTATATGTCGTCTTACCTCCCCACTTCCGAGCACTTTCCAGCATCAGCAGCCACGGCGGCCTTTGAGTAGAAGTGGTCTGAAGTGGGAGGTGTGTTTTTCTTCCCCAAACCCATGAACACCCCCAGGAACAGGCTCACTGCAGCCACCAGAAGGACCACCAGACCAGCAATCAGGGACTTCCCAACCATTTCTCTGCCGAGGGGGGGAGGGGGAAATCAGCACACCTCGGAAAGACACCGGATTCTTCAGCTCAGAAGCAACAGTCTTCTCCTCCAGACATCGCCTATCATTATTTTTTAATTGGGAACCAAACATTTACATACGTTTAACAATCTGAAGCAAAAAGAACACCACATTTTTATTTCACTCACCTTTGGTTTGTTTGTTTCACAGACTCATTGGAAATGTTGGACAGAACAGAAGGAATGAGCTGACTCTGACTGAGCCTTAGCAGTAATGACAGTGTGTTTTATATAACTAACTAAAGTCTCCGCTGATGTGTGCTGTGTCATCTTGGTTTGTAGGTGTGACTTCGCTCGGGTGTCACACTGTGATTCTGATGAGCAGTCCTTTCATATGAGCCATGCTGGGTTTTTTTTTTTTTTAGTGAGAAGAAGAAAAATAAATGTGTATATATATGGAGAGAGAGAAAAAAAGGCATAGAGGAAGATGAGAGGTGGAAAACAATCACCATCAAAGCTTTCTGGAGTGCCTACTGTGTGTGTGTGTGTTAGCTCTTGGGGATGTTGGAAGAAAAACAATACGGTTTTTGACATTCTGACAGAAAAAAAAAACACATTTGCAAACATCCACATTCAATTCTTTAAAAAAAATCTGAATTTGGGTGCTGCAATCTATTATTTTCATCATATTTCTCTCTCCAGACAACAGCTGCTCTTCCCATCATTCATCACTTTGGAGTGAAGCTCTCAAGTTTGTCTTTCTGGTGCTCTATAACCTTCCATTTCACTCGGATATCAATCTGCCAGGTTTGCCAAAGTGAAGGTGAGAGTGATCTGTTTACAGATGCAAGCAGCATTCAGCTCTGACTCGGGGCTCTGTGTGATTGGCTCGGCCGGCAGCGTTGCCATGCTCAGTAACCGTGTCACATTCTATTTGGCTTTTTCTGCAGGCGTCCTCAGACCGATTAAGATGCCTTCGCCTTCGCCCGGGAGCACAGGTCCAAGCTGGCAGCGTCGGTGACGGTAGCTGCTGAACAGCAAATACCCTTCTGTGGTACCTCGGCTAATCCAGCGTGCACTCCTGTTGCTGGGCCACACTGATAAAGCGCTGTCAAAGGAGCCTGTGGTCTGCTGCTGCTGCTGCTGCTATGATTGTCTCTAAATCTAATTACTATATCCTGTTCTGGATCTCCCATGTTCAGAGCCACCCCAAGAGAGGGGGGTTTGTTCAGCAGGCAGAGCTGATTTATAGCAGAAGAGAGCAATTACATTTCTGTTTAGTTACAGATCACAGAGGCCTTGCTTCCTTCAGTTTTAATGCAAACGGCGCTGTCACTGCACCGGGGTTGTTGTGTGAAATATCAGCTGGAGCTCTTTTCATATTTTTATCCGTCAGCTTAGAGGCTTATAGGTTTCGTTCTGACTTTGCTGGGAGGGATGCACTAACACTACCCACCATGTTTCCCTCCAGTTGTTTTTTGTACAATAAAGAGGGAGGCTTGTTTATTCCTGTATACGCAGCAGCAGATCTGATGACACGCTGCTGTTGTTCCTCGGCGACAGGTGAAACGCAGCCTGCAAAAACACTGAGAGCAGAAAGGTGATGTAATGTGTTTTTATGGGCGGCTGCGGTCCTTTTAATGATAGGGACGCCACAGACAGACTCCGGGATGTGTGCTGCAATTAGGAGTTGGTAGCTAAGCTGCTTCTGTTATAGCAGCACTGTACAAATGAGGGAGAACAGAGGCCACCCAAGCTTTTTTTGTTTGCAACCTCTTACAGTGTAAGTTGTACATGATCGGGTCAAATTTAAGACAGTGCGCAGTGTTGGGGGGGGGGGATTTTTGACTGATTTTGTGAGTTATAGGCCAAGGGGTACAATTTGAAGTGAGGGTATCGCTGCTAGGTGGAGAGCGAAACTGAAGGCCACAGCCACTACTTTAATATGCCCACACAACAACAGTGAAACCTGATGGGTGATTTGTGCACAAATTAAGAGAACTGGAGTTACATTTTTTCTACACCAGCTGTTTTTGGATATATGTATGAGGACAGGGAGCATAGGGTGAGGTGTGCAATAAGACTGAAAGATGGGTTCAAGGTGGGAGTGAGAATCGACTCTAAGACACTTCTTGTTTGGAGCGCTGATGGGCAGGCTGATAGATGAGGTCAGGCAGGAGTCTAAATGGACTGTGATGTTTGCAGACAGCTTTGTGATCTGTAGCGAGAGCAGGGAACAGGTGCAAGAGAGCCTGGAGACGTGGAGGTATACTCTGGAGAAAAGAGGAAGGAAGTTCAGCAGAAGCAAGAAAGAATACATTTGTGTGCATGTGAGGGAGACGAGTGTAACAGTGAAGCTGCAAGGAGTAAGGATTATGAAGGTGGATGAGTTTAAATACCTGGGATCAACCATTCAAAAGCAACGGACAGTGCACAAGAGAGGGGAAGAAGAGAGTGCAGGTAGGGTGGAGATTAGTGACAAGGGTGATATGCGACAGAAGAACAGCAGCAAGCATGAAAGGGAAACTATACAAGATGGTAGTGAGACCTGCTATGATCTTTGGTTTGGAGACAGTGGCACTGACAAAAAGAGAGAAGGCAAAGCTGAAGATGCTGAAGATTTTTTGGGGTGTGACGAAAACGGATGGGATTAGAATATCAGAGAGAGAGCTCAGGCTGAGCAGCTTGGAGATAAAGTCAGAGAGGCAAGGCTGAGATGGCTTGGACTTGTGCAAAGGAGGGATAGTGAATATATTGGACAAAGTATGTCCAAGATGGAGCTGTCAGGCAAGAGGAAAAGAGAGAAACCACAAAGAAGTGAAGGACATGCAGAGGGTTGGTGTGACAGAGGACGATGCTGGGGATAGGGCGAGATGGAAGCTAATGTTCACTGTGGTGATCTATAGGAGAAGAGGCCAGAAGAAGAAGAAGTTGCTTATTAAATATGAGTCATCATAATATAATTAGATGTGACAGTAGTAAATGGCCACAATAGAACATTACTATTGAGCCTACACGGATTCAACAAGCAGAACAAAAGCAATGGTCTCAGTTTGCCAACCCCAGAAAACTGTCTCACTTCAACACTGGTTGCTACTCAGAGTCAGCATCCTAACCACTAAGCTGCTTGGGGGCAAGCAAATTACATCACCGTTTCACTGTTATCCTCTTGTGCTGCATGATTTCTTTGCTATTTTGACCATCACCTGTTTTTTTTTTTTACTATTTCATTTGTCATGCTGCATCATGTTGATATTAATTAGGCTGCACTTCATGAACATCTTCAGCTAGAACAGTTATAGATTAACGTGCTTTGGTTTGTCAAGACAGAAAAGGACAACAAATACTGAATATTACAATAAGAAAATTCCCCATATTGTAGATAATGGGTTGATGCAAAGCTTAGAAGAGCTTTAAAATAGTAAGAACAAATTTATGTATGTGTACTCACTAAATTTGTCCCATTAGACCCTCTCTGCCTGTTAAATGTGAGTCTCTTTCAAACCCTTTCTGTTCAGCTCTAAGAGCGATAAACCCGCTGACACTGTGAAGCTGCAATCACACAGGATATAATAAAGCTGACAGAGTAGTGCTCCCCGCGATATGTAAATTGAACAGAATCTGTAAAAGCGGTGCATCTTAATCATCACTAGACCCCACCAAAAGTTGGCCACTGGGTTAAGAATCTTTTTTTTTAATGTTCATTAACTGTTTCTAGGTGCAGATTTAATTCTCTTGTCACAAAAACTTTGCAAACCTGAAACAGGAAAGCAGAATGACCATTTCATTTAGAGCAAGCTGTTCAATTGGGTCGCTTTACCAGCATTGCTCCGAGAGTCAAGGATCTGACAAAACAAGTCAGTGCCGTGAGGATGCTGCATTAAATTAGGGGCACCGGTCAATCATAATTACAACCTCTAGAAAAATGTGCAGCTGGGCCGGTCCACAGCCTGGGAAAATAATTATTAGAGAACAGATCACAGCGCTGTGCTCTCCACTAAACAAGAGTGAGCCTGAATCATGCCAGCAAATAAGGTCAAGTCAGGATCAAAGTCCTTAAAGCCACAATGATGGGAGCTGGGCTAGAAATAGAATAGGTGTGGATGGGGGGTGAAATAACTGAGAGCTATCTATTATGTCGCTGGCTGCACCTCAGGGGCCCCCCATTCACCGACCTCCGTGGAAATAAATAAAGAGAGATGGCAATGTGACAGAAATACGGGATGTGGATGTTTTTCAGTGAATTCAGTGACTTAGTCAAGCTGTGATTGATGCAAACTGGAGCTGACAGCTCATGCAAAGGCCGAAAAACAACAAGACTGCCAAAAGAGAAATTTCAGATTTATACCGGGGCCCATGGCGAAGCACGTATTTGAGCAGCTGGAGCTAAAAGACAAACTTTCAGGTCTTCTGGGGGATAAACCGAAGACCCCCCCTAAGAGAAGAAAAAATCAAACTGAAAGTGGCACATTCAGAGCATTTTTTTTTAAAAAAATTCCCTTTCTTTCAACCATTCTTTTGCCTACATTGGTCTCACAGTTTCCTCACGTGCTGCATATTCTTATGATTTAATTCCCTTTTTTGCAGCTGCACGGGGAGGAGAGGGAGGGGGGCTGAGAGGGGTTTATGGCTGGGAGGAGAGACGCGCAGCAGGCACCAGATGCTGCGATTGGTCGGACTCTCCACGTTGCACAAATCTAAACAGCAGCGTAAAAGCAGACACGACCGGAGGATGAAGCAGCCTGAGCATCTTCATCATCATCTGAGCTTGGCGCACGTAGCGCACGGTGGCGGCGACGGAGAGGAAAAACAAAGCGAGATATACTAGCGCGTGACGGGTGCACGAGGCAACGATGATCGTTTAGAGCGTTCTAAGATATTATGTGGCTCTGCAGCGGATCCCCAGCCATCTGACAGCCAGTCGCAGAGCCAGACAACACGGCGCTGTTGTATTTTTTTCCCTCTACCATCCACTTAGGAGCATCTGCTGGAAACGGAAAACTGGAGCTCATCATGGGATTGTCCTTTTGGTAGTGGTGCTGTCTGACTGTGTCAAAAAAAGAGAAAGAAACAAGCCAACAAACAACAACAATACCATGGGCTCCAGACTGAGCAGGCAGAGCAGCCTGGACAACGAGAATTTCTCCAAAAAGCGACGCAAGCTCCTGAACAGCGCCGGAGAGAGCGAGAGGGGAAGTCGGGGCGGCGGGGACTTTCTGTTTGCGCTGATGCTCAAATCAGACAAACTGCCTGGGATGCTGCGAAGGACTAACCACAGCCCGTACATGAGGAGAGTGGCGTGGATCAAAGAGATCCAGAAGCTGCTCCGTGACCGCAGGATAGACCAGGCGACCGACGTGCTCAAATTACTGAGGAAGGTAAGGAAGGAACCTGCACAGTGCACGGTGAAGTCGAACGTTGTTTGCAAACAGCAGCGCTGCCCTAAAGCCTGCTGTGGTGCTGATGCGGTTATGCATTGTTTTCCCATCTCACAGAGACCGATGAGGGACTGTGTACGTGCGTGAGTGTAGTCTTTTGCATGCATATCCAAAATGTAGCGGTGCCACAGGTGCACTGTAGTGTTCTCCTGCAGTGTCTGCAACGGCCTCTGACCTCTGACCTAGGCCCACATTATTCGTTCATTTCCCTTTGCTGTTACTATACGCGTGTGTGGGCTCACTCCTTTGGCCGCTTCCTCCTGAAGCATTTGTTTTTTATGGAAAGTAGGCCACTGGCAGAGCACTGTACCTGTGACACAGTGTTTCAGTGGCAGACACAGCACGTGACTCCCCACTCTCTCTCACTGTGGCTAAACGTGCTCAGTGTTGACATTAGATTTGAAAGGATTACCTACCCACCGAATGAGGAAATGTTCAAACTCCACACTGTGTCATTGCATTATCTCAAATTTGATTTTCTCCTGATGGGTCTGGATATTTCCTGAAATGCAGAGCACAAATAAATCTCCACCCCTCTCTGCATCTGTCCTTGTTTCCCTTCCTTTCTAAAGCCAGAGTTTCACCTTTTCCTTAGGCTGTTCTAATGTGCCCATTAGAGCGACCTAGCACCTCCATCACTCCCCACTCTTAATGTCTCTCTCTCACTGTAATGGCCTGTGCTCCAGCAGCAACAATGAGAGCCCTGGAGTCCTGTGTTCACCAATACAAAATATTATTCCACTCCAAAAGGCTTTATTAACTCTTACCTAAAGAAATGAAAATCTAGGCCACTGTCATTGCTTTCCTTATTTATTTATTTTTTTAAATATTCTATTGTGTGCGTGTGTGTGTGTGTGTGTGCCTATAATCATGTGAAGATTTGGTATTTTTGTCATTTTAAAATGAGTTGAGGAAACTAAATCAATTACCTTTAAAATGCATCATCATAAAGCTATGAATATATTCACTGTGATGATTTGATGTAGTTTTTGCAACATTAAGTAGGACAAGTTTTGTACACATGACCTCAAATGTCCTACACTCCACCATACTGGATCTTAATCAAAGGGCTTCTTTAAAGCCTCTTCTCGCCTGCTTTAGCAAATGTGTAAAACACTCGTGAAAGGACATGTGGACACATCAAAGATACAGCAATATCCTAAGTGATCTAATTTGTTTGCTTGCCCTTAGGGCTTTCCTCTGTCTTTTAGCTGCCGACCAGTCCGGTGTTAATTACTCTGAAGCCTTGACACAGGAGAGAGCGGAACCTCCTTAATCAAGCCAAGGAGATAAACTGGCCTGGCTGGGCTCCATGACAGCCACATCACAGGGGACGGGAGGCTCACTTTCCCCTAAATGAGCTCTACTTTTATTAAATGATCCTCACTTTATCCTTTTTTTTTCTTGGAGCATTTGCAGGGAAGAAGATATCAGCGAGATTCTGTTCTCAGAATTAGCGGTGGAGTTAATTGGTGTGTAACAGCGAGCTCTGCCGCAGATAGGAAAGAGATCTGAGCTTCATTGCAGATATGAGGATGGATCCATGGCTTGGTTTCACACTCGCACGTGACAGTTGATCAGGCATGAACACTGAAGGGAGATATTTTTACACCTCCTCTTTCTTAGAAGTCTTTCTTAGAAGAGCAAAAGCAGCTTCTCCTGTGCTTTGGGTTCAGTCTGTGTTTACTGCCACCCTTGTTAGAAGGACTGCCGGGAACGTGGAGCTGCCAAGCCTCCCACTTCAACTGTCCTTTACAATCAATGCAGATTGTGTTTGAGGAAGGAAAAAAAAAGCGGATGTGTCTGAATGTGTGTGCGCGCGCGCAGGTGTGTGCGTACCGTATGTAGTGTCTCAAAGGCTTTCTTTTCTCATTAAACTTGCATGGGCTGCACAAGTGCTCGCCATCATAGATTGGCTCATTAGGACCTTGAGGATGGACATGTGGATGAAGGCGAGTTGGTACGGTTCAGCGCGCACAGCAGCACCGCTGACTGCTGCTTGTCTCATCACTCTCGAAAGGTCATCTGACGTCTCCTCTTTTTAGTTGGTTTGATTTGTTTTTTTCGCCGCAGATCCTATCGGATTCATCATAACTGCGTGCAAGCTGCCGTGACAGCTGCCAGTTCTGACCTCTTTGCAGATGTATTTACGTGCAGCACAAATGAAATGTATTCAAACTCCAACATATTGAAGTGCCACGGCAAGAAGAGAATTATAAATGAGGAAAAATAGAGACACTGAGATATTAAGTGCAATTGAAAGTTGTTGGGTTGAGTTGTTTTTTCCCCAAGTTTTAAACGACCAATGAAAGTAGAGCATGTAGAAATCAGAGGTTTGATCTGAGGTATTAACATGAGGTCAGAGAGAGTCAGGCGTGGGTTGCTTTGTGCAAACAGTATGCACTATGGCATGTCAAGATAAGTGCCACCGAGGGGTGATATGTTCAAACACAGCCTCTCCCCAGTGACTCACCCCCACCTACATTTCACTTTGCTACTGTAGATGAAAACGCAGCCCGTCTTCTTTAATGAATATTTAAAACAAAACGCTTCTTTTATCGTTCCATTAGGAGTCACGATGCCCTTGACACAGTAGGGACCTGTTTGTCGGTCTAAGTCTACATTCTTAGACCCCTAATTGTGTATTTCTGCAACTGCATCTTGCTGGGTTTGTGATTCTTTTTTGTTATCTTGTCTTCTTTGGTAGGATCTGGGTTTAGAAGGCACATCGCTCAACGACATCTTGTACAAAAACGCTGCCTTCCTCAATCTAGTGGATCCCATCTCACACGAGCTGCTACTCAGCCTGGCTCGAGAGATGCAGTGTCCTAAGAAGGTCAGGTTTCTTTCCCTTTTTTTGCATGTGTGTGTGTCCCTGACAAGCTTGGTGTTAGCGCTCTGCAAAGGAAAGCTTTCTCCTAAAAACATTTCCCTTATGAATTCCTTTTGTGAAGCGCTGTCTACTTAAGAAAATCTCATCCGAGGATGTTATTGACATTCCTACAGACAGATGCTCGAAAGAAATCCTGCCAACACATGTTACTCTCGAGGAGCTAGAAATAGCTGCTCAGTAAGAATCCTGGAAAACCGCTTAATGCAGTTTGTTAAATTTTTCATACCTGAAACTCATAAAGCCGGAGTGACCTGACAGTGCTGGCAAAATTTGGAATAAATCAAAATAGCACCTTGAAACAGAATAAGGCTGAATTTTATGCACAGATGGGAATGTGTGATTCAGCCTGTCTGAAAAATCAAAGATGAAAACTGAATTATTGTTATTGTTATTTTTATGTAGGCAGTGGTCACCAGGAGCCACAGCATGATTAATACATTGAAATTATCTGGGTTTATCAGTAGCTGTTGTATCTCACCTCTCCTCACTACTTCCTGTGTTTTGCTTCCCAGTGCATGCTGCATGTGATTAGATTTTCTTGCTCCAGCAAGTCAGGTAAATTGTGTTTTGTTCAGGAGTAGCTCAAGGCTTCAAGAGTAATAATAAACCATGTTTTTTCTGCTCAGGTGAAATATGGTGGAGCTACAGATTGATAAGTTTAAAAAAAAAAAAAGAATCGAGGCAACTTGGCAGGATTTAAAGCCTTGAGAGATATAAAGAGCTGCAAAGAACTGTTTTTCTCTTTTACTTCCACAGGCAGAAAAAGCTGCTGCCTTAGTACTATTACTCTCATGCTCTGTGTTCCTTTATCAGCACTCTTTCTGTGCTCGTCTACAGGATGCAGACACCATAAAGTCTTCTGATAAGATTTGCAGACAGCTGATCTATCACCTGACCCCACACTCAAAGTGGTTGAGGCAGAGCATGTCCAGACGGAAATCCCAGGCCTGGTAAGCCCTTCTGTCCAGACATTCAGTCTGTAATAAATCAGCCGCCGCACACACAACAGAGAACAGGGCTCGGCTCCATGTCGAGCAGTAGAGATTTTCATCTTTGTACCCGACACTGAAATAGGACGGAACTGGCCACGGGCTGACCTGATAGAAACGTTAAGGATAACCACAGCTGTCAATCATATCTGAGAGCAGTGCAGTGGATTTGCATCGCTACTGGCTTTTCGCTCTTCAAAAGTGGCAGCAAACGTGTCCATCTGTGTGCCAAAAAAAGCTGGGAGGGTTGTGCTAAAATGTAATTGTAGCCATTTTCATGAAAAAGTACATTGCTTTTGATGTGCAAATGATGAATAGAGAATTAGGTTGCGCACAAATAGGCTTTTTGTGTGTCTAGGTGTTGCTTGGTAATCCTATTCATGAACAGAAAAAGCCTATCATAATTGTTTCTCGTGTAATTGCTTATTCTACATCTGGCTACACACTGCAAATAATGGATTAATTTTAAAGAGATGAAAACAATCTGAGAGCTGAAAACGAGACGATGTGAGCTCAGCGAGATCAGACGGGTTTATTGCGAGTCATTCGGAGGTGACACGCAAAAACTGGAAGAAAAGCTTATGTAGATCAAACATTTCACTGTTGAGCTGCACAAGCAGGTCTTTGTTGTCCTCGTGGACATTTATTTCAGCTTGGAAGAGGAAAAAAACACGACTTTACTGAAACTGACAGCTTCTCTGAAAATGTGTGGAATCATACAGTCGCTAAATTCCGATAGCTAAATGCTCTTTTTCACTTAGTCGTGTTGTTGGCTTTGTAAACCTGCAGTGAGACGGTCTGACGCTGGCTGAGACAGCAGGAGCAACATGAATCATTAAAACAAGAAATCCACCCTAAAACAGAATATTAATACAGCAGGTGTTGTGAGCTCTGACAGCTTCGCTTGCTGTTGTGTTCATGAACAAATACCTGTCAAGGCTAGAAAGAGATGAGACAGGTCCAGTCTGCTGCTGACTGTGAAAAGGCAGCTCACCTCCCGAACTTAAGTTTTTGGAGACAGCCTACTTTTTCCAGTTAAGAGCTTAACTGATCATTTTATTTCTGATTCAAATATTCATAAGGTCATTTAGTGTAACTTGTATTGCCTCTTGGGAACTCTACTAGTAGTTTAGCTTAGCAATTAGCTTAGCCTGCTACCTGCTAACTACTAAATAACTACTAAAATTAGGCACAAAGCTTGACTTTGTTAGGTATATTTGGGGCATCTGTTAGCATCTGTGAAGCTCACAAAAATCAAACCATATAATTTACTTTTTCTCTAAGATATAAAGTAAAAAGTGACTTAACCTCCATAGACACGCTTCTTCAATTTTTAACACTATTGTATAAACAAAGCCTAGTACAAAAAAAATTATGTGCACTGTGAACAAGGGCTGTCCACCACTCAGCTGTAATACAACCACAGGAAAAAAATGTGTATTCCCCAAGTAAATTGCAACTGGTTGCTGGCTGTCGCTGGATAAGATCAGTTGCAAAGATGGTCATGCACCAAAACCCTTCAGCAACCACTCACCCGCAGGTCAGGGAATAAATATTCTTTCCCTTATGACTAGTGGTTGCTAAATGGTTGCAATCCAGTCTCTAGGCCTTTGTGACCAGGGACAATCACATGTCTACAAAGCCTTAGTAGCTAATTTGCTTTCGTTGAGAACTATAAGATGGTGAATTCTTATAAAACTTAAAGCTTGTGAATATTTTTTACAGTATCTAAAGTATGTATTGTACTGTGTGGCATAATTTTGTGCTTGTGTTGTAATTACTTGCCTTGTAGGTACAGAAAATATATATTATTACATTATTATTGTGGCCAGAAGAAGAAAGTAGTGTTTTTAGGGAATGGCAGCTTTGAGTGACAGCTGGGTGCTGTATCCTCTTGTTCAGACTTCAGTCACATGAAAGAGTCGACTTTGGTTTGTCCAGTTCATTGAGTACAGATAATTCACAGTCAATTACAGATGTGCCTTGCTATCCAAGCCAGCTAGTCATCGTTGGCTATAAACTGTAAAAAGAACCAAAAAACCCCCCAAAAAACAAAAAAACAATTGAGCTTCTGGATCACAAAACTGAAGCCGATACAAAATCATTCGCTAAACCTCCATTCTTTCTAAAGGTCAGCAGGAGGCGACTCCTCTTTTTACTAAAAGAAGTCCAGCTGTAGAGAAGTCTAAGGAAAAATTACCTTTTGACGCCCTGATTCTTACTAGTTATAAGTCTTCCTGATCATAATTATGATCTAATGTTTATTATGTAAATCATGTTCCACATAAGAGTCAAAAAGAAGGATAAAGCAGGATATGTGTGATTAATAATTCACTAGCCTATGACTATCCAGTGTCTCTTGGCTTCTCAGTTAAATCTGACGCTTGCTCAATTACATCTGGTTTTAAAATGCATAGATGACCCAGGCAAAAAACATTCAGCCTTTTCACAGTGGCTACATCCATCTTTCATATACAGTCTGTGGCTTAAACTAGCAGCTCTACAATATTACCCCCTTGGCCGAAGTCCAGTGCTAAACCTAAGGCAACAGAAACCAGTACTTGTTACTATGTCCATCTTTTATAAACAGTCTATCAACTTTAAGTGTTAAAAAACATTAGCACCTTGGTTTTTTTTGTCAATAATTAAACAAAAACATATTTTGTTTTTTAAAAAGTGAACTTCAGAGGTGCAGCTAGGCCTCTGCTTGTGTTCTTGGCTGTAGCTTTATAACTATCACACAACCATAAGAGCATTTTTGTGGAATTTCCAAGTCTATCCTTTGTCAAATAAGGTTTTATTGGTCTAAATTTACAGAACAAATAAACCAAAGAAAGTGTGTCACAAATAAAAATTTAGAGTGGATTTATACTCCCTTTGTCTTCCATCTTTGTTCAGCTGCAGACAGCTTGGCTCCTCTGTGCAAGAAATAAAAAAATAAAAAGCAACAAATCCACTTCTGTGAGGTTTCTCTCCACTCAGAGGAAACAGAAACAGCTCAGTCCTCTTTAATGCCACGGGACTGTTCATCCCTTCATTATCTAGCATTAGTGCGGCACACGCAGTCCTCTAAGTACTGTACACACTTGTGTGGCTGAAATGCCACGCTGAATTAATATCTGAAACTCAGTAATCCCATTAATCTCAATCTAATCTAATTAGTTTATTTAGGATTGGCTAGAAAACTTTGCTTCTTTTTTTTTTTAAGTGCAATGAAAAAAAATGGGCTTGATGGATGCAGTGACCCAGATACGCTACTGAAGTGCTCTCACCTTAAGGCTAAATTCATGTCAGTATAAAATTTGCAGACACTTTTTTTGACCTTTTCTCTTTTTTGACTTTTACAAAAGTGTTTTTCTTTCCCATAAGCTTTACGTGACTTAATAATTCGCTTTTGTTTTCTCACCTAACACTCAGAAACAGAATAACCGGGACTATCATTTAGTTTTTAGGCTTAATCTGTGTTTTATGGTCATTAAAGGATCCTCAAAAGCACCACGAGTTCCCTCAAGCACTTGCTTGGGGCTTGTAGGGAGGGGTGTCAGCCGAGTCTGCAGCGATGTTAGGTAGGCGGTACATGTCAAAATAATGTCCACATAAACGCCAGGATCCAGGATTTTACAGCAGTCCATTACACTGCAACGAGATATCCAGAGTTATCCACTTTCCCTGTCAGTGGCTTTAATGTTGCGGCTGATTGGTGCATGGGAGGGAACTGCCTTTAGTGATACGGATTGTGAAGTGTGAGGTTGAATACCCTGCAGCATGAAGGACAATGCAGTGCTGCGAGGGATTATGTGCGTGTGATTTCTATCTATAGTGCACGCCGACCTCATCTGTACGTCTTTATGATGAGCGTGCAGTGGAAAATATACGTGACATCAGGGAGCAGATGTGACGAGACTGCTCATCTCGTGCAGATGGGCTTCACCCACCAGAGGACTGAGATGAATAATAGAGAAAAGTTTGAACGTAAATGACTCGACAAAAAAGACAAAATGGCGTGAGTAATGCAATAACAGCCCAGAGGAGAGATGAGGAGAAAACTGAACTGCACGTTTAGAAAAAACTGTTTCTTCATTTTTTAAAAATGAATATAATCTCACCTCCTCTCAGCAAGCTTTAGAATGAATATTTACTTTAATAAATCTCAACAGTGATTTGATTTGTGCTTACTGAATTAGAACGCGGCCTCATTGCATTAAATCGCTGACACTTAGAGACTGATGAGCCACACGTAGAGACAAGCGGTGCACTCTTGGTGGGAATACTTAATAAATGGCACCACAATGTAAAATTAATTGATTTCTTAACTATGTAAAGGGTGTTTATTAGGTTGCTTGTTTGTGAATATGCATTGTTATTAAAGGCTGATGTCATTACTGTAAATCCTTACTGGATTCAGTGTCCATTATTATTTCTTTGGGCATCTACTTAGCAACAGATATTCAGCATCATACCTCTGCACTGTTTCTTAATTTAAATAGAAATTGTAATTTAAACTGAGCCCTGATATTCATGTTCTTGAGGATGTAAAATCCATAAGAAAAGCCATCTGCTCAAAGTTATCAGTAGCGCTCATGTTTTCTGGTATCAGATCTTGACGCAGGATGAAAGAAGCTTCCAGTGTGTATGCCTCAGACATACTTTTTTTCGTTCAGACTGGGCTCAAAAGCCTGTCTGAAAAGGAAGGAGCTGTGTGATCAAAACCTATTCACACCTGGAGCGAAGCCTCTGCCACGGCCATTAGGACCTTTGTGCCTCTGGTTAAAATGAGGTTTCTGTCATGTAAAAAAGGCTGTGAGAGACAGAAGAGAGAGAAAGGACTCTGGCTCACAAGATTCTGATAAAAGTGCAGCATGCTTGGCATATTTCTTGTCCTCTGCACCTGATTAAAACTTCTTTTTAAATCTTGGTGTTATCCGCAGATTTTTGGGGTTTTTTTCATGAGTTTTTTGATCATCAGCCCATCACCTGCTTTTAAAAAAACGGAGCTGTGCATGCCGCTGAGGGCACATCCATTTTCAGCACCACAAAAAAAACCCCACTTGGGTGCATAACAAGTGACAGGTGCGTGTCACAGTAAGTCGCAGGGGCGCTGGGAATGCTTTAATTCACTCTGACACCAAATCAGCTTGGAGGCCACTTCAGTAACAGCTCAAGTTAAGCACACTGCCTCCTCTAGGGCTGGGGTGAGGAGGTGAGCGAGGAGTCGAGCGCTTGTAAATGTAAGCGACTGCAAACAAAGGGGCAAAGGAGCGTGCAAGTAATTCAGAAATGTTTTCGGCACCAATGCTAGCTGCAGAAAAGGATCATAATATCGCCTATATTTAGATTCGGCTTCAAATCGTGCTTTCATTATGCAATGTCCTGAAAGGATTTTGAAGATATTCCAAGGGTTATACTGAGTCTGCACTGAAACAGATAGAAATCCTGGGCAGAGAAGTAATCATTTAAAGCTTCCCTGATTGAATTTCAACTCAGAAATCCCCTTTAGAGACAGAAAAATCAGGCAGAGGGACTGAACTTTTAAAACATGCTATAAACGTGTTACTTTGACAAGCATTAAAGCATCTGCTGAGCTTAAACAATGTTTGTCTGCCTTGTTTATAGCAGGAGGTGTTGTAAAGTCACTGTAGTCAGATCAGTGCATGTTCGTGTGAGCAAATTAAACCAATGTGCCATCAATTAATGTCTGTTAATATCAGAGTTACTGCACTCATTTCTATGCCACCAAACTCACTGCAGTTTTCCACTGCGCTCAGTCGACCTTTATGAAAGTCCTCATACATAAGGTGCTTTGAGGAACCTGGCTGGCAGGTGTACGTCTACATGTTGCTGCATGAATCACTGATCCACAGATACGGTACTGAGTAATGCTGACAAGCCACAGTCAGAAGCCAAAAACAAGATTGATATCAAGTTTTCCTTTATCAGTTCCTGATCGTTTATCTGTGACATTATTCATCACCTGCTAAATGTTTTTGGCTACTTCAAACTCACGTTGCATGTTCTTGGCTCTCAAAGAGCCTGTCAAAAGCTGCTGTCTAAAAACTTCAAACAAACAAAAAAAGCAATAGAATCACAGTTATTATGGCACAGGCTACTTAATGTGTGAGGATCATATTTAGCTTGTAATTTATTAAGTGTTAGCTATTTGCATGAATAGTCATTCTGACGTGATAATTTATTAATGGCGATCAGTGGGAATTCATGACACATTATTCATTGCTGCATTCCTGCAGCATATGTTTTGTGGCCTAATCATGATGTGTTACAGACATTCATACACAACATGTCAGTAAATGCCACGGCTCATGAGAAGATTCTGTTATGTGTAGCAAACTGGGGACGTTTTGTGTGATTCCATACTCCTTTGCTCAATTGCACCAAAATCTATCATCAGGTGACACGTCGCTGACTAACAACAGAAAAGAGACAAAGTCATGTCTTTCTTTAGCCTCGCCATAACTGAAATGGCCAGATATATTCAGATTAGTTCCTCCAAAGCACTTCATAATTTATCTCTGCAGGGGGAAACGGTTGTGACCTTGCACTATAAGGAGCCCCGTGCTTCTGGCCCGCAGAGCTTTAAGCTCAAGCTGCTGGTTCGCTCGGATGTTTTGGCTCTTCTGTTTACACTAGTAAATCCCCATGCTGGAGTCTCTGTGCCAGCCTTCCGCTCAAGCTGGACCAGTTACCCCCCCTCCTTTATACAGCACAGGAAACACAGCATAAAACTACTGCTTTGTTTTTGTCATCAATGGGGGAATCATTCAAAGATCATTTCATCCTCCAGCCAAAAACTGTATTTCTGTCTATGTGCAAGAGACATCTAAGTAATACCACTCTCTTCTCTTCATATTCCCAACAGTCTCAAGACAACCCTACAGAAAAAAATGTCCAGCGACTCCGTCGACTTGTCTGGCATTCCTCTCTCGACCCGGGACGTCCGTCAAGTCGCCTTCTACCTCCAAAACAACAGAGACAGTGTGGTGGCTGTAGACATCAGCTTCACTGAACTTGTTGACGAAAATTTGAGGTTTCTCCTGCCTTTCCTCGCCTCGCTGCCCAAACTCAGCACCTTAGCCCTCAATGGCAACCGCCTCACCCTGGCTATACTCAAAGACCTCACCGAAATGCTCAAAGACCCCAAGAAATTCACCAGCCTGGCCTGGATCGACCTGGGGAACAACGTGGACATTTTCACCATGCCTCAGCCTCTGCTAGTCGCGTTGCGCCGGCGCTGCAGCCTAAAGAGCAGCCTGCCGACGATCTACGAGTACACGGAGGGTCAGCCCTACTCCTACCACCTGGAGACTTCCATTGAAGAGCCCAGCCACTATGAGGAGGACTTGGAGGAAGACGAAGATGGGGAAGATGATGAGGATGATGTGGGGGACAAATTTGAGCTGGAGCCCTGGGGGTTAGGAGAGAAGCGGCTCTCCAAAGACTTTACCCTTCACTACTGTGAGAGGTGATGGGGTTGTTTTGTCTCCGAGGTTCTTTCAACTGTGGTTGAAACGTTGTCCCACAGCACTCCGCTACTTCCTTCGCCTTCTTGCCCTCACACCACGAGCCCAGTTACCCCTCAAGACATGAGGGAGACCAGTGCCCACATTGTGAACTTCTTGTCCTGACACAGCTACCAAGCTATTCCTAACCATCTCTGAGTTAACCCACACAAGATAATGACAATGAAGCGACAGCCGCGGCGGCCATGACTTACTGTGTTGGTGGATGGTGCTCTTGGGAACGAGGTGCGGTTTCATTGGAGGGGGGCTGGAAGAATTAACAAACCAGTGCTCTCTCTCTTTCTCGCTTGCTGTCTCTCTTTCTCTCTCTCTCTTTCTCTCTGTGACAGTGGCAGCTGAGAAGCCAATCTTGAGGAGGTTTGAGATCAGTTGCTCAGATGGAGGAGCAGCATCCCGGCGGTAGCTGAAGAGGAACTCGAGCCAGTTTGGAAACAGTGGGTCCCTCCGGGTTTCTCTACCAGGACTGAGTCTATCTCTGGCAGGCAGGGCCTAGCTCCACATTGTGTGTTCTCTGTTAATCTCTCAACAAAAGCTATGACACAAGTTCAACAGACTATACAGCCGACGACCCATCACGTGACGCCCGGCAAAACTGCTAGGTCGACTTTTTGCGTTTTCCCCCCCTTTCCAAATGTCCACTTGTGAATACCCACGCACACCCTTGTGTAGATGTAAATGAGGACACAAAACATGGCTCTGTTGTGTTTCCACAGGCTATTTTTGTGCACTTTTCGGTGAACAAAGCAATCTTAGAAGACAACAGGTAGGACCAAACAATGGATAGCTGTCAATGATTGTTTTTGTACTCGCCCGAATGCTCTTATTCCCCTCTCTGTGTGATTATTGAGATGTTGTGCTCATCCCCACTGTGTGTTTCAGTGCATTTGTGACACCACAGCCAGCTGTTCGTGCGGGCCACTAAGTCAGAGCAGTGCCCAAGCTGCCCTTTCCTACTGCCGTGTGTCTCTACAAATATGTTGTCGTTCCCACTTATTGATGCTGTACTTTAGTGGTCCTGTGTTTTCTAATCAGACGCAGCCATGACTGTTATCTATTGGTTCTAGTCTGCTTGTAGTAGCACATGATGTTTAAGTTAGACTGACCGAAACACTGCGATGCACTTTAAGGCAGTTTTTTTTAATATATATTCCAGTTTCACCATAACATAGACTCTGTGTACATCGATTATAAGCAGTGATGCAGACAGCTGAAAGTATACCTGCGGACGGGGAAATGACGGCTCCTGATTGTTGAAACAATCATTAAAAAATCACCACCAGATATATAATAAATGTTTGCTGTGTGTTATATGTGTTTGTATCTGTAATTTGTCCGATTGTTGCTGTAATAATTTGTGTTATTGTTTCAGTGTTTCGTCACTTGTCCGACTCAGTAGTTACAATAACGACTATGAAACTGAGCCCTGCGACCCCGCTGTTAGCTCGAGCAATAGAGCAAAAGGGGATGCGGCCAATGGGATGACGCAATAAAACAGAAACTAAATCAGTGAATGTAGTTCAGAGTCAGAGCGGACACCTCTTTTCATGTCGAATGTTTACTGTGAGTGATGGAGAAGGCTGTCCACCTGGTTCGTAGTTTGTTTTCATGTGTCAATGTCAAACTCTTCCTTGTTGTAGCCTTTGTGTATCTGTCTCATGCCCAACACTGACTGCCAATAAATGAACCGATTCAAACTAAGAGCAGATGTCGGGTTTTATTTTAACAGTCAAAGTACACACCGAACAGCTGGAACATCTGGGTCACCAGAAGAGCCCGCACCTGACCCCCAAAAAGAGGATTTATTTATTTATGCAGATTAGTCTGCAAATAGGGCAATCAAAGAAATCAGCTCAGCCCGTGCTGTTTGGGATTGGTTATTGGAGCGTCGTGCTTGTTTCCCAGCCAGCAGATCATCTGCGCTGCTGTGAGCTGTCAGGGAAATGCCTGAACTGCCACTGTTTGCCAGGGAAAAGCAGGGTGGTCATCGCATGAGGCCCTACCCATGATCCTCTCCTGGCAACCTTTTGTTCCTGCTGCCAGACATGGTAATGTGACATTTGCCGCAGGTGGCTCCTATAAGGTCAGGGCACAGTGTGACTGTCACACCCCCCGAGGTCCAAATACCATGTGACGGGGCAAAGCAGCCCACCCTAAAAATCACCAGGATCTTATCATCTGACCTTTTCCCTTCAGGATTGATTTATTTTCCTGTGTTAGGAGTAAAATAGCATTTTTATCTGTGTTGCTGTGGGAATTGATTGCGTGCCGTAGGTGTTCACTGGAAAGTGCGTCTAACTTTTGCTCAGCAAACATCTCTGCTTTATGTATGAGTCACCGTTTGATCGGATTATCTTGTTCCAACTGCTACAATGTCCCCCACAAAAAATTTCAAACTGATCTATGAGAAACAACACAGAGAGGCTGCACAGGCTGTTCAGACTACATTACGGTGCAGGGGAATGGATTTACAGAGCACACATCAATAACAGTGACCTCAGGTTGGAGGGAGAGACCAACAGCAGAAGGGCACATTGGTACATCCACAAAAAAGCCATTACTGCCCAGCTGTCAAATATCGACTGCAACCAGAATTTATTTTTTCCTTTTGTTTACTTTATTTTCAGCTGTGTATTCATTTTTTATCATTTTGGTTTTATAAATAAAAATAGAAACTAGATTTTCAATGCATCTATTACACTTTAAGGTAAAATTTCAAGTACTGACCATTCAACCATTTATTATAAAAATGAGCATCTTTGAAGATGTATCCATTACTATTATACACACAGGGAATATATTTTGCACAAATGCAAATTTTTCATTTGATATATGTACATAAAATAAACAAAGCAGCTCATGTGCAAAAGGTAAAAATGCTATGCAGCTATTTATGTGTCAGACATAAGAACCTCTGTTCCAAAAGAGAAAACAAAAACTAAAGTTAAGAAGCAAAAAATATTTAGTATTTCATTTTTTTTTAAAAGAATTTTAACCTCCTAAGACCTAAACTCTTTCATGGCATGCATTTTTAATTTCTCTTTGCTATTTGGGCTTTTTGGGACCTGATGAATGTAAAAAATTACCTGATTTTTTTTTTCCTGCTTTTTGTTTTTGAGATAAATTAGATCCACATAAGACGACATTCTATTTAAATTTTGATAGAACAGTGGAAGTATAATGTCCTCGTAAGTGGATATCAGGCTCTTGTAGAGGAAAATTTTGTATTTTGGTCTAGACAAACCAAAATGTGATGTCCACTGATGTGGACGCCAGGTCCGAGGAGGTTAAATTGAATGACTTTACAAATGATGCCACACACCCTGCAACCACATGGACGAATGTCTCAATTTTGGACAACATTATGAATTAATCTCTGTAGTCTGTTACATCTAGATTTTAGGAAGTTGACAATGACAATCGCACCAGTGTTATTTGGTTTAGTCTATTTAGCTGTAATTGTGAGTTTTACAAAGCCTGTATACACAAGTGGGACGCGGGCACTGTGAAGTTACCCACTACTTTGCAGTGTTCTATTTCTAAAGTCTGTCACCATTTTTTCGTTTCATCCATCTGAACA